>NC_086155.1:135406172-135709202 GCF_035149785.1 Candoia aspera
TACTGTAACAAATTCATATTAAAATGAAAATTACTAAATCAGGATGGTTAAATATAAAATGTAAAGTCTGATTATGCAGAGTTTACTCTTAAATGTTGCAACTAACTTCTTGCCATGCAGTCTTGTTTAACTTGCCAAGAGCACCTACAGTAACTTTGGCTTGAAATTGTCTTCATTGCTACTACTTATTTATTTTATTACTATTTATTTCTCTCCCTCTCTCTCTGAATTTTAGATCTCTAGGCTGCCCAGCTCTAATGGCTCTGGGCAGCTTAACATATACAAATGGTAAAAATCAGAAATAAAATCCAAAAGACAATGTCATCTGGAAGGAACAACAACCAATTCACTCCTCCACCTACGGGGATCAAAACAGAACCACTACCATCCCCAGATCACTCTAACTCAAGGCCTAGGGGAAGAGTTGTGTTTTTAATACTCTTTTGAAGGCCAATGTGGGGGTCATATGAATCTCCGAGGGGTGGATGCTGTTCCAGAGAGCAGGTACTGTGATACAGAAAGCCACCTTCTGGGTCCTGCCAGATGACATTTCTTAAATGAAGGAATCAGGAGCATGCAAACTCTGTCAGATCTTACAAGGTGGGCAGAAACCATAGGAAACAGACAGTCCTCAAATAAATAGGCCATATGCCATGTAGGGTTTAAAGACTACAACTAGCACCTTGAATTGCCCCCAGAAGCCAACTGGTAACCAGTGCAGTTCATGGAGCACTGGTGTTTTTACAATTCATATCCTGCCTTTCTGTCCTCAAGATGATTTATCAATTAAAAAAGAAATAGAATAAACACTTGAAATTATTAAAAAAATAAAATCAGTATAAAATAGCTCAAAGTGAGAAGGCCAGGTTAAATAGGAAGGTCTTGAGGTCCTAAAAGTAGAAAGAGTGGAGTTGGTCCCACAAAGGTGCATTCCATAACTTGGGAGCAACATAAACAAAGGCCTTACCTGGGTGCCCCAAACATAACTTCAGAAAGCAGAGGCAACTTTAAGGAGGTCTCTCCTGCTGATTTTAGTATCTGGACAGATTCATACTGAGATAGTCTGTTCCTCAGATAATTTATCATGGATATTTGGTAAGTAATAACTATAAATTAAAGTGTCCAGAAGGAAACTGACCCTAAGAACAATGTATAGACCTAAGTCTCTTGTTATAATAAACAGCTTTTTTATTGAAATAGCCACTAACTCAACTAGAAGCACCAATGTCAGCAATTGTATTAATTTCTACCTATGAGCTTTCAGTGATGCTCCAGAGTAGAAACCATTATCACAACCCCTAAGTTGCAGCAGAGATCATTTTTGGAACCATACATGGATTGATTTAATTTCTGTGCTGCTATTGTATTTACCAGATCTGAAAAACTCTAAATTTTTTGTTTTGTTTAAATTAACAGATCCAGTCAAAGCCTGTACAAATGATGTTGGTAAAGGTAAGTTTCCAGCATTCTATGTTGACACATTACAGGTCTTATTGAAGAACTTCCATATTTTAACAATGACCTCAGCATGTTCATCCTTCTTCCAGAGGATATAACAGATGAGACTATTGGTCTGGAGCTGGTAAAATAATTGTTTTCACATATCTTCAAAAGACTGTTACATAGAAATTGTAGAGTGTCCTGTATTCTACATTGAAGAAACTCTGTGGTCAACTTTAAGATGTGTGGACTTCAACTTCCAGAATTCCCCAGCCACCATGAAATCCATACATCTTAAAATTGCCAAGGTTGAGAAACACTGCCCTTAAGTAACTGAGCTGAAAAAGTTGTCCAACCTTTTTTTAGGTTTTACTTGCTACCAGAAAAAAATTATCTTTGTGTCCCCCTGCAATTCCCCTCCTTTCTGAGGAAGAAAAGTTATAGCGTAAACTTATTTATGTCTGCTTAGAAGTAAAGTTTCTAATTGATTTTCTCTGATAATTGTGGGTAGAGTGCACTTTGAGCCATCTGTCATGTTCACCGTTCCAATGTTGCCGGTACATCATAACGTTTCGCATGTCATTTGGCTGATGCGTGTTTCGTCTGGGAGGGGAGGAGGATTCCATCTCGTGGGATTGTTATATGTTAGTAGCTGGATTGGAATGTGTTTGGGTTATCTCGTGTGTTCAAGGTTCCTTTCCCAGGACATCAGCAGAAACGGTTACCAGCACCTGGGGGGGGGGGGGGAGTTTGCAACGGCAGGGCGAGGGGAGGGATTACGTTTGAGCCGAGGGTTTTTAGTTTGTATTTGGCGCGCTTTTACTCATTCTCAGCTTTCTCTGTATTTGCATACTATTCTTTAATAAATCAGATATCATTAAGTTCCTGCTTGTGAGTCTGAGTCTATTAAGGTAGGCAATCCTTACACATCTCCTCCCTGACAAAATTGTTTTTCCTTTCATGAGAAAAACCATGTGTGTCAATTAATGCCTCCTATCAAGCTTTCTCTGTAATTTGACTCTAGCTGGAAAAAGAATTAACTTACGAGAGATTATCAATATGGACCAGTCCAGAAATGATGGAAAAACTAGAAGTGGAGGTTCACTTACCCAGGATCAAACTGGAAGAGACTGATGAGCTCAAGCCTACCCTGAGCAAAATGGGAATGAAGGATGTCTTTGATCCCATCCAAGCAGATTTCTCAGGAATGTCAACCAAAAATGGCTTGGTTTCGTCTGAAGTATTTCACAAGTCCTTTATAGAGGTCAATGAAAAGGGTATGGAAGCAGCCACTGCTACCGCAGCACCTGTTGAATTGAGGTCATCTCTACGGCCTGTCCAAGTCAAAGCAGACCATCCCTTCCTTTTCTTCATCAGGCACAACCAAACAAAAAGCATTCTCTTCTTTGGCTGGTTTTGTTCTTCCTAGAATTTTTTTACAGCTTCTCCAGTTTTACTCAATGACTCTTGTGAAGTTGAAATCTGAAATGCACTTAGCCAGGAAAACTCATTGAAATCAGCAGGGTTGATGTTGGAGCAAAAATGCTTAGCAGCAGGTTGAAGATATTACAAGCACTAAATCTAGGCCAAATGTTTTTAAGACTTGACAGTCTGCATACTATCCTGCAGCAGCCCACTGAAGTCCTGTGCTCCTACTCTACACCAATGTTTCTCAACCTTGGTAACTTTAAGATATGTGGATTTCAACTCCAAGAATTCCCTAGCCAGCATGGCTGGTTGGGAAATTCTGGGAATTGAAGTCCACACTCTTAAGGCTGCCAAGGTTGAGAAACGCTGCTGTACATGACAAGACATTTAATACAAGCTTCCCCAACCTGATTTGGGACTTCAGTTAGCAAAACTGTCAGTCACTCACGGCAGCTCCAAATTTGGGTGCTGAAATATGAACCTGTGCATATTTTTTAAGATATATTTAATACAAACTCCTCTACAATATGCAGGACCTCCTTTCTTAAATTATTTCTGCCTGAGCTGCTAGATCCAATAGGGTGGACATGCTTTGGGTCCCCTTTTAAACAGTGTCACCTGGTGGGACCCAGGAGGCATACCTTCTTTGTTACTGTGTGGTGGTGGAAGGTCCCCCGTGCAAGCACCGAGTCATGTCTGACCTTTGGGGGGACGCCGCTTTCAGGATGTTTTCTTGGCAGACTATAGAGCAGGGTGGTTTGACATTCCCTTCCCCAGTCGTCACCTTCCCCAGCAAGCTGGGTACTCATTTTACCAACCTTGGAAGGATGGAAGGCTGAGTCGACCTGAGCCAGCTACCCGAGAATCCAGCTTTCACTGGGATCGAACCCGGGTTGTGGGGAGAGTTTCAGTTGCAAAACTGCCGCCTACCACTCTGTGCCACACAAGGCTTGTTCTTTGTTACTGTATTTGCCCTCATATCTCCAGAGATTTGTTTGAACCTGACCCTGCTAGCATTTCAAAAATCTTTGAAAACCTAGTTGTTCCCTTTGGCATGGGATATGGAGGTTGGGTCAGCCCATCAATGTGATTTTGTGTTTTGTATGGTTTGAGTTACTTTGTTCTCAGACACCAGTATGTTGTATTATTATGTTATAATTAGTTATTGCCTTGTGTCTTCTTTTGTTGGCGGTTTAATCCTCTGAGTTCCCCACTCAGAGTCACAATTGCGAGATGAGAGGCTATATAAATTGATCAGACAAATAAATTCTGGTCTGGAAAAATGCAGCTGAAAGTAATTAAGGTTTTCTTTTTAAACATGCTCACAAATAAATTTAAGTTCTTGTCTTCTTCCTACGCATTGTGCTGGGGAGCTATTCCATTCTTTGCTGACACTACTGTTTTTTGAAGAGCTTTTTTTTTTAATGATGGCAGAGAAATAAATGATTTGTGATTAAAGTTGCAGTCTGTATCAACTTACATAGAAATAAGCCTCATTGAATTCAGTAGGATTAGGGCTATCATATTAGGCTGCAAAAATCCAGACCACCACTAGATGGAAGAGTTAAGAGTTCACTGTATTTCTTTGTGGCCAGTTAGTGACTGTCATGAGTAAGGATGGCGAGCAGGGGGCTCCCTTCCAGACTGTTAAGCGCATGCGTAGCACTGAGGAATTGGTGAGCTTTTGCTCATTCTCAGCTTTATGTAATGATTGCCTATTCCAATAAAAGGAGTCTCATCAGTAATTACTAGAGAAAACTAATTTATTGAATGAATAGTATGCAAAGTACGAAGAAAGCTGAGAATGAGCAAAAGGCGCCAAACACAACCTAAAAAGCCTTGCTCCCGTTGCGAACCCTCCCCTCAGGCTAGCATAGCAACCACCCACCCCAGATGCTAGCAACCGTTAGAATCGGCCTGAGAAAGTAACCTTGAACAGCAGAGATAACCCAAACATACATTCCAGAAGATCACAAGTCAGCACAAAGGAAATTTACCAGCGTGGCCAGGCAGGCACGCAACTGCAGATATGACATGTGAAACGTTACGAGGAACCATAAACATCAGAACGGGAACATGACAGAGGCACAGATTGGGACCGCCTTAACCTGCAGGGTTTATATGGCTGGGCTTTTCCCACGCTTGGTCAGTTTGTTAGGATTACTGTTATGTATTAGGTCTTCAACTAAACTAGGAAAAAAACAGAACAGGAAGTGACAAACTCCTCCAACTAGAAAGCCTGGATCATTCAGCAGGACACTGAGATTTTTACAGACTGCATGCTATAAACCCTGGCTTAGTGCATTTTTACTACAATTTGCAGGAAGTTATGATGCAATCGGTTAAATTGAAGCTGCAGCTGCTTTAGGGTTCACCCGAGCCACTTTAATAAGGCAGAATTTGACTTATTTGACCCAGCAATGAGGCTGGGTGGTGTAGCTGAATTTATAATTCTTCTTGTGGGACTGTTTCAGGGCAGTTCTCCTGAACATGTGGCTGAGTGGGGTTGAGGGACTTCAGAGAAGTAAAGTCAACAGGACCCCTGCTTTGTTCTTCGCTTCTGAGTAGTTTTTGATGTTTTTTTCCTGCAGAATTTAGCAAATGAAAAAAAGCAAACCAAATTCTCACTTCAGGGTTTGGAAAATCAGTACAGTATACATAGGGGGGGGAAAGCATTTTCTTTCTCTTTTCTGAACTGGAGGAAAGGGTGAAATGGAAGGAGATTCTTTAGTATAATGAATGGTGATAGAAAAAAATATCAAGGATAACCACAGAAAAGGATCTTTGCTGAGGTGATTGGTAGCACTAGGTCATGATTTTGTTGGTTGCACAGTCAGATGTTTAGGCCGTTTTTGGCATTTTTGTCCACCTATCAAGTCTTTCCCAAGGACCTGGGATAGACAGATGTTGTTGTTTGATGATGTTAAAGGTATCATCACAGGATGTAAGCTGTTCCAAGTAAAGCTGCCTTTTGCAATTCACTGATGGGTGATTTTGTCAATGCCAATGGTGTTCAAGTGGTGCTCCAGATGTTTGGGGATTGCACCCAAGGTGCCTATTACTATTAGTACTTTATTATTATTATTGTTATTAAAATTTATATGTCACCCAACTGATATCTGAGCACTGGAATTACAACTTATCCAACGTTTCAGTATTGAGACTGTTTCCCTCACATTCAACACGATAAAATTGTAAGGTTTGTTTTGTATATATGGGTATACACAATATATACACACATACTGTACACACATATACTTTCCCTTTTGACTTAAACAGGACATTCAAATCATTGGAATCTTTCTTGGTAACTATGATTCTTGACCTTTAAAAAATATCTGTAATTTTAAAAGGGTCACTCAGAGGACAGGACTGGATCTGTTAAGAGAGTTCACCTCGGGATGAACTCTCAGGGCCATAAGCTAGCTATTAGCCTTGATGGAAGTGTGATTGCCTCTGAAGGCCATCTGCTGGGGCTTCCTCCTGCAGCTGGTGGGCCACTGTGAGAACAGACTGCTAGACTAGATGGGCCAGGGGTCCAGTCCAGCAGGGCACTGCTTATGTTCTTATGATTTATTCCAATATTGCCTTGATTCCTAATTTTAAGTTGCTCTCGCTATAAGGAAGCACGAGAAGAAACATTTTTAAGTGTAGGTTCAGGGTAATCCCCAAAGACATCACACAAAGGGTGTATTGAGAAGGTCATTCTAATATGAAGGTAAAATAATGAAAACAATAATCAATAAATAAATCGTAAATAAAAAAGTTCATATTATAGAAGATGATATGGGCATGAACAAAAGATAGTGAGAGAATGTGGTTATTTGCTTACCTATCAAAAGGATTTACCACCTAGTGCAATCCAACTGCTAAATCTGCAATTGTCTTATTAAATTCAACAGTCATGTACCTGGTCTCCCTTGAGTCCTTTCTAATAACAAGTAACAGCCACGGTACTGTATGGCCTTATATGAATTGAAGAAAAAATACACCACCGTTTTTAATTACACTCTGATCTGAGGTTACAAATGTAAACAGCACTAGAAATTACTGCACATTTTCCAGACTTTTTTATTTTTTGCATTTGTAAACAAGAAATGATCAGTATGACTCTTACTTGGGGGGGGCTCAAATACATGATTAATTTGACATGACTCTAGCGAAGCACATTGTCAAGCAACTAAAACCTTGAGAAATGATGCTTCCTCCATCATCGTATTTTTGTGAATTCATAAATAAAATAAAAAAATATATAAATTGTTTGGCTTTTTAATCCTGCTGTTTTAACAGAGGTCTAGGTGAGGCAGTCCCTCCTGGACTTGGCTCTGCATCACTCAACCTGGTGATCAGTTCCCTGTCTCTTACATCAGATGTTTAGGCAAACAGTGGACTCATTAACATATCAGTTCTAGCGAAAGTCTTTTTTCTGGGTGTGGCAACTACTGATTCAGCCTAAGGAATGAATGATATAACCGATCGTGAAATCTTTGTACTTAGGCCATCATTTGTCCACGTGAAAAAGATCTACATTGCTTTGGGCCTCCATTTCCACTGAGAAACAGGCTATAGGAACTGCTGTAATTACATGTACTTGGTTTTCCACAGCTACTTTGGGTTTTTGTTTCTTTTTTTAGAAAAATATGTTAAGTTTAGATGCATGGCCTAACTGGGGAAAAAAGTTTTTCATGCTTTTCCCACTGTCTGATTTTCCACAACCTTCCCATGCCTTCAGATCTCTAGTTCAGATTTGCCCTTCTTCAGTGCATCCAGGCCTTTGTTCTGAGTCTCTAGGACAGCCTTTCTCTACCTTTTGACCCTGGAGGAACCTTTGAAATATTCTTCAGGCCTCGGGGAACCCCTGCATATTCAGGCTCAAATATAGGCCAGAAGTTACAAAAGTTTATGTTTCACGTGTAGGCCTGTATATATGCATTAACAGTGTTCTTAAACTAAAGAATTAAACTTACCTCTTTAATGTGAAGTTCCCCGATTTTTTAAACATATTGTGATCTCCCAGGGAACCCCTACTGACCTCTGTGGAACCCTAGTGTTGGTTATAAAAATAATGAAACCCTGGACCAGAGATCTCTGAAAAGGAACTTACTTTATTTGAGCGATTTGCAAAGCGCGGTGGGCACCTCGACCAGGCTACGCAGTCTGATCGAAAGGAGAGATGCCACACCCAAAATTACAAATACACACTTTCTTATACCTTTCCCTGTCCAGCCTCCCCCCTCCCTTTCTGGCCTATTTACCCATTGGCTGGGCACTCAGACGCACGATCTTCCGACCGCCTCATCCCTCTTACCCTTATTTTCACCAAACCTTATCTCCTTGTTCCCAGTGGAGGCCCCTGCCTGCTATTTCCTCCCTTGCATTCTTTTGGCACATCCTACCCTAATTCATGGGGAGGTCATCCTGATGTTGATTGCATAGTGCTAATGGCATAGGGTCCCACCGTCTCTCTCTTTCTGTTAAGCTACTCACAAAGAGGCCCATCTCTTTTGAAAGCGTTCTAAGTTGTTACCTTATTTGTAAGCCATTGAAAGCTTTACTTGGGTTAGCTATTATCATTTAATGAGTTTCCCACTATCTTTTCCTGACTTGTTGTTAGTTTTAAAGGTGTAACATTGTGTTGCTCACTAGTTTAAACTTTTTACATATATTGCTCCCCCCTTCGCTATTAACTAATATTAATATTTGCACCTAAAAATCTCCCCCAACCAAGATCTATATGATATTGCTCTATATGTTTATATAGATCTTGCTTATTTACAAATTGTATTTTTCTATACCTTACACTAGGGATCCACAGAACCCTGGTTGAGAAACCCTGGGCTAGGAATTAACAACGTATAAGACACCCTAGTGGAATCTAACTCCTGGATGGGCAGATTCATGTAGTTTTCTTGGCATAATATACAAACGCTTCAACACCGCCTTCTCCCAGGACGTTCTTCTTCTCTCATTTCAGTCTAGCCTTGTGATTTCCCCCGTGGTCTCCCATTCAGGATTCACCTTGTTTAGCTTTTTGAGATTAATCAGTCTTGTAGGGCAGCCTTTATTGCTAGTCCGTATGATCAGTAAAAAGAGCACACCACGTGTACAAGCAAGGCAGAGCACATGTTGAATACTTTCGCGAGTCTCTCCATATTTCTTTTCCATAACGGATGGTTGAATTATGGAACACTTTCACTTCTGATTCCGCGGAACAGAATTACGTCCCAACAGCCACTTCTGCACATGCTCAGTGCAAACGGCTGGGGAAAGCCAGCGCTGGAGGCTGGACGCCAACGCCCCCGTGGTGTCCCTTAAAAGCGTGGCAAAACGCAGTTACTCTTCATCGCCAAGGGTGGAGCAGTAGTTTCGCAAGCTCGCTCGCCGAGAAGTTTCCCCGCCTGCGAGGATTTTGCAGAGGGATAGAAGGAAGGAAGTTGAAGAAACACTGCTTCGGCCTGCAGGCTGCGAAGCTTTTAAAGGGGGCTGGCTGAGCTCTCTTTTCGGCATCTTTCCAGGAAAGTTACTGAAAGAGTTTTCTCTAGGTAAGAAGAGCCGCTAAAACTCCCTCAAGTGCGACTGACATTCAGGAATTGGGAGGGAAAATCCAGAAGGCGTTGAACTCGGCTGCCGGGGATTGCTTATCTCTTTAATTGCAGCGACGCTTGGATTAGGTCCGTAGCAGCAAAGGGAGGTTGTGATTGAGTAAAAGGCCTCTCCAGAGAGTTTAAAGGGACAATGTCACATGAACATCTGCTTCCCCACGCCCGGATTCCTTTCCGGCCGCTTCCTCCTTCTCTATCAAAGGGTCTCCACCGCCTGGGGAGGGGTGCCAGGAGGCTATTGAGCCAGCCCGGCAGGGCAGTACCTCAAAATTGTTCATTCTGTTTCTTCCCAGATTTCTTGCAGCTTTTTCAGCGTTTCTCCCCAAGCAGAAGTCGCCAATAACTGCCCAAGCAGCCCAGAGTAACTACCCCTTCCAGGTATAACCATCTTTGTTTCTTTCTGCCCTGTCCTAATTCCTGGAGGTGCCGCAGGTGAGATTGACCTAGCCCTGCCTTAGTGCTGATCGACAGCTGCTATTGCTCACTTCGTTGGGAAGTTGTTGTATAAATACTTAGTATTCTGGGGATAAAGCTGACCTGGTGCCTTTGGCACCTTAAAAACACCTAACTCTAACAGGACGTGTTTCAGTCAATTGTGGAGCCCACTCCAGCATTTGCAGTATAGTGTACTGCAATATATATGTGAGTTTGAGGTACCTGTGCTTGTATAGTAGGATGAATCATGGACCTGGTTAATAATTTCTGGTTAAACTCTGTGGCAGCTACTTTATAGCCTAGGTGTATAAAAGAGGAATGTTTGACTGTTGGCTATAAAACTGATAAATTGGCCACCTGGGGATAATAGGAACTCCTGTACATCCAAAAGGCACCAGGTCAGGGAAATTAGTCAGCGTTGATTAACTCCAGTGCTTAATTTTTTTCTTTTTAAATACTATTTAACTGGGGGGTGCGGGGGGGGTGCTTTTATGTCATTGTTGATGCCTGGACAAGTCCCTGCAGTTTTCTTGGCAGGATTTCTGAAGTGGTTGGCCATTGCCTCCTTCCTAGGGCTGAGAGAGAGTGACTGGCCCAAAGTCACCCAGCTGGTTTTGTGCCTAAGGTGGGATCAGAGCTCACGGTCTCCCAGTTTCTAGTCTGATGCCTTAATTACTACACCAAACTGGCTTTATTTTTAATAACTTTTAAGTTTAACCACTAAATATACAAAATTAAGATGAGTAGCTGCTAGCCTTTCTGTAAACTATAGAATAGCTTTCTTAAGAGAGCCAGCAATTATGTTGCAACAGGATATTTCTGTTTATAGAGTTCATTGCTCCTGGTGCGTTGTGGAAGTGGTCTGTGGAGTATAGGGCCCCCTCAACCAGATAACCACAAGATGGAAGCAAAAAATTACAGAAAATTCCAATTCTTTACTGCCATCTAGGGGTTCTCTGGATATTTGCAGCCTGGAAATAGGTGTACTTCCATTCTCCCCCAATTTCTCTCTTTCTCTCGTTGCTTTCTAGTATTAAGCCTTTTCCTTCTCCTGGACCTGTTTGTACCACATGAATCACCCCGATATCCTCACTCACCATCATTTAGCTTGTTTTTATATGCTTGCTGTAGGATATAAATTCACAGGGTTGGGCTCTTTCCACTTCCCTCACTTTGTGCCAACATTCCACTTTTTCCCACATAGGGAGGTCCTGTTTTTGTGGGCCTCTCTGAAGTCTCATTTCAAACTCTGAAGGTGTAAAGAAAGCTAACCACTCAGCAGTTTGGACCATGGAGTTGGCTAAGGGAATCAGCTAACCCCAAACAGAGCTGGTAGCTGTTTTGAACTAACTCTAATGCCTGTTGTGTTTGTCAACTCAGATTTCTATTTGTATTACACTGAGCCTCTCAGGATAAGGCATGACTATATTTATCTTCTTCCCTTCTTCAGGGATGATTCCTCTAGTTGCAACTGGGTGGTACCCCCTGCCTTTCCATGAAGGGATGTCCCTGGCACCAATGGTCTCACCAGGGTGGGATTCCTGTGGTCTGTTGAGTTAGTGAGTGTACAGTGAGATTGTGACACTGGACACTTGGAGTGCTGGTTCTCAGACCACTGTTGGGAAATCAAGTGAATAGAGCCATTCTATTTCTTCAGAAGGGAATGCACTACAGCTTCTTTTTTTTAAATAGTAAAGTTTACACAAAGATAAAAACTAATACAAAGTAAGAAAAGGAAAGAGGGAAAAAGGAAATACAAAGAAATAGAGAAAAGAAGATATATATAAAAGAATACCCCCCTCCAGAAAAGTATAAAGTTCCTCTGCCTTTTATAAACCCAGCTTGTACATCTGGCAATTCTCGCTCCATGAATTGCTGAAGTCTACCTTGCAGGATCTTGAGCATTACCTTACTGGCATGTGAAATGAGGGCCACTGTTCGATAGTTCGAACATTCTTTAGTGTTTCCCTCTTTTGGTATGGGGATATAAGTTGATTTTTTCCAGTCTGTTGGCCATTCTTGTGTTTTCCAAATTTGCTGGCATATAGCATGCATTACCTTGACAGCATCATCTCGCAAGGTTTTGAACAGTTCAGCTGGGATGCCGTTGTCTCCTACTGCCTTGTTATTAGCAATGCTTCTTAAGGCCCATTCAACCTCACTCTTCAGGATGTCTGGCTCTAGCTCACTGACCACACCATCAAAGCTATCCCCAATATTGTTATCCTTCCTATACAGGTCTTCCATATATTCTTGCCACCTTTTCTTGATCTCTTCTTCTTCTGTTAGGTCCTTGCCATCTTTGTTTTTGATCATACCCATTTTGGCCTGGAATTTACCTCCAATGTTTCTAATTTTCTGGAAGAGGTCTCTTGTTATACAAAACACTATTTACCAAACCAATCACATTAAAAAAAAAAATCAGAAAAAATAACGAAAATCTCCAAGAGTATAAAATTCTCTTTGCTGTAAAAATCCTCTCTTAAGTAACAAATATGTACATAATAAAGTGTCTTAGAAATGGAGTAGTTGGCTCTAAAGTCCAGTTCCCAGCTTCAGTGCAGTCTGGAAAGAGATGACAGCCCCGTCTCCCAGCTGCTCCACTCACCAGTCAACCGCAGAAACTCCGTTTCATGATCCCCCTGTGAGGAATGGTCGTCTGGAGGACAAATGGGGTGATTTCTTGGATTCTCCTTGAATCTGGAGAATTCAGGCTTCTTCAGGCTTTGAGGACCCTGCTTGAATCCAAAATAACTGCACTGTCGGCTCCGCTTCAAAAGGAACCACTTAAGCTGCCATTTTCCCCGCCAGAAGTCTCATTAATAAATAACTTCCAATGTTAATTAAGAATGGAAGCGAAAGCAGATCTAGTGTCCATTGAAGGCTCTGAACCACGGCTTTGCAAGGTGTTTCCTGTGACTTCCAGAATGCTCACAATTAGGTGATTTCTATGCAAGGAGCCTCTGTATGAAGTACGTGTGGGTGACCCAGTCCTCTCCTTGTTCAGAGAGGGCTCCAAAGAGCCTAATACTGCGCTGTCTCCTCTTATCCATCACAGCAAAAAGCAGAACTGTCTTTAATCTGCCATTTCTCCCCCAGAAGTCCCCCATCTACAGCTTCTGAAATCCTTGAGTGCCCCTCTGAAAGTTGTCACCAAACTGAAATTGTCAATGTGCAAGAAGGAGAGAATTATTAAATAGGCAGTGTTTGATATATTCATTAAATCTTCATAATTCATTTAATACTGACAATCGTTTTTAATTAATTTTAACTTAATTTCAGTTTCGTCTCAATTCAGATCACATTTTTGTTCCGGACCTACCCTTTTTGTAGTGGGGACCTAAACAAAGACCACTCTCTTGGGGGAATAGGCAAATCATATTTCTTTGCATACCTTCAACTTTTGCCTTTAGGAATCTGTAATTCAATTACCCTTACTCATTTGCTTTAGTTATAAGACTTGGTGCCCACCCAGCTTCTTGTGATCCTTTAGCCTCTCCTTCCTTGCATGGAAACAACAGCTGCCTGTATACAAAATGAGCATGACTGAACGGCAGGGTCCTCCTTTCCACGATCAGCAGCAAAGCAGGAGTTCTTATCTTTGGAATTACATATGAATCTGGAAGTAGTGTTCATGGTTTCCTTTTTTTTTTTTTTGCCCATTAAGTTCTGTAAATTGTATTCCTTAAAGCAAGTAGAATAGTGTTCCATGGGTGGGATGTTTAGATCATCTCATTATCTAGGAGCTGACATGTGGTTTATTGTACTATCTCTATTTATTCTCTAGGTTCTGAAACATGGACAGCCCCTCTGCAGCAAATACTGCCTTTGGCCTGAAGCTCTTCAAGCAGCTTAGTGCAAATGATCCTACCAAGAATTTGCTTATTTCTCCCTTGAGTATTTATTCGGCACTGCCCATGGTCTTGTTGGGTGCCAGAGGTAACACACAGGTTCAGATGTCAAAGGTACATTTTATCAAAAAGGGGGTTGGTTTGGAATTAGATGGTCCTTTTAAGACTTAGGTGGTCCCCACCTTTGGTAGCCATTTATGAGAAAGTTCCAACTACACCTATTGCCTCAAAAAAGCTACACTCTTAAGATGATGCTGTTCATGCAATTGCCAAGGGTCTGATTAGCTTTTGAAAAATACAGCAAGCACAAGGGGTGCCATCCCAATGCAATTCTCATCCAGATTTGGGATTCTTGTACCTGCTGTTTGCATGAGGAGGGTAGCAGCTGCTATTTGCCTGGAATGCAAGCAGCATGCATAGGAGGTCTAATGGGGATTCAGTCCTCTGTGCCTGTTAATTTACTTTTTAAAAGCCATTAATGCAGTTACTAACTCTGGAAACAGAGTCTTATTTTGGACAAAAGTCCTTAACTTGAAGTCCCAGGGTTTGAAAATCCATTTTTGTGGATCCTGGAGATACCCTTCACCACAATTGCCATAAATCAGCAACACAGTTTACTGATATGCTGAGGTAGGAAGAACATACCACTTCCTGTATAAGTCCTAAAATTGACTTCGCTTTTTTAAAAAAAAATAAAAGGAACTCCAAACTTGGGGGATGGGGTGATGGACACAGCATCAAGGCCCATTTAAAGGATGGCAGGGTCAGGGCAACTTGAATCTCCAAGAGGAAATGATTCCAGAGGGCAAGTACCATGACCGAGAAGGCAAAACATGGCACTGTTTTGAAGATGGGACCTGGAGCAACTCTGTCATAGCCTATTGAAACAATGGGAGAAAAGTGGCCATGAAGCTCCATGCCATGAAGATGTTATAGGTCACAACCAGCACCCTGAATTTCACCCAAGGTTATCAAGCTTACTGATGACCTGCACAGCTCTTGCAGCAGAGTTGTGCCTAAAACTGCCCATATTGCTGCATTCTGGACCAGCTGCAGCTTCTAAGTGGCCTTCAAGAATGCTCTAGGTAGTGCACATTGCAGTAGCCCACATGTGAGGCAGCTATGGCATGACTGACTAAGAGAAGGGATTCCCAGTCCAGGAAAGGGTGGTGTTTGTGGACCATACAAACTGGACAAAGCCCAGCTACTGCTGCTACCTGCAGGGACTATGAGTCCAGGAAGACTCCAAATTGTGCACTGGTTCTGTCTAGAGGAGCGCTACCCCATTCAGAACTAAAGATGGAAAGTTATGGTACCAGGAGAAACGGAAACATACAGCCACTCAGTCTTCTCAGGGTTGAGTTTAAGTCTGTTCCTCCCCATCCATACCCCAACAACCTTCAGGCACTGGGGCATGACCTTAACAGTGCCCAACTCACTGCAGCTGCCTCTCTTCCCTCTTCTTCTTAAGTTCAGTCTTTGCCTTCAAAAATGCTGGCTACCATTGCCCTAAGAAATACCTTCCATTCTAGATTTGGAGGAAGGTTGGACAGAGGGTGATGTGTAGTCATGATTCGATTTGCTCAAACGTTTGTGTATGTAAAGAGTAAAAGCAGGTACAAGAGTGTTCCTTCTGCCTCTTTTTAAATACAGTATGCGTGGAGGGGTGCTCTTTGTGATTTAGAAGCCTATATTTCCAGGGAAGGGACATTCCTGAAAACCCTCTCTCTCTCGCTTTTCTGTCAAATTGATCTTCAGAGCAGATCAATGAGTAGGACTTTCAAACATGGAGCAGCCCAAACATGTACAGTAAAGTCAGGTCTTCTTCAAGTCAAACTTAACTCTTAGTGACTTCATGGACACCTATGTTTTCTTGGCAACAGTAGGGAAGTAGTTTGTCACTGTTGTCTTTAAGGAAGGTTTTTATTTTTCATTTTTCAGCCTACTCTACAACCTTGGGGTTAAAACATTATCCAGATACTAACTAAGCCCAACCCTGTTTAGCTTTTAAGCCCAGACAAGGTCAGCCATTAACTTAAAAAGGTATACGTGTGCAGGCAATCCTTCAAAGAATTTGGCTCCAAAATGTATAGAGACCATTTTAACTGAATGTGTTATGTTTTTCCAAAGTTTACTATTGCTGTATTAAATTTTGAATTGATATTAAACATAATTTGATTAACCATATATCATGTTATAGGTGCTATCTATATCCAATAATGAGGTTCACCAAAGATTTGAGAAACTCATTTCTGAAATCAACAAACCAGGCGCCAATTATGTCCTCAGTCTAGCCAACAGGCTCTTTGGAGAAACGTCGTATGATTTTCTTGCAGTAAGTTACATACATATTGGAGAACTAGCTGGAAATAACCATAAATGCTCTGTTTGTTCTAATGAAATATAAGCTGGGTTATGTGTGCCTATATCTCATCAGAATCGCAATTTGGCAGGCTTTGCCTCTATGTTCTAGTGAAATATAACAGCAGGTTGGAAGAGGCATCGAAAGACAGACCAGTGACTAATTCTTAGACAACATTTGACTGATTGATTATGTGACATCAAGTCGAGACTGTGAGCTACCACATAGGTAGATTTTCTGTAGGAGGAAACTGGCCCTAACCTGGTCCTTTAAGTCTCCCAATGGTGCACCCACTGCTGCTGTAAATGAGTCCATCCACTTTGTTCTACTTTTCCCAGCATTAGAGCCTTCTCTAGAGAGCTAAATTTTGACCACTGGTATCTATTGTATAGTTAATATGGGAAAAAAAGATTGTCCTATTGCCCTTCTCCCCAATTAATGAAATTGGCTGTAAAACCAACTATTTCATTAGTCAAGAACAGACCACTCAAGCTTAGCTTTGTCTTTCCTTTTTCAGTTTGTTTACTGTAGTGTACCCCACTATAGTACGGTGCTGCATTGTGAAAAGTCTTCCTATAACTTTGGAATTATAATGACATAACACTACTGCAATTTTTTTCCAGTGCTAAATCATATTTTTGGTGCAGAAGGAGTAACTTTTTCATGCCAAGCTTCTGCTTGTCTAGAGGTGCACAGTATTAGGACCCAGAGGTGCTTTGGATCTGATGCGGATGCACTTGATCTTTATATTGGCAACCTCTTAAAAGATCCATGAACTAGGAAAAAGTATGCTCCCTTAAGGAATTGCCAACAGGTAGTGGGAACTACTCAAGCATGATCTGAAGCATCTTTGCCAACCTTAGCTCTCAGTATGCACACCAACCAAATATAAAATAGAATAACATGTTTGATTGACAGCCATTCTGGACTTGCTGTTTTAAGAGAAAATGCCACGAAAAAAATGGGGATTCTTTTTAAATGAAGAATTACACTGCATCTGGACTCCTTATCTATCAGTGAAAAGTACCTATTACTCCTATAGCTTTACTTTGGTCCATTCAGATATCTGAGGGGGGGAATTAAAAGGTCTACCTGCTTTTACTGGGAATATTGTAGGAACACACAGCTTGGTAAAACTTTAGCATCCTAAATGTAGAACTTTGAAGTAAAAGTCATAAATATAACCATGTGACCAATAACTGCCACATATATTCTTGTATAAAGTAAGTTACCTACTCCATAATGGTTCCTCATATCTGATGCACTTTTTCTAGGCTGTATTAACTATACAATGGCACTGATAGTTTGTAAGGTGTATTCACTGTAATACAGTTGCCAGATTATTAGTTCATAGAAAAATGGAATGAAATCAGTTCCTGCTCTTTGGTATTACTTCTGTTACTGAGATGTCATTGTTTTTTAAGTCATTTATAGATTCCACTCAGAAATTCTACCATGCAGGTCTGGAGAAACTTAACTTCATTCAAGCTCCAGAAGATTCTAGAAGACATATAAATGCCTGGGTGGAAGAAAAAACATCAGGTGATTTTCCCACATTCTGTCTATTCCTTTTTGAGAAAGGAAGGGTAGATTGACCAGTTCAGTATGATGAATGAGGCCTTTGGTATGGTGGGGGAGAATTATTTTCCAGTCTTTACATGTAAAGTAAGTTGGGGACAATAAGTATAATCAGCATATATAATGGCAGAGTCAAGATTGTGAAGTGATCAACAGAAGTAAATCCGTAACATTTGAGAATGATAATAGAGTTAATTAGTAATTGCAATAAGGCATGCAATATTGTGTGTGCATGTGAGAGAGACAGACAAGGCAGGCAGGTTAACTTTTGCTTGCTACATGGAAGCCCATCAAACCTCTGATGAAATTCTAGCCAAGGATAAATGCCTGTTTCTACTGATGGACACATCTGAGCATATTCACATTTCAGTTATTTAGCTTGCATGTTGCTTAACATGTGTATGTATCATAACTTCACTAAATAATGTTAAGATAATGGACTGGAGGAAGCAAAAGCTGTAGTTCATCCTCAGCCAGAGGGGCCCACTGGGTTACTTTGAGCCAGTGATTCTCTCTCAGCACAACCTACCTTACTGGGTTGTGGTGTGAGAACATGGAAACAGGAGTGCTGTGTACACTGCCTTGAGCAACTGAATGAGAGTCAAAATAGAAGTCTAATAATAAAATTGCTTTATTCTAATTTACCTACAAACATGTCCGTGATTTGCTAAGTATTTCAATGTTATTTGCAAAATTAGATAGATGCTTAAGAAACAGTAAGCATCTGACAAGCAGGCTCCTAAGAATTATTTGTGCAACATTATTATGTATGTGAAGGTATCTGTGGATTAAAACAATTTTTTTAAACTCTCAAAAGGTAAAATTCGAGATCTGCTTGCCCCGGGAATAATTGATTCTCTTACAAGGCTCGTTTTGGTGAACGCCATCTATTTCAAGGGAAACTGGGCAAATAAGTTCAACAAAGATCGCACACAGGAAAGGCCATTCATGATTAACAAGGTAGGAAGTGAAAGAGGCATTTCTGAATATTTTAAATTATGTTATTTTGTATATATCTAAAGCAAGTGTGAGAGATTAATTTGAATCATTCCTGCAGCAACAGGATTGCTTACTCTTTGCATTTTTATCCATCTCCATGAGGATAGATCAGTCAAGGAGATCAGTCATCTTGAGTCATCCAGACTTCTTATGGGTAGAGAGTAGGGACTCCTGGTGCAACACCACTACCACTAACTCTGTATGATTATCCACAACATCTACAGAGTAGTAGTGATTAGCTGAATATGTTTTCTGAATATGGGGTTCCTTTGTATATAATCACCTGGAGGTATTAGATGGAGAAGAAACAGGCACAATATCTTTCTATATTGCCCTCCACAAAGGAGGCTAGTTTTGATTTCCCATATTATAAAAATCTGCTGATTTGAGAAAACGGCTGCACAAAACCACAGGTCAGTGTTTCATTGCATTTTTTTGCTCACAGAATTGATAATTCTTTTAGGTATCATTTTTCCAAAAGTCATAATCTATGCCTATCTGTTTCCTAAATCTAATTCTTAATGTTCTAAAATAATCCAAATTCTTTGAAAACTAAATTCCCACTAGGTATAAAGATTGGAAAATGTGGTGGATTGCTGAGATACGTTATATACAGTGGAAATACTCGATAAGAGTTTGATTCAAAAAGTCAAATTAAAGCGAAAGATGAAAGTTTTAAGCAGAGGGGGGAAAAACCCAAGACTAAATACATAATAGATTTATTTGTATTTGCCACTTTGTCATGGGTTCTTTTTGTACCCAAGGTTGTTTACCCAGTCTCAAATGAAAGTCCCCCAATAAAGCACTGCACACACAAAGATTTTAGATCTCCCCTTATAGGTTTGGGGGAGGGGATATTTTACCTTAAGCAACGATGTACAATATAGAAGTGTGGTCTAGATATCTATGTGATTAACTAATACAATCTTAGCTTATAACTAACTAACCTATATTCCTAATGGACTTTTACTATACAGCTATTTCTATCCTTATCTAATACATGCATAAACTATGCTTATATTACTGCTACTACTGCAAACTAACTCTGCTGCTACTATATATAGTATACAGAGCTTCTTTAATTGGGCAGCTTTCACACACTTGCCCCTCTCCAGAGGTTTGCCTCAGGACTTTTCTTCTCGGTGTTGTTTCCTTTGGACCTTCCAAGTATCTATGGGAAAACAAACACCCTTTTTCTTCTTTGGTTACTTTAGTTCCTTTCTGGCTGCCTGCTGCAAAATCACCAAACCACACCAGCTCTGTGCTCCCATCCTGCTTTCTCTGGCTGCCGCTGCCTCCTCCCCCAGCTGTTACAAACTCTCTTATCAGTTGCTCCACCATCCCAAGGCTGAGAGAAGGTTTGAAGTAGAAGGGAGGGAGGCAACCACAGGTGCCTGAAATTTTCTTAGAGCCTGGTATCCCACAAACTTATTTCAAATATTTCTTTTAACATAAATCTTCCTCACTTGTAGAATGAAAGCAAAACGGTGCAGATGATGTTCAAGAAAGCAAAGTACAACACGGGCTACATATCAGACTATAGTACTGCAATTCTTGAGATGCCGTATGTTGATAATGAGTTGAGCATGATCATTCTGCTTCCTGATAATATTGAAGATAACTCTACTGGATTGGAAAAGGTGAGGCTTTTTTATGAAACAGAATCTAAAACCCTTGTCCATCAGAAAACATCTCTGATATGCTGTCCTATTTAATACTGAAGCTTGGCTTTGTGCAACTATACTTAGTAGCATTGGGTTGACTTGTGTTTTCCCCTATTTTGAAAGGATGCAAAAAGCTGCAGAAGCACCAGCTAATACAGTTATATCTCAAGCTGCTGTATACACTGTGTAATTCCATCAGTAGTTGATGTGGACAAGGCAATTGATAAGGTTGCCAATAATATACAGTACTTCCTCTGACAGTACTGAGATGCAAAGGGTCAAGGCTCAGTTTTCAGTTCTTAAATTTAAAGTGTTAACTTGGAATAGCTACCAAGGTTAGTAGCTTAAAGGAAAGAATAAACAAGTTCATATAGCTGAGGTATTTGTTTTGTGTGTGGATATGTGCCTTTGAGTCAGTCTTAACTTCTGGCAAATCAAGTTGTTAAGGCAACAGGCTAGAGACTGTGAGTTCTAGTCCTGCCTTAGGCATGAAAGCCGGCTGGGTGACCTTGGGCCAGTCACACACACTCGGCCCAACTCACCTCACAGGGTGGTTGTTGAGGGGAAAATAGGAGGAGGAAGGAGTATTAGGTATGTTCCCTGCCTTGAGTTATTTATAAAAGTAATAAAGGCGGGATATTAAATAACATGAATTTTCAGTAGTGGTTTGCCATTGCCTTCTTCCTAGGGCTGGAAGGGAGTGACTGGCCCCAAATCACTTAGCTGGCTTCATTATCTAAGGCATGACTAGAACGTGGTTTGTAGCCCAGTGCTTTTAACCACTATACCAAACTAGGTCTCATTTTGTACTTTTCTTTTAATTGTAATTAATTGTAAACTGTTATGTGATTTTCTGGAATGAGAATTGGTATATAATTTAACACAAACATGAATAAATTATAATAAACCCCTCTTACTGCACTCTGATAGGACTCTGAACCTGATAAGTTTTAGTTATCAGGTACAGAGTTAGCTAGAGGCTCCCAGTCACTATTAAGAAAACAGATGCAGACATGGTTCTAAGATCTCCCCTATTTTTATGACTTTTAATTATCTTTCCTAATGTTCTTGGAAGGACAAAACCTTGCAACCATTTTGTAAGACTTTGGGATTTTTCTGTCAATGTGAACACGTGCTTCATACTTCCATTAGAGTGAAATTATTAGAAGTCATAGTGCCATAATATAAACATAAAACCAGGAATTGCTTTCTCCCTTAATGCTTCATATTCATCTTATTTTAGCTGGAGAGAGAAATTACTTACGAGAAACTCCTAGATTGGATCAATCCAAAGATGATGGACCTAAGAGAAATTGAACTTTTCTTTCCCAAATTTAAATTGGAGGAAAAATATGACCTGAAGCCTGTTCTTAGAAGCATGGGAATGACAGATGCATTTGATGTGGCCAAGTCAAACTTCTCTGGAATGTCAACTAATGATGATTTAGTCCTGTCTGAAGTTGTTCACAAATCATTCATTGAGGTCAATGAAGAAGGCACTGAAGCAGCTGCTGCCACTGCTGCGGTTATGATGTTGAGGTGTGCATACATGGTGCCACGATTCAATGCTGACCATCCCTTCCTCTTTTTTATTAAGCATCTTTCTACAAACACCATCCTGTTCTTTGGTAGGTGTTCTTCTCCATAATGGATAAATCCTGCATATATTGATAAAATGGCTGAACCTTACTTCCTCATCAGATTTTTATAAGCCATGTTGTACTGAACTTTCCCCACCACACTTTGATTTTCTGTGTATTTTGAGTATAGATAGTTCCTTCTAGTAATACTGGACTTGAATACTCTCCTTCCAGGATAGAAATGTCCAACTATTCAAGAAGGTTGTAGTATGGCTTTAATGAATTCAAGAAAGCAAATTGTAATACAAGTTTCTAGTGTTCAGATTGGCAGATAAATCCTGCAAATTGATTTGAGATTTATGGGCATATGTGGTGTAGGGAACAAGTTACAAAGCATGAGTCAAGACAACACAACATAGATGTATCTGTCTATCTGCCCCATATACATTTCCATGTGATGATACAAGTACGGACAGCTCAGCCTGCATTGTGACATCATGTTTTGTCATTTCGGTGATGTGGCTAGCTGAGGGTGCTTCTGCTGAGCTTATAATAACGTGTAAACAGTGCTTGAATGAATACATGTTTCCTGCACACAGATTTTTATGCTCATAAATAAGAACGTAGTTGATTAGTCTGAATCCTATCTCGGAACTCAAATGTATGGGACATTTTATCAAGCAATTTGGTTGTATGCAATTCAAATATCTACAGACAATATTTACCTTATATAATCCTTACTTTGATGCAGCTTTTCATGTATTCAAAATTGAAATAAAAGAGCATTTGACTGTGTTGCTGTCAGATTTATTAACAGCTGGGGTGGTGACAGGGCCCTACATTGCTCAGCTCCTGTCTCACTGAAATTGATGATCAGTTACACACAAATTGTATTAAAGTAAACTTTGATTTATTAGATTAATAGGAAGGAATGGATAGCCATTTAAGCTGAATGTCCATTAAATTAAATATTTATTTTAATAATGAATAGGGCAGTGTGGATGAGAAGGCTGGCGGGTGTTGCCCCCTCTCTTCCTTTCTCCATCATCACAGCATGGCATATCCCACTGGTCCATCTACCCCTCCCAAATCTTACCAACATTTTTCCTTTTTTTTTGCGGCTGCCACACCCAGAGGAAGGACTTTATCTGGACTCATGTACCAATAAGAAGGCCAGTTTGGTGTAGTGGTTAAGGCATCAGGCTAGAAACCGGGAGACCATGAATTCTAGTCCTGCCTTAGGCACAAAGCCAACTGGGTGAACTTGGGCCAGTCACACACATTCAGCCCTAGGAAGCAGGCAATGGCAAACCACTTCCGAAAAACCTTGCCAAGAAAACTGCAGGGACTAGTCCAGGTAGCTGTCAGGAGTGAACACTGACTCGCAACCCCCCGCCCCCCAAAATAATTACCAGTGCACACACTGATTAAACATCTTGTTGGCAGTTCTGTATAAAACAAAGCATACACTGCAGTTGAAAAAAAGATACTTAAACAATTGGTGTGCTCGTTAATATAAAATCTTCCCTTTGGAAGTGGCAGATGGTGATTTAGTCAACCTAAGCTAATTGGGCAATCTATATTAAAATATTGTTTGTACGCAGGGCAGAATTGTCAAGTTAAATGTGTCCTTGGACCTACACTTTAATAAAGAAGCAGACTGCATGAAGTGCCACAAGTACTTCCTCGTTTACTTGATAGTCATACATTCATTTTGGGGGGTTACTAGCTTGCTAAGAGATAAGTACTGTGGATCAATACCTTCCCCTTCTCTTTGCATCTAGCATGAAGATTAAGTTCTTAGCAGTTAACATTTGTGGTCTTATTTCCAAAGATGATATCAATGCCCGTGTCAAAATGGCAGTGTTCTGATTTATCTGCTTCCTTTCCCCCATGACTTCCTACCCAAACAGTATGGCTAAATGAAGCTGTGATAAAAGGGCAACCATGCCTATTGTTTTATGCAATGTTTGATATCAGTATTATCCAAAGAATTTTGTTTGGGATCATTACTTTTATTTTATTTATTGGGCTTGTAGGCCTCTCTGGTCATAATAGACTGAGTGACATACATACCCAATATTGCAATTTGATTAAAAATAAATGAAATATTATGTTCATGTTAACAATCCATTTGCTGCTAAATTCTGCTGTTGAAGCCAGTGGAAAAGTTGCCAGCAAGATGAGTAGACAAAGTAAATGAGCAGAAATGAACCATCCATGATATGCTCTAGGGAACAAGGTCAAAGTCTTAAGAGTAACATCTATCAGTTAATTTTTACATTCCTTTCTATCCCATTTAAAGGACTTAAGAGAAATTAAGTTGCTGTTGATAATAAATTAAGTTGCTATTGCCAGCATGCATCTACCTTTCTCCCAGGGGGCTCTGTCTCAGGGCGGGCACAGGAGATCCGGGACTGGGCTGGCCCAGGCACCAGCAGCAGCAGGAGCCACCCACAAAGGCAGGGGGTGGGGGAGAAGGCAGGGGAAGGGAAAAAGTGGTGAAGGCTTTGGCATCAGGGTGCCAAGATTTCAGGAGAGGTTGAGGAGTCCAAATATTAAGGGGAGGGGTGTTGATGTCAGTTTGGTCTAGTGGTTAAGGCTGCAGGCTAGAAACCAGGAGGCTGTGAGTTCTAGTCCTCCCTTAAGCATGAAAACCAGCTGGGTGACTTTGGGCCAGTCACACACACACAGCCCAACTCACCTCGCAGGGTGGTGGTTGTGGGGAAAATAGGAGGAAGGAGGAGTATTGGGTATGTTCCCCACCTTGAATTATTTGTAAAAATAATAAAGGCAGGATTATCTATCTATCTATCTATCTATCTATCTATCTATCTATCTAAATAAATAAATAAATAAAAATCTCCAGCATTAGCTAAGCCAAAGGGGAGAACAAGATACTCAAATTTCCCATACCTGGTATCGAAGGCCATCAGATATTCATGCACTTCTTTCATCTGGATCAGATTGTATGCATTCCTGAGGTCCTGCCTTGTAAAAATGCATGCCTTCTGTAAGCAATCGAGCAGGCCAGATATTAGAGGAAGCAGATAGTGTTCCCTTATCGTGATATCGTTGAGTGCGCTGTAACTGTGGACAATGTGCATGGGTTGTTTGTATTTATATGCTAATGCTTTTAATTGTTAATTTTATTGTAAACCACCCAGGGTCCCCCATTTGGGTGAGCTGGGTAGTGATAAAAATTTGAAAAATAAATAAATAAGCTATAAAGCTTAATCTAAAACATTACAAAAAGATAGAATCATACACTTCAGCAAAGGATCGTTACCTTGTCGTGGTGCTGGAGCTTGAGCACCTCAGTGATGCCATGAGCTAGACCGTGAAGGACCACCCAAGATGGGAAGGTCATGACAGAGAGGTCAGACTAAACGCGATCCCTGGGGAAGGTAATGGCAACCCACCCCAGTATTTTCATCACGGGAGACTGGAATGCTAAGATGGGCAGTCAAATGACACCTGGAATTACAGGTAAGCATGGCCTGGGAGAACAAAACAAAGCAGGACATAGGCTGATAGAATTTTGCCA
This sequence comes from Candoia aspera, assembly GCF_035149785.1. Lineage (NCBI taxonomy): Eukaryota > Metazoa > Chordata > Lepidosauria > Squamata > Candoiidae > Candoia > Candoia aspera. The sequence goes on from NC_086155.1 coordinate 135,431,659, forward strand.
CTCACTCTGCATAACAAACACTCTCTTCCAACAACCTAAGAGACAGCTTTATACATGGACTTCACCAGATGGACAACATCAAATTCAGATTGACTACATCCTTTGCAGCCAAAGGTGGCGGACATCTATACAGTCGGTAAAAACAAGACCTGGAGCTGACTGTAGTTCAGATCACGAACTTCTTCTTCCACAATTTAGGATCAGACTAAAGAGATTAGGGAAGACCCACAGATCAGCTAGATATGAGCTCACTAATATTCCTAAGGAATATGCAGTGGAGGTGAAGAATAGATTTAAGCGACTGGACATAGTAGATAGGGTCCTGGAAGAACTATGGACAGAAGTCTGCAACATAGTTCAGGAGGTGGCAACAAAATACATCCCAAAGAAAGAGAAAACCAAGAAGGCAAAGTAGCTGTCTGCTGAGAAACTAGAAGTAGCCCAAGAAAGAAGGAAAGCAAAAGGCAACAGTGATAGGGGGAGATATGCCCAATTAAATGCAAAATTCCAGAGGTTAGCCAGAAGAGATAAGGAATTATTTTTAAACCAACAATGCATGGAAGTGGAAGAAGACAATAGAATAGGAAGGAGAAGAGACCTCTTCCAGAAAATTAGAAACATTGGAGGTAAATTCCAGGCCAAAATGGGTATGATCAAAAACAAAGATGGCAAGGACCTAACAGAAGAAGAAGAGATCAAGAAAAGGTGGCAAGAATATACAGAAGACCTGTATAGGAAGGATAACAATATCAGGGATAGCTTTGACAGTGTGGTCAGTGAGCTAGAGCCAGACATCCTGAAGAGTGAGGTTGAATGGGCCTTAAGAAGCATTGCTAATAACAAGGTAGCAGGAGACGACGGCATCCCAGCTGAACTGTTCAAAATCTTGCGAGATGATGCTGTCAAGGTAATGCATGCTATATGCCAGCAAATTTGGAAAACACAAGAATGGCCATCAGAGTGGAAAAAATCAACTTACATCCCCATACCAAAAAAGGGAAACACTAAAGAATGTTCAAACTATTGAACAGTGGCCCTCATTTCATATGCCAGTAAGGTAATGCTCAAGATCCTGCAAGGTAGACTTCAGCAATTCATGGAGCGAGAATTGCCAGATGTACAAGCTGGGTTTAGAAAAGGCAGAGGAACTAGGGACCAAATTGCCAATATCCGATGGATAATGGAAAAAGCCAGGGTGTTTCAGAAAAACATCTATTTCTGTTTTATTGACTATTCTAAAGCCTTTGACTGTGTGGACCATAACAAATTGTGGCAAGTTCTTAGCGGTATGGGGATACCAAGACATCTTGTCTGCCTCCTGAAGAATCTGTATAACGACCAAGTAGCAACAGTAAGAACAGACCACGGAACAACGGACTGGTTTAAGATTGGGAAAGGAGTACGGCAGGGCTGTATACTCTCACCCTACCTATTCAACTTGTACGCAGAACACATCATGCGACATGCTGGGCTTGAGGAATCCAAGGCTGGAGTTAAAATTGCTGGAAGAAACATTAACAATCTCAGATATGCAGATGATACCACTTCGATGGCTGAAAGCGAAGAGGAACTGAGGAGCCTTATGATGAAAGTGAAAGAAGAAATTGCAAAAGCTCGCTTGCAGCTAAACCTCAAAAAAACCAAGATTATGGCAACCAGCTTGATTGATAACTGGCAAATAGAGGGAGAAAACATAGAGGCAGTGAAAGACTTTGTATTTCTAGGTGCGAAGATTACTGCAGATTCTGACTGCAGTCAGGAAATCAGAAGACGCTTAATCCTTGGGAGAAGAGCAATGACAAATCTTGATAAAATAGTTAAGACCAGAGACCTCACACTGACAACAAAGGTCCGCATAGTTAAAGCAATGGTGTTCCCTGTAGTAACATATGGCTGCGAGAGCTGGACCATAAGGAAGGCTGAGAGAAGGAAGATCGATGCTTTTGAACTGTGGTGTTGGAGGAAAATTCTGAGAGTGCCTTGGACTGCAAGAAGATCAAACCAGTCCATCCTCCAGGAAATCACCTCCACTGCATATTCCTTAGGAATGTTAGTGAGCTCATATCTAGCTGATCTGTGGGTCTTCCCTAATCTCTTTAGTCTGATCCTAAATTGTGCAAGAAGTTCGTGATCTGAACTACAGTCAGCTCCAGGTCTTGTTTTTACCTACTGTATATATGGCTGCAAAGGATGTAGTCAATCTGATTTCGGTGTTGTCCATCTGGTGAAGTCCATGTATAAAGCCGTCTGTTAGGTTGCTGGAAGAGGGTGTTTGTTATGCACATTGAGTTATCTTGGCAAAATTCTATCAGCCTGTGTCCTGCTTCGTTTTGTTCTCCCAGGCCATGCTTACCTGTAATTCCAGGTGTCATTTGACTGCCCACCTTAGCATTCCAGTCTCCCGTGATGAAAATAACATCTCTTTTAGGTGTGTCATCCAGTAGGTGCTGCAGATCCTCATAGAACTGCTCTACTTCAGCTTCTTCAGCATCTGTGGTTGGGGCATATATTTGGATCACTGTGATGTTAGATGGCTTGCCCTGAATTCAAATTGAGATCATTCTATCGTTTTTTGGATTGTATCCGAGCACTGCTTTAGCCACTTTACTATTAATTATGAAGGCTACTCCATTTCTTCTGTGGTCCTCTTGTCCACAGTAGTAGATCTGGTGGTCATTTGATGTGAAGTGGCCCATTCCAGTCCATTTCAGTTCACTGATGCCCAGAACGTCTATCTTTAATCTTGACATCTCACCAATAACCACATCCAATTTGCCCTGGCTCATAGATCTTACGTTCCAGGTTCCAATGGTGTGTTGATCCTTAGAACATCGGATTCGCCGTTCACCACCAGCACCGTCGGCCGCTAGCCATCCTTTCGGCTTTGAGCTAGCTGCGTCATCACGTCTGGGGCTAGTTGAACTCATCCTCTGTTCCTCCCCAGTAGCATTTTGACCACCTTCCGACCTGGAGGTCTCATCTTCCGATGGTATGCCGACATATCTGTGGTTGTACTGATCCATTTAGGTTTCACGGCAAGAATACTGGGGTGGGTTGCCATTACCTTCCCCAGGGATCGCGTTTAGTCTGACCTCTCTGTCATGACTTTCCCGTCTTGGGTGGCCCTTCACGGTTTAGCTCATGGCATCATTGAGGTGCTCAAGCTCCAGCACCACGACAAGGTAACGATCCTTTGCTGAAGAAAAGAGACAATAGAAAAGCCAAAAGACCAGTACACTCCCTTTCCAGCAATCAACACCTAGATATGCAAAAATCAACACTAGGATTAACACCAGATGAACTATCAAACAGCACAGTACACCCTAATCAAGGAACTATTAACTCAGGCAATCAACCAAGCAGCAAACAACACCCCAATCAAAGAACTCCCAAGGAGAGAACAACACCCCCACCAACACAAGCAGGGCAAACCACAGTATATAAACAGAGAGCAAGGCCCACTCCCTCTTTGCACTGAAGATGTTGCCTAGTCTGGCAATGAAATGTCTGCAAGAAAACAACAAGGCTCAGAGAGCACCAAGGACTCCACAGTTCAACCCTGAGCTACAAATATTTGCTTCAATTAGTATAATTAGTATCACAGGGGTGACCAGTATTTTTCCCTATTTTGGAAAGATGCAAAAAATCACAGAAGCTTACATTGATTACATTAAATTAAATCTCAATATAATTCCACCAGTAGTTGATGTGGTCAGGGCAACTAGTAAGACTGCTAGTAATATGCCTTTCTCTGGCAGAGATTCAAAAGACAGGGCTCAATTTTCAGTTCAGTTCATTTCAGGCCCAGAACCTGGTGCTAAATGTTGGGATAGCCATCAGTGGCAATAGCTTGAAAGAGTAGGTAAATTCATATAGTTGCAATATCAAAATATACTCCCTCTATATATGGGAGTTATGTGTATCTTGTTCATTTGTGTTTTCTCTATGCTGCTGTTTTTAATCCAAGCCACAACATTCTTTATGTAACATTTGTGAAGGATAGAAAGATATTCACTGTTTTCCAGATTTTATTAATCAGTTCTGCCATCTTGCACCACAAAAAAAAAAAATAGATTGATAGATGTTTGTTTATTTTGGTGCCTTCAAATCAGTTTTTGACTCCAGGTGACTGTGTGGATAAAGGAAAGATGAATAAAGGTGAATAAATCATCTTCCTTGATTTGAGCTCATTCATGTGGTTTTCCTAGCATCAGTCAGGAAATGGCCTGCCGCTGATGCTTTCTTTTTTACTTCCCAGGCTAAATGATGCCCCTTGGATTTCCCAGATTCTAGATCTTGGATGTTAGGTTTTTTAAACTATTTGCTGCAAAGTGGTTGGAAGAATATAGATAGCAGTCTATAATTACAGTGATCATACATCCTTTATTGTAAACGACAGTCCTTTATTTCAGAAAGCTATCCTTTAGATTTATTTTGTTTTTGCTCTTGAATTTTCCTTTGTAAAGCAAAGTTATAAACTTTTTTTTTTAATCCTTGGGAACATCTTTCAGATTTGCCCCCTTTTCAGGTTTGTCCTTTATTTTTTCCAAGAAAATATGGCCAGTGTATCTACAATCCATCTCTCTAACAGTTGGTGGTTGAGAAGCAGCCTGTGTGGGTTGCTTTAGAGCAGTGTTTCTCACATCTTAGAGTTGCTAAGGTTGGCAAACACTGCTTTAGAGGTATCAGGGCAATTTCTGAAAATATATTGGGCAGGGTGTTTTCCCTAACAAGAAGGCTACATATATTTTCCACAATTGGAGGCCCTATGAGCGAGTTCTCTCTCACGTTGGTGTCTTCTGCTCCTCCCGACAGTCCCAGCTTCTTTTTTCTTTCTTTTTTGAGGGGGAGCGAAACTTCTGCAGCTGAGGCGCCTATGCTTGAGGGACTGTCTTCGGATGTAGGCAAACTCAGAGCAGCCCAACACTTCCTCCGACTCTCCTCACTCGCTCTCACGCCTTCCAACCCTCGAAGCCGGCCCCGTTCGCACCACCCTTCCTTACCAGCCGGCGAAGATCAGAGTCCAAGGGCGCTGCCGCCCCGGCGCTCCCCTTCCCGCAACGTCACAGCTTAAGACCTGCGCTGGAGTAGCGCTCTGCGCACCCAACGCACCTGCAGCAACGCCACTGGTCTCCCCTTGGCAGGTAAGGAAGTCCCTGCGGCCGTCGCTTCTTGCCGTTTAAAGCTTGTGCCTGTTTTCTGACCGCCATTGCTCTTTCTGCTGGTGTTATGATTTCAAAGATGCCTCAGAAGTAATTTTCTTTCTTTCGTCTTCAAGTTTCCGGTGGTCACTATGGATAAACTGGCTAATGCAAACTCGCAGTTTGCTCTGGATCTTTTTCAAAAGTTGAACGAAGACCACCCAACCGACAACATTTTCTTTTCTCCGATCGGCGTATCTTCCGCCCTGGGCATGATCTACTTAGGGGCCGGGGGTAACACAGCCACGCAATTCAAAAAGGTCAGCAGATACTTTTCTGACGTGTATAGTGTAGCTTCTACGAGGAATTGTGGATCTTTTGTATGGACAGTAGTATTTTAAGTATTGTGTATTTGAAACACCATTCCTAGTACAGGGAAGTTACATTTGGATTTAACAGGATGTTAAAATATATTAAGTGTATCATTGGACTTAGTTGCGACTTTCATAAAGTTATTAATGTCAGTAATGTTTCTTCTTTCATGTTATAGTCCACAGTTTTTCACATTGTGTTCTTTTGAACAAACAATTTCCAGGAGTAAGGGCAAAAAAAAAAAATTTAAACGATTTTCTATCTCTTGATCAAAGGTTCTGGGAATTTTATTTTTAACTCACAGGTTACACACCCTGAAAAGTTTGAAAACCCCTGGTTTAGATTTTCCACAGATAGTTTCCCAGCCTGTACGGAATCCACTGACAAGGGCGTAGGAACAAAATTGATGTACTAAAAATGCAATGAAGTAATGCCCTTTTTTCTCCCACGCCCTAAGTAAACTCAGCTTCTGGATTCATACTATTGGCTGCTATGCTGAATTTTTCAAGCATGCAAATAGGCTGTGATAAATAAAAGCAATAGCACTTTCTGCACAAACTTTTCAATCTCCATGGGGAATTAATATTTTGGTCATCAAGTGACAACAGTGTCAGCCCTTCACACATGTGAGCAAAGGGGAAATGAAAGAAATGTTAGGTTGCCCTCCATTGCATTCAAAAGAAACATTCTCCACCCTCTTGCTCTGCTTTATTGAAAAGCAATTGGTTATGAAAATGAGACTAACATGCAACTTTCTCTTTATCCATTAGCGGTTTGTTTTGTAGTCTGTTCTGATTCTGTAACTGATATCCTCAAGTCAGTTTGAATAAAGCCACCTGTTTTGTCACTTCCCCAAGATAGACTATTCAGTAAACAGGTTCAGGATTTGATAAATCCACAATTTTTCCCTTGCATATGTGCAACCCGTAGTATTAGTCTTAGATATGTGAATTTTTAAAATGAAACCTAAAAATACAGAGAATAGCCCAGTGAGTGCATCAGTGTGTTTGCATGTGCCTTTCTACTGGAGAAACTGTAGGTTTCTGAAATGTCTCCATTGTTCCTAGGCAAAAATATTTTTGAACTAACCTTAATTTCACTGGTCTTATTGGTACTAAGTTAGGACTTATCTTTTCCATGCAGATACTTCATGCTGATGGTGTTGAAGACTTTCATTCAATATTATGCACGCTCAATACTAAGCTTAACCGGAGCAATGCACCCTATATTCTGAAGCTTGCTAATAGGTTGTATGGAGAGAAAACTTACACCTTTTTGTCTGTGAGTAGATTGCTAAATAAATGAACATCAACTTATGGGTCATCAGAGTGGCCTTATAGGTCAATTTCAAATTTTATTAGACTATGATGTTCATCAGTACAGTTGTTCTTTGCTTTAAGTGAATCTTTAATCCCTTTTAATTAGGTCTTCTATGAAATATGCAGTTTATTGAGCAATAAAGTATAATGAAGCTCATACAATGAGTTAATTACTTTTCTCTCTCATTCATCCACACATAGTTATATTTCTTGCGAGATATAGAAGTACTGTGGCTAACATCATTAGATGGATCCAGATTTTCCAATTAGACTACAAATTGTATAGTATACACCTCTTTTCAGAAGAATAGACTTTCTTCAAAGACCTTTTGAAGAATGTACCTTTTTGTTCAAGGTACATTTCAGTCTCATAAATTATGAGACTCATAATCTGGTGTCATGGTTAAAGTACTGCAGTAGAGCTGGGGAGGCCTAGATTCAAGACCCCACTCAGAATAGTTCACTCTTTCTCTTCAGGTTAGTTGTGTTTTTCAGCCTAAACACAGTTATCATGACAATGAAATTGGAGAACTTCAATATAGACTATGTCAACCTTTTAGAAAGAGATGCCTTCATTATGCTGATTAATCAGCGCTTATTACATGCTTAAATGCACTGTTAGAAAACTAAGATTCTGGAGCATAAATAGATGAACAGTGAAAGGAAAGGCTGTCTAGCAGGAAAAGGAAGATTAATTGGATCTCTAGTTCATTGGGGATGATGATGATGATGATTTATAATTTTGCTAGGATTTCTTGACTAGCACTCAGAATTTGTACGGAGCTGAATTATCCACAGTGGACTTCTCAAATGCTCCAGACAAGGCAAGAAAAGAAATTAACCAGTGGGTTGAACAGCAGACCGAAGGTGAGTTTTTTAAAAAAAATAAGAACTATAGTTTTGTCTTTCCTTGGGGACAATAGTCAAACCCATACTTTTATTTGCCATAATGCTGCCATAAAATACCAATTTCAGGAATAAATGAAAGAGAAAACAAAATAATAGTATGCAATAGTTAATATTGCAAAATGGGTTCTTTTTGTGCAGCAGTTAATAAAGGATCGAGTCAGTAGCCCATAATTTGGTAAGAAGTATTTTGGACAGGTGTAACGAGTTTGATGAAAACTCAAGTTTCAGAACAACATACAGGAAGCAGTAAAAGAGTGTTCCAGACTGTCCCTGCCACCAGAGTATCCCCTGAGAGATGTTTAGAAAGTGGACATCCCATATTAATGGGTCTGCATAATGCAACTTGCATCCTTTTGCAGATGATGGGAGCACGCCTGCCATTCCCCATCTCCCTTGCGTTGTGGCACTATGTGGTCTGAGGCTTTCACCTAGTCTGTAGGCAGGGGCAGCTAAGGAGGAGATGCTACACAGCTTTGGTCCACTGCAGATCGCCAGAAAGACCAGTCACTCATACTGAACACTCACCCCCTTTTTTCCTTACCTCCTGGAGCTCTACCAATCCTTTACTCCTGTTGGACCAGGCCCTCCCTGACACACCAGATGAACCTGAGACACATCAGGGATGGGGTGGAGGTACCCCTCTGAACCAGAGACACAAGATGGTGGGGAGGTAAACACCCTTTCCTATCCCCAGGTTCCCAAGGGAGAGAGTGGAGATACTTAGTGCGTGGGGGGCGGGATATTCACTCCAGTGTTCTGCTCATCCCACTTCTGACACCCTTTGAAGGGGAACAAAGCAAGCCCTTTACCTTTTCAATGAGTGGAGTTCACAGACACTGCTTTGCAGCTGCAGAGAATACAAGGTTTTGCCCACTAATAGGGGGCAAGGAGAAAGCTTATATTGTGATCTTCTTTACGTGAACAAAAACAGCATCCCTTAACAACTAAATCCTGCTCCCTAGTAACCTGATTTCCCCCTTTTTAGTATCAGCCTTGATTCTGTTTACCCAGCATGCTTTAGCACTTCTAGGGGTCTATTTCCCCATTCTAGTAGCTGTTGCCTACAAGACCAGCTACTAGTTTTACTTCTCTGGTCTGCAAGCTGTAAACTATTATGTTTTAAGCAGTTCTTCATCAGGCCACAGTTTCAGTGCTAGCCAGAGACACTTTGTTAGGTCAAACTATTTCTTTGGTTAGTTTCTCCTTCATTCTCTGCATAAATTTCTGATATAATCATGTAGCATCATGGCCTTATTAGGCTACCCAATTGTACCAGCAATTGAGCATTTCATCCTGTTGCATATTCCAGCAGTTAAGACCAATTAACCCCACTTCATTCATAGTGTAAGAATTTTCTTTTATTGGAGAGTTACCTAGTTCTGATTTAGCAAGTCAGCTTCACCTGTACAGTAGAGTCCGTAATACTACATACCAGCTGTTGGAGCAAGTCCCCTGCTCATTTACCCTGGACTGACTTCTGAATGATGATGGTCTGAATTGCTCTGCAAATATTATTAAATGAAACATGATAAACATGTCGTTTAGTATCTGACGGATGCTTTGGCAAACAGTTTTACCTATTCTCTAAACAGAAAGCTCAGGAGTTGAATTATGTTCACTTGATAGCCCAGACAGAACCATTTCTAAAGGGGAACCCCCAGCTTTTTACAGAATTTAAGAAAGCTTTCTGGGGGGAACCTATCTTGATGATGGGCTAGGATGTTAAGTAGCTGTGGCATGCTGAGAGTTTTAGATGAGGAGAATGGGTCAGAGTGGAACATTTTGAAGAAAAAGGTAGAAAACAAACAGTATGTGCTCTAGGACTTTGCACAAGATTTCGCAAATGTAAGAACAGCTTTGCGCTGAGCAAAATGCACAGAAAAGTTAAAAATAATATATGCTATAAAAGAGGCCACGCTTTATGGATACCTTACTTTCTGTAGCCAAGTATGTATATGTGAGTGTTATCAGTGTTCTAACCCTCTCAAATTATTCTGCAACTTCATATATCTTGCTGATATGGAACCTGTGGTGGGAAAACAGGCATCTGCAAAAGAATGAAGATTAATACCTGTGGGATTTTTCTCTCCTGATCTGAAAACATTAAAAAGCTGCTGCATGAAGGAACATAAAACCAAAAATGGAGTCATATGCAGTTGTAATATAAAAAGAAGCCCCACGGAATAGTAACTGAATCTTGTTTTCTGTTCAGTTCCCTATAGGTTACCTGGAAGCTCGTTTAGCTTTTGGTGTTGGTCTTCCTCAAGTCCCCCCCGCCCCTGTTCTGTCTTTTGAACAATTGAAGAACACTGAATGTTTTGACTAACATATTGATTAAAAAGAGGATTTTATTTTAAATTGAAGAAGTAATGCTGGAGATGTGGCGCTTTATGCACATGACAGAGAGTGGCCAATCCGTGCCATTCACAGCGACTTTTGCTACTTTAGGATCTTTTTAAAAAAATTATTTAGGAGTGTGACTGCAGAGGGGAAATGTACATTAAGAGAGTGCATCTAAATTAGTCTCATTGATCTGATAATTTTATCTAGAGCTCAACTCTTTGCACAGCTAATTAACACTGTAATTTCTCTATCAAGGTAAAATCCCTGAGTTGTTATCTGAAAGCTCCATCAGCGAAGTAACCAGACTGGTTTTGGTGAATGCTATCTACTTTAAAGGCAGCTGGGCAGAGGCATTTAAAGAAGAAGAAACTAAAGACAAGCCTTTTAGACTAAATAAGGTAAATGAATTGTTTTTTCATACTGTCTCTCTTCTGTAACAGCGGCTTGTTGTTTAAGCATGTGTGGCAATAAACGCTATCAGGATGCATCACCAAGCCTTTATGATAGCACTGAACACATAAGCCTAATTTACCCATGGATAGTCATGTTTTAATGGCTTATATCAGTACCTTTGGACCTAATCACATGTAGCGATATGAATCTCAGCTTTCCCATAAGTTAAACATAATTCCATTTTGAAATAGTTTACTGAATTTAGTGGGTCATTTGCCTATTTGTCAGCTCTAATATATGAAGGAAAACAGCTAAAAATGATATAGTAATTTTTTTTTTTTTTACCATAGGTTGGTTTTTCCTTGGTTTAGTTTTTAAGTTAGTTTAGGTGTTCTATTTACCCTTACCTGGAAGTGAATTTCATTTAGCTTAATAGGATGTGTATGATTTCAAAGAATAGCTATATGTATTAATACAGTTTTGCAAAGATCCACTTCTTCTGCATGCCCTCCCAGAATTAGTTCCATCAGCTTCAGCATATACATGCAGAAGTTGTTACTTCTTTGTTGTTTTTATAAGCTCTTCAGTGTAATATTCTTAAAATAATCCAGACAGAAAAGAAGAACGTGAAGATGATGTTCATGAAAGAGAAACTTCCTTTTGGTTATATCCCTGAATGCAAGTGCCGTGTGCTGGAACTCCCATACCAGGGAGAAGAATTTAGCATGATAATCCTTCTGCCTGATGATATTGAGGATAATTCCACAGGCCTGGAACAGGTGATTCTGTTGTTTTCTTCCTATTTCTATATACAAACACAAATTATTCTAAATACAATGTGAATACAGTAGTTGGTAGGATCACTCAATACACACAGACAAGGTTTACATTATGCATTGAGTGGCTGCACATACATTGTTGGGGTTCGGAAGAGAGGCTGCATTATTCTGGGGATCCCCAGAAAATCTTTAGTTGAGTCTCCTGCATTTTTGTGCCAGACACTATGAAGTCCCTAATCATCTCAGGAGAAAGATTTGAAAACAGATTAGATTTGAATTAGATTTAAATAGAAAGCATCTATAAAATAAATGCTTTTTATGTTGTATTTGGACAGGACAACCATGGTTTGCCTGAAAATACATCTTTTAAAAATATTTCTATGTTATATTTTTCCTAATAATGTCTGTGTTATAAGCTTTGCATTAATTTACTTTTTTTTTCATTTGAATATCAGTTAAAGCTGTAAATAGTTTGGCATGGGGCAGAAACCGGCTAGCCATGTACTCAGTCTACTGCCATATTTTTTGTCTCCCACAGATAGAGAAACTCCAAGTGTGGGACATAGAAATGTGCTCCCTGGCTTTGCTAATTCATTCATGTAGAAGTCAGTGGTGTCCTGCTTTTCAGCAAGGCGTTTCTGTCTGCTGAAATGGAAATACTGTGCCACAATAATACAAGTAATTACTTCTCTTTCCTTGCTGTTTTAGCTGGAGAAGCAGCTTAGTTTGGAGAAACTGCAAGAGTGGACCCAGCCGAAAAATATGCCTTCTGACGTTGACATCTATGTACATCTACCTAAATTTAAGCTGGAGGAAAGCTATGATCTTAAATATTACTTAACAGCATTGGGGCTTTTAGATGTGTTTGACAGTGGCAAGGCAAATTTGTCTGGAATGTCAGGAGCCCAGGACCTGCATGTGTCTAAAATTGTTCACAAGTCATTTATAGAAGTAAACGAAGTGGGCACTGAAGCAGCAGCAGCTACTGCTGCTACGATTATGTTACTTTGTCTGCCCAGGGAAGAGGATTTTATTGCTGACCATCCTTTCCTATTTTTGATCCGTCATAATCGAACAAAAACTATATTATTCCTTGGTAGATTTGCTTCTCCATGAAGAGTATAATGAATCACAAAGCCACCTTTCAGCCTCCTGCAGAACACACATTTCTTTGCCTGCTTGGGGGAATAGGCATGAACAAGTTGGGTTTCTCCAGATGTTTTCCATCTTGGATTTTCTTGTGCTCTTGAGGCTATTAACAAGTTTTATATGATGCTTTGCTATAATGGACAGCCATCTCTAATCTAGGACTTTCAGGTGTGCTTGACTGCCATGCTTTTAATTTCCAGATAGCTCTTAATTTCTGAAAAAGCCATGGAAGTGATAAGACCAAAGCTTCATCAAAATGTGTTTTCCGTGAGAAAAGTACAGAACGAGGGGGCCTCAATAAGGTTTGAATTTCTGCCAGTCTCCAAATGTCTGAAGGAGCCTTAATGTTCTCTCCACAGATCTTTGTTATTTACTGATAGAGTTGAATACAGTCTAGGGACAAAAACAGGAATACATGATGCCATTTAGCTGGGCAAGATATCACAAGATTCCCAGCTGTCAGCTCTTAGTAGGAATCTGCCTGCTCTGACTTAGGTCTCCTCTTCCTTAGATGCCAATATTTTCCAGCCAACAGACATGGATTTCTCCCATTTCCTGCCTGCTTAAAAAAATGGGGAGCCAAATAACAGATATTTTTTTCATTAGATAACTCTACATGTTCCTCAAAATGAAAAGATACTTGCAGATGTTCTTAGTAAGCATCTGCTCTTTTCATTCCTCAGACACCCTTTTATTTTCCAAGAGAGGAAAGAAGGAAAGAAAGTCAATCAGCCTCATCTTTCTGTTCCCGAAGGGAAAGGTTAAGACATTTAACAGTCTCAAAAGATTCCCTCACTAAAACAGGATGTTATACAAACCAACCAATGAAGCAGTAATTCTGCCCTCCCCAGAAAACTAAGACAGACTAAACTCAAGAAATGTCAAGAAATGCCCTGAACAAGCCAGCAAGTGCTAACCTGAAACAGAATAACAATAAGCCAGTTGAATGTCAAGAGCAAAACACCCTCCCCACAGGTCACTATTGCCATAAAGTCCCTTATTTGCATACAGTATCTGTTTTCCCTAGACAAATACAAGTACTGTGTTGTTATTTTACTTAGCCAAGGCTTCCCTAACTTGGTGCCCTCCAGGTGAGAAAACTCCCAAAATTTCCAGCACGTTGGGAATTTTTGGGATTCTGCCTGAAGAAGCAGACACATTCCTTCTCTACTCCATGTTTGAATTTAGGCTGGGCGAAAAAAAAGGTGGGGGGAACCTCTCACACCTAAGAAGCTTGATTTGTCTTTCTAAACAGCTGTTTTACCTGCAACAAAATTGCTAGAAGATAAATGCAGCTGATGGAATTTCCTGTTCTGTGAAATACATAGTGTTGGGATGGAGGGAAGAAAAAAGGTTAAGAACATTTCCATCCAAGAGATACTTGATGGGGTGAAATCATGGAAAACTCTGCCTTTTCCTTCCTGCTTTTTCAGCTTATTGCTATTTTAGGGCCAATGGTGGCTTGGGCCATTAGCTAACACCATTTTTTCAGCTCTCATTGTTCAAAGAAGGCTGAGAAAATGCTTGGTGGCTGAGGATGTGCAGACATCCTTGTAGGCATTGCAGCTGGAACTGCTGATGCAGGAAAGCTTGAGCGGGCTAAAGCTGCTCAAAGTGAAGCAAGGTAGGGAATGGCAGCTTCCTGCAGCTTTGTTGTGTGGCTAATTAAGGTCTTACTGCATGGAAAAGCACCCAGAGGGGCTTTTGAAAAGCTGGGAGGTCAGAGGGGCCAAATGTAGGATCCTCTGCCAGCAAAGCAGGTACTCAGATACAAACTGAGTTCTGATTGTAAGCTGTATTTAAACTGGGACTTTATTATCTTCTGGACTTGTTCCCAGCTTTACTATACTGTTTTGAGACTTTTAAAAAAATACTGCATGTGATTTTTTTTTTTTAATGGTAACTTGCTTTGAGAGAGAGACTAGCTATAATTCTAGAAGTAGGTAAGGAAATTTGAATGGAATAAATGGCCATGCTGGTTGGAAATTCTGGGCGCAACCCAGCCGGAGGATGATATGGGAGATGCGATCAACTATTCATTGAGATATTCAGACGCAGGTTGCCTCTTTCTCCAGAGATTATGTGCTTCCCCTTCATTTGGCAAGAACAGTTTTTAAGACTTAACTCCATGTTCACGTCCTCCAAATCTGAAAAAACAGTGCAGAGTTTCACCCATGGCTTATTGAAATAAGATGAAATTAAATTCAGACATGTGATCAGTTTCCTCACAGATCTTCTGTTCCTTTAGCCACTAACTATGTAATTCAATAATTTTTAATGGTGGTACAGGGTACATTTCTGCTGCCCTCATTAAATATTCTGAAGGCATTATAATGTAATCATGGTATGTTAACAAATGCTATTGTTATTTTAATGCAGCAGGATTTTTAACCAATTAAAAAACTATGCTCCCCCAAAAGCTATGTTCCCCAACAGACTGACATAGCGTCTACAGCACCATTTCAAAATGGAAAGTGTGACTTTTTAAAAAATTACACATTGAGTCACATTAAACTTCAGACTGAAGGCCCTTCCTCATGTGCAGCTAACCATGGTACAATCACATTACCCTTATCTCATATCTGCCCCAAGCGTGAGACAGCTTTAGGTCAACTTTGGTTGCATTAGTGTTACAATATCAGTTTTGCTATTAAACCAACAGCAACATTATTTGAGCCAGACTAAGATGTAGGAGAACGTTCACAGGAAGCTGCCTAGAAATGGTGGCCATGGTCTCAGTATCAGACCCACCCTGTTCTTGCTGCACCAGTGTGATGTTTCTCACTCCAGCTCATGACTTGCTGAAAATCAAGGCTGTGTTCTGCCAAATTTCCACAGGGTTCCTAAGCAGTCAGTGCAGCATCTACAACAAAAAATCAACTTTCACTATTGCCAAACTCCACTTAGATTGTTGGGCAAGATTAGGAAACAAGAACAATTCCTCCTTGCTTTAATGCTATTCTGGGGTAAATACAGAATCTTGGGAAGCTTTAACAGGACTGTTCATTTCTAACTTGAAAAACTTCTTCCCGGAATGTCTTGACATCTGGGCTAAGTTGCCATTTATGAGATAAGCTGCCAATGAATCACTTCAATCACTTGTTCGTTTCTGTCTACTTCCCCTTCCCAGCCCACCCCCCGTCACTCACAACTACAGACATATGGAGCTTTGGGCTACCAAAATGAAATGTCATGAACTTACTTTAAGACTGCATACCAAACAGAGTACCTAAAATATTACAATAACCAAAATCCTTTAACAAAACGGACCCACTGATTTTTAAATTAATTTTATTTACAGAGTTTCAAAAACAATTTGGCAAGCTACATTTCAATTTTATAAGTGTTTTTTTTTTCATCTTAAGGTGCAAATGCAGTCTTTTTCTTGTGAAGCCCCTTTTCACAGACTGGAATAAATCAAGTTCCAAGCAAGGACATATGTCAAAATTAGGCCCTTTTAAGTTCTACAGATTGCACTGGGAGTATTAAATCTATACTTCTATTAGTCCTGTTGAAAAAGCCTAATACCATTTTTAATATTTTTTTAAATAATGTCCTTTATACCCTTGTTTAAATCCAGTGATTTTAGTTGTTCTTCACCTATATATCTGCATACTGAATATATTTGTATTTTATCCAAGGTTTTCAAAACAGTTCTTACATTTTGCATAAAACTTACAATAAAATTTTCTTTGTAGTACAAAATGGTTTAGGAATGTGCAGCTATTTGGATTTCAGGTGGAAAAGGAGCAGTTCCTTAACTGCAACATGTATTTTCCTGGGACTACACAATTAGTATAGAGAAAGTGTGGCTTCTTTTGACAACATCAGTGAGCATATCCATACTTATCCTGAGCAACGTTTTGCCTTGAATCTGAATAGCAGAATATCCCTAAAATGGGTTCAACTATGCCAAAAATAATGATGTAATTAATATTCATATTATATAAATACAAAAAGGTAGGCATCCCACTTTGAGGCTACCAGTTCAGAATGGCTAGCCCAGAAAAATATGGCATTCTTAAAACTGAAGTTAACTTTTAAGAAAAATATTACAAGATTAATATGAATTACGTGTGACAGGGAAAAGAAAATACAGGCTGTTCCATCAAATTCTGCTTTGTGTATAAAAATTGATCCCTTTCAACTCTTCAGGTAGATATTCTTGTTCTACAGGATCCTTGTACATAGGATTATATTTATAATCTTTACCATAATCTAAACCTTTCATAAGCCTGGTTGGTGCATTCCGCAAATGTAAAGGAACAGGTGGAAGTGGCCCTTGGTGGTCTCTCAGGCATGCTTTCACATTACTGTAAGCTCTGTATACTTCGACAGACTTTGGTGCTCTGGCAAAATAGACTACACACTGTGCCAGTAAGACCTACACAACAAAAAGAAGGGGAAAATCAGAGAAGGAAGGGAAATCTACTGTATGTTGCACTAAACTCTTGGAGGAAACATAGGATAGTACGATTATTACATTTTGTTGAAAAATATGGAATTGACAGAGTGGCAGGAAGAAGTGGCCGATGTCTGCAGTATGTAACCATGCATAAACAAACAAACAAAGCAAATGCCACTGAATGTGCAAAACTTAACATTCCAGGAATGGAACATTCCATAGTTCTTTGGAATATTCTGTTCCTTTTCTGGACCACACCATTGTGATGGTGTGGATTGTGATGATCTGGACCTGGTTCAGTCCTGGAATACCACAAACTGCTTCTGGTTACAGAATATTAACTTTTGAGAAACTGCCAGATCATCCCCAGAAGATCATGACTGCCATGAACCAGAGGAATGACTGTTTCCGCGGTTTTCTGCAACATTCCATTCCCAGAATGTTAGGTTTTGTACTGTACATCCTACATGGAATTCATTGGTGTATATTCCAAGGAAAAAGGCACAAGGTTACATTATTAGTTATATAACTTAGTAATTATATACAATAGAAGGAAACAAAAGTACAGTAGTAGGAAAGAGTAACATTTAGTAGTTCTAATGTTGATCGTTATAAATTACATTACCTCACACTCTGGCATTCCAATAAAGTGGCATCCTTGATAAGCAGCCACAGCTTGAGGTAAGGCCAAAGGATCTGCCAATCCTATAATGGAATTTTATATTCTAATCAATAATATAATACATCAAGTCAAGTCGACTCAATTAAAGCCCTACATGGCATAGGACCTGTCTATATGAGGGACTGCCTGTCCTGCATGCTCTGAAAGTGTTGGCTTGCTTCAGGTCTCATTGATTAAGCAAAGTCATCTAGAGGGACCCAAGAGGCAGGCCTTATGTTGCTGCACCTGCCCTTTAGAGATTCAAATGGCCCCTGCCTTCAAATGATCTTTAAAACCCTAGATTTTCTCCTAGACCTTGGGTTAGGATGGTTGGGCTAGACCCTTTAAGATGGGGGAAGGGGGATGTAGAAGGATGGTCTGTTGCTCCCTTGGACACTTGCTTCATGGATGGTTGTTTTTCTGAGTGAGCAGCCTAGAAATTTGATAACGCCTAGAGCGCCGCTGGAGGAAGACAAAAACTGAACCTGACCAAACACAAGCTAGAGCCGCGATTAAGGCCTACCTTGTGGCAGTAAGAGTGGCGAAGCGCCAGTACTTCTCCGCTCTTATTGTGTCTGCAGAATGCCGCCCGGCAGCCCTGTTTTAAGATTACCAGATCCCTTTTAGGGAAAGGGGAGTCAGAAATCCATCTACAGGGCCATGTGGAGGAATTTTCGGGGCACCTGCAGGATAAAAATCGCTCGGATCCGGACCAAGTTGGACTCCAAGCATGAGACAGAGTCAGAGGAGATACCCAGGGAATGTACTTACCAGGTTATCTGGGACCAGTTCGATCCTGTTGAACCCAAGGAAGTGGACAGGATCCTTCAGACTGTAAATGCTACCATGTCCCAATTAGACCCATGCCCCTCTTGGCTGGTGAAAGCAGCATGGGAGGTGACATGTGGCTGGGTCCAGGCGATGGTAAACACATCCTTGAGAGAGGGGGTGTTCCCAGCAGCCTTTAAGAAAGTGCTGGTGCACCCCCTCCTCAAGAAACCATCGCTGGACCCTACTATACCGGACAATTTTTGCCCCGTCTCCCACTCCCCTTTTGGGGAAGGTGGCTGAGAAAGTGGTGGCTTTGCAGCCCCAGAGGATTCTGGATAAAATGGATTATCTAGACCCCTTTCAGTCAGGTTTCAGGCCCGGTTATGGGACGGAAACGGCATTGGTCGCACTTATGGATGACCTCTGGTGGGAGCGGGATGGAGGCAGTGCATCCATCCTGGCTCTTCTTGACCTCTCAGCGGCTTTCGATACCATCAACCATGGTATCCTTCTGGACCGACTCAGGGAGTTGTGGGTGGGTGGCATGGTTCTGCGCTGGTTCACCTCCTTCCTCCAGGGTCGGTCCCAGTCGGTGTTCATAGGGAGCAAAAGATCCGGCCCGCGGCCCCTCCTATGGCACGGGTCCAGGTTACCTAAGGGACCGTCTCCTCCCCATCACATCAACCCGTCCCACCCGGTTGTGCAGAGAGGGCATGCTATGCACCCCGTCTGCAAGAGAATTCCATCTGGCGGGGTCCAGGAGGCAGGCCTTCTCTGCAACAGCCCCTACCCTTTGGAATATCGTTCCCCCAGAAGTGAGATTGGCTCCCTCCCTCCTGGACTTTAGGAAACAGCTAAAGACCTGGTTCTGTAATTATGCCTGGGGTGGGAGAGAGAGTAGCCATTCCTGGGGATGGTTAGTTTCTTAGAAGGACCCTGTTCTGCCTGCAAATCATAAAGAACTTCCAGCCATCAAGGTTTTTATTATATTTATTTTATTATGTATTATAGTGTTTTACAGTTTTATATTTTTATTTATGTTTTATTGTAAACCGCCCAGAGTCCCTTTTGGGAGATGGGCAGTGATAAATTTGATTAATAAACAAACAAACAAACAAACAGGATATATTTGTCCTGTATAACTGCCAATGGCAACATATTAAAACTTGCTATCATAAATACTCTCCTCTGTATCATTAATATCAAAGAGAGAAGATATGAAAATAGGTTTCTCTTTAGGACAAACGACCCAGTCTCTAATTCCACTCAACAAAGAAGCAATATCTTGCTGAAAGTCTATAAGCTCAAATCATTGGCTCACAGCCATTGCTGCTTGCTTGTAACCGAAGGAACAAAGCAATTCAGGGGATAAGCTAGAAGGCAGCTAGATGGAAAGCTATCAGTACATATGGGGGGCACCAGAGTAACTGAGAAAAAAATATATTTTCAGCCAATAATCATTGCAAGCCAGGCTCTGGTTTCAAATGGAACACTGTACCCCAGTTTTATTCTTTTCAAGCCAAGTGTCACAAGTGAACAATCACAGGAGAACAGATAAAGTTTGTTCACTTTGACCTCTTTCCCTCAATTTGGGATCAATGGTGAAAGTGGACATCTTGTCCAAAGGCTCCCAAAATAATGGAACCAGGATATTTAATGTAAGTTAAACACTATATAAAGGCTTTGGCTGATGTATCAAGCAGTAAATACAATGAAGAAAGAAGCCAGCCAACTCAACTTTGTGAGGCAGAATGCATAAAGAGAATAGTCCAAAGTCGTCTAGGGAGCTTCATGGTCGAGTAGTCAAATAGAGACTTTAACCTGAGTCTGCCTGGTCTATATCTGGAAGAAACTATACTGCAATATGCAGGGACCCAGGCTGCAATGATTTTTGTCACCTTAGGGACATTCAAGTTAGCCACTGGAATATCAGCTAGCCAACTGATTTTGATATTGGAGATCTCCATATTTGTCTGAATATTTAGGTATATCTAAAACCCTATACTAGGCAAGCACAACATAATTTGGGAGCCATCCCTCTGTCCAGTATGTTTGAAGATTCATTAACTGATGCAGGAGCAAGCATATCAGTTTCAATAAATCAAATACCCTTTTCACAGTGGTATCCATTAAACAGTCAGATAGCTTCTGAAGGTATAATGTAGCCTGTTACAGCCTGAACCTCTCCTGATATGTTAGTATTGCAATTCTCAAAATTCTAAGCTAGTACTGCCATCCATGGGGAGTTGCAGACTGAACCACCTGGAAACCTCAGGTAAGGGGCAGGTTTGTTTAATAAACAGACTCCCAATTTTTATTTTGAATTAGCCACAAGTGCGCCTACAGTGACCAAGGACAATAGGTTACTTGGTGATAACACATGGATAAGCAATTAATGTGTATAAAATTGGTCTTATGAGAATACATTGTGGGGGTGAGAACCTACCAAAACAAGAAGCTCATGTCTGATCCATGACATCGGGGTGGTCAAAGATACGTTGCTGTCTGTGGTGAAGGACATAATTGTTTCCCTTCCCTATGCAGAACATTCAATTGGACTGGCAGGTGGACTTTAACACCAGCGAGGGCTAGTATCCACCAGAAGACTGGACGACCAATTATATGACAAACACAGCTCTGTATTTACAGCTAGTTTGTTGGCATACACAGCTCTTTTTCCAATAGAGGGAAACAGCTGATGGTTGCCACCACTGCTTTCCACTACCAGCAGCCTAAAGCTATTGGTTCACTTTGTCTGACAGCAAGGTTGGCTTTGCACAGGTTTTTCCATACCTGGGGGGTTCACTTACCTGGCTTCCCATAACATCCTGGGTCTTGCAAAACTGAGCTGACTGACTTCTGGCCAAGCTCCTGCTCCAGAGCAAATGTCTCAAAAACTATTTTGCCACCATCGCCTGCTCCTTTGTTGTTGCTCTGGAGGCAGGTTTTCCCACTTCCCCTACCTTGTAAGAATGAGAATGGGGTAGGGAGCTGGTTGCTGTTATTTGTGCTTTTATCTTGGCCTGATGGAGGTAAAGCTGGTTGGCAACATGGGGGACAAAACTACTACAGTGGTTGTGAGGGTCCAGGAGCTAGCTGGATGAAAATGCCCAAAGAAACCCGCATCCTCTTGAGCTACTCACCTATATCCTCACTTGCAAATCTTACCAACCTTCTTGCTACATACAGTGGATCCTCACCCCCTTCAAGCATTCGAGCAAGCCAGTAAAGGGAAGCATTTTCGTCAGAGCCACGCATAGATTTGTGGAGCGCAGAGATGCAGTTATAATGCTCTTCACCTGTTGAGAAACAGACCAAAAGCAACACAATGCTTGGATCATCCAACACTTCTGTGTAGCAGAGGCAGTGCAATTTAAATGCCTAATTTTTTCAGATGCATATATTTATTACAATCTGCCTGTATTACCTTTAAAGACAGATAAAAGTTCCATTCTTCAAAGTAACTGTGTACAAAAACCCTGCTGCACGTTTTTTGTTCCCAGCCTCAACTGCTTCTTCTGGGACATTATATCAAATGTTTTACATTATGTTATACTGGTAACATAATGCATTACAATATTCAGGACTGCATCATTCTCCCTTTGAATTTCAAGGCAAACCCTTTTACATTTTCATTAGCGAAAGTGTACGTCCACATCCCTCTTCTGTGGGATTTCCTGAAGGCGGATCTAGGCATAACTCACAAGAGTGGCCTCTTCCACAACACACAAGGCTAACTGACAGCTGTTTTTAGTAGCGTTCCGCACAAAGAGCCAATTGGTATCAGGTCAATATAAACAGCCTGTCTATGCTGCCTGTCCACCGCGCTAAGGTTTCAACTTAAACAAAGCAGCTGAGGGTCTTGTCACATTCTTGGGAATGGCGTCACCCGGTCTCCTCCCACCAAGGTGGCCTTTAAATGTTTCAAAAGGCAAGCACAACCAGTTCTTTTCAGGTGGCATCCTTTTGTGCAGTGTTTTTAACCCCTTAGATGTTTTGAAAGTATTAGAAATGGAAAATTAGGGGGAAAGTTAGCCCTAATGATATATAAATACGGTTACACCAATATTATTATAACTGCCATTAAATATTCGTCTCTAAAAGTCCCAAACTATGCATGGAATGAAGAAAGTTGTGACCTGCAACAGTGTCTTATGAAATAATTAAATAGTATCCAAAGGAGAAAAGTAACCTAAAACAATCTATGGGGCCTAGGGAAAAATAAAAATAACAGCAGATTACGAGATTCTTCTTTATAGCAGCAAAGGTAACTGGAGGAATAGTTCAAGAACAGAGACAACAGGAAGAATTAGAGTTGCCAAAGAGCGAGTAAAAGAGAAATTATTTCTGGATAATGTTGAAATGTATGCCCTAAAAGCTTTAACTGTTAATTTCTGTAAATCAGACTGCACTTAAAGCTCATTTATAACTCAAAAGCTGCAACGCTTAGAAATGTATCACAGCCCTTCCCAGTGGATGTCTTCAACTTCTCTGGCCATGCTGGTGGGAACTAGAGGAATATTCAGTCCAACATACCTGAAAGGCCCTGTGCTTGAAAAGGCTGGTATAAATATTTATATTTATATAAAATATTTATATAACTAAATATTCAAGTTGTCTTGAACAATTCCAGGCCATTAATTCATTTAACCCATAACTGTTTGCACTGGTTCTCCAACTGGAACACTCAAGAGAATTCTTGCTGTCAAACATACATTCTATCTAGAGATGCTGAGAGACGAAATTACGGAACTTCCTTTTGGAAAGTTTGTGCTCTGATAGTTTTGGTCCCACCCCAACAAGTCTATTGGACTTTTACTTTGGGATATTAATTAGCTTTTCTGAGAGCTTATCTAAGTGGAGTCTACTATTCATTTCTCTGATTCAGACATTTTGGATGAGTCACTGATTACATTGGCTTCTGTATTTCTAATTAAGGATATCTTTTTTCACTTTCATGGTATATGCTACCATTATTCTAAACCAAACCAATTCAGTTTACAGTGCTCAGTGGGAAAAAAAAAAGGCCAGTGACTGGTGATTGCAACATGTAGTAATCAGTGCAGATTTTAAAACCTGAACAGTACACATATGGCCACATCTTAATATAAAGAGAATAATCTATATGACAAGGATATAACCAAGAGTTCAGTACTTAGAAGTAACAGCAATGGCCATATATATTTTAGTTTCTGTCCAAGGGCACTGCCAGAAACAGGACAAGATAGACTATTGGCCAAATTCTGTAAGGTTCTACACTTGGAAATGGATTAATTGCTGCTGCAAGTTTGAACGAAAAGGGAAATATTGTAGTTTTGTAGTAACGTATGCCCCTTTTATTTGTTAGAGTTGCATTTTGCACAAAGCTTAAAGTAGTATGTATTTCCCTTACCATAAGGCTCACTCTGTGTGCCACTGGAGATAGTCCAACAAGTTTTACAAAATATAGGTAAGAAAAGCTAGCAACAGACTAAAGCTTAGTACTGAGAAAGTTAGAAATATCCTCATCATATAATTAAATTCTAGCACATAACTAATTTAATGCAAGCAGACAAGCCTAATCCTCAAAGCACAATCTACAATTTCAAGCTCACTACAAAGACCAGAGTTTGTGATACAAAATGAGGTCAAGGCACGAATTTAGCAGGAGGTGGTATCAAATTAAGAATCCTTATATGCAGTTATATGCAAATTGTCGAACATAAAAAAATCACAAAACGATTTCAATCATTCAGATTGAAGTAAAGTCTACACAGATACTGTTAGCATCGTTGTATCATTTTTAAAAGAAATGTCAATACACTGCTGAAAGTGTTCTAGGGGAAACTTACAAAATACCATGTTATTCACAGCCACAAATAAAGCCATTTTATTCCACTGCCACACTGATGTAGGGAGAACTACTATGTGTTATCCTATCCCCTCAAATGCTGTTCCCTTTGAGATCATAACATGGGTTACATTCACTGCCAATCTCCTTTCATTAGTTTACGGTTGCAGAGCTGCGTGGCCTCTTCCTATTCTTGTACCTTTTACTGGAACAGGTGCAGGGACTCTGCAGAAAAGCCAGTAAGAATCAGGCCAACTGAATCAAGCAAATGTCTTTTGGGATCATGGGAATGATCCAGTTGGTTTCTTCCACACATAGAAACACAGGGAGCAGCATTATACTGACTAGTGTACTTAGTTTTAGCCACTGTGAATTGTAAACCATGTTTATGTCTTACCACTGGATCTAAAACTAGATTCTGTGGCTGACCCGGCAAACTGCAGATTAGGGCAATGTGTGAAACCACCTGCTGATCATGGGTAGACCTAGGCCAGTATTACTGATACTGATAACAATGACTCTTTAGGGCAGAGCTGGCACCCTTCTTCTGCAGAGGGGACAGAGGCCATGCCACACCATTTTCTCCTCCTCCTCCTCCATCTCTCAGCTTGCTTTCACCAGCACCAGGTGGGGACCTTTTTGCTCCCCCTGCACAAAGTGACTGGCAAAGCCATTGTCAAAATGGCTGCCCAAGGAGGTAGCGAGTACTCCCAAGAACAGCCAAATGGATGGCCACTCTCTCATGGGCCAGGTATACATATTTCTTTTTGAGAAAGAAATATATGCGCCGGATGATTTCAGCCCATAGGATGTAGATTACTGACCTCTGCTTTAGGGCATCAGGCAAGAGTTTCTGAAGCCCTGGAAGCCTGGGAAGTGGCAGGGACCGAACATAGATCTTGTGTCATCAAAGCCAATGTTCAATATTGAGCTATAACTATACACTGCATTTAAACTGGGACTTTATTATCTTACGGACTTGCTCCCAGATTTACTGTATGCATTCATTTTAAAAACTGTAACTTGCTTTGAGAGTAACGGTGGGTATTCTTCTTCTGAATATTCTAATACACCACAACTAAACAAGAGGCAGTTTCTTAAAGATTAGTTCTAACGTGAATAAAATTCTTATGAAATAAATAAAATTCGTATTAAAAAAAAAGTTGCAATGTGGACTCTAAAACCATATCTGAAAACTTTTTGTACAGTATTCTGTTACATTAAAATCCAGTGCTCTATCTTGTATTTGGAATGGACTTTTCTTAAAAATTTGTTTTTATTGCACTATGATTAACAAACAGTATTAGGTAACTAAATTAACATAAATTCAAAATGCACAGAGGGAAAAAAAGATACAGAAATACAAACAAATCTACTAAAATGTAAATAGACAGGTACTGTACATTTACAAATTTACTGTAAATGTAAAATATTACTATATTATAATCTATTGCTATTGAGGTAAGCCATAAAATCCATCCAAAATTGATAAAATTTTGGTTCCTGCCTCTGATGTCTCATTATTTTAACTTTGTAATTTTTTCTAATGTAGCAATTGAAGAGCCTGTTAATCCACATTTCAACTGTTACATTTTCTAGAGTTTTCCAATGTTCAGCAATTATTATTTTAGCTAAAATTAGGTAAGTTCCTTATTTTTAAGCTTGAGGTTTGGTGCTGTACATAAATGCAGCAAGCCTAACCCTGGGATACATCCAGTTCT
This sequence comes from Candoia aspera, assembly GCF_035149785.1. Taxonomy (NCBI): domain Eukaryota; kingdom Metazoa; phylum Chordata; class Lepidosauria; order Squamata; family Candoiidae; genus Candoia; species Candoia aspera. The sequence continues at coordinate 135,457,452 of NC_086155.1, forward strand.
TTGTTTAGTGATGATACTTATCTCCCCACAAATTTTAAGCCAAAAGGGAATAGCCTTTTTACCCATATCTCATTTTGTAATATCTAGCATTGGTCCTTTTGAAAATATTGGTTCACTGAGTTATGCAGATCTTCCAAACGTTGACACATTTCATTATACAATATCAAAAAATTACATTTGTTAATATTACCACTGATCTTATCAGGAAAGTCTAAGTATAGGGAAGCCCTGAAGCTCATGGTGGCAAATACAAGTTTTCCAAAATTGTAATTTTTACTTGAAAGCTCAAATTTTATCATTGGCAACAATTACTGTCAGTTGTTTCACTTTGTTGATTTTTGAGAAAATGTCTGCCAAATATCAAGTCTGAATAACCACAGTTTGTATATTGTTCTTCCAAGAAAAATGGTGTTCCATTAAAAAAGTGATTAGTTTAGCTCACAGCTCAAACAATCACACAAGACTTTTCCTTGAGACAACCATCATACTTCAGAATGCAGCAGAAGTGCTTCCTGTGAGGTTCCAACCACCCTCTGACTCAGAAAATGAAACTCTTTCTGAGTCAGAAGGGGAAACAGAAACTTACCAGGCAGAAACCCAGAAAGCAAAACCCAGAAATGACTCAGCAGTGTGGGAAATGTCGCAGATGCTGATTGGCCAGTCTTCGGAGGATTTGAATCCTCCCATCTGTGCTCGAAAACGACGTGCAGAAAAGCGTGCAAAAAAGGCAGCCCGATTGGCTGCAGAAGGAAATAGGCGTGCAAAGGATCAGCATAAAAGGCAGATGCGCGAAGAGCAAGCTGCCAGACACAACAGATCCTTCGAGCTCGCAGAAGAGTCCTTACCTGCATCGGAAACCTTGTCTGTAGCTGGAGGGGAATCAGCACCAGTGTTTCCTATTGGAGAGGACTTGTATCCTGCAACTGCTGCCACAGAGGATCTTCTCCCTGCTGAACCCTGCAACCTCAGCCTCGCGTCCAGCTTCAGACCTCTTTGTCGCCATTCTGCATGTTCCAGGCGCGCTTCCAGCCTTGCTTTGAACTTCCAGTTTTCCAGCTTTGCTTTGAGTTATCAGCCTTGTTCCGAGTCTCCAGCCCAGAGTCTCCAGTCCAGCCTGAGTCACCAAGTCCAGTCCAGTCCTGCCTCTAGAGCCAAGCCTCGTCCAGTGGTTCCAGTTCGGTCTTGCCCAGCTTCCTGGTGCCAGCCTAGTTCAAGTGGTGTTCCAGATCGCAGACAATCGTCTCAAGTTCCAGTAGTGCCACACGCCCTAGGTTCTTCCAGCTTTCCAGCTCCCGTCAGCAAATTCAGCTTCGCTGTGTTACCACAGTCTCTTCCTGCAACCTTGCCAATTCCCCTGTTGTTACCCGGCTGGTCTTGATCAGAACCAGTCTACCTCTTGACTTTAAGGACTTATTATTGTAAATAGTTATTTAATAAAGAGTGTTTTGATAATAAACCTGCCTGGCCCCCCACTAATAATTTTTACTATTTCATGAATGACATTCTTAAGTGAAACTGGCTTTTTTTTTTTTAACCGCAAGTACATGGCGGTGAAGAATACTATGACTATTAGTACAGTTTTTGCTGCCACTGCCTTGATTCACGCTAAGGCACCAGCGGTTTTGCCCACCGTTGCTTTTGCACCATCAGTGCAAATGTCAACATGGTTGTTCCAGGATAAACAATGAGATTCCAAAACGTTATTCAACATTTTGAAGATTTCAGCACCCCTTGTGTTTGTTGCCAAGCACTCACATAAAAGAGTATCTTCTTTTATTATTAGTTGGTGCTGATATCGGACAAATACAAGCAGAGTAGCAAGTCCAGCCACGCCTGTAGATTCACCCAACTGGAAGGCAAAAGTGCAGTTCTGCAGATGAGGCATTAACTTCATGTCTGCAACAAAATCTTTAATTTGACAAGTTACTGTATCATTGGAAAGTGGCACTGCCGTGATTTTTTTTACTGTCTTTCCGTCCAGCAGGCATTCAGCCATGGCAACTGTGCAAGGCTTTATTAGTAAGTCAGCTATTATGTGTGCTTTTCTGGCCAATCCAATGCAAGAAGAGGCTTCAGTGTCGTTTTCATTTCAAGTTTGAAAAGCTGTAACAAACCATTTTGGGTTTTTAAGCAGCTCATCGTGTCTGCGTTTAAAATATTCAATTCCTTTTTTTTAAAGTGTGAATGATTGTCTCCAAACGATGCTGCAACTTAACTGGTACCATAATACCATTTGAAAATATTCTGTTACATAAGACACATTCGGCGTTCCGTGAGTCATGCTGGCCACATGACCCGGAAGTGTCCTATGGACAACGCCGGCTCCAAGGCTTTGAAACGGAGATGAGCACCGCCCCCTAGAGTCGGACACGACTGGACTTTACGTCAAGGGAAACCTTTACCTTTACCTAAGACACATTGAAGTAAATTATTGATATCTATAAAACCGACGGAAAGATAGCTTTCTTAATATTTCTGTTTCTTATTTACAGTTTCACCCAGTTTCTTTGGAGGTTTTGAGTAATAACCTAATCAGGCCATAGCATTCCCCCCACCAGTCACTTACTAAATTACATGTAGAGGGAAAAAAGCCTAAAACAACAAGCATCTTAAACTGCACTCTTCGTTGCTTTTCTTGATACCCTCCTGAAAAGCCCTTTGTGGGGTCAGGATACTTGAAGGACCCCCTCTTTCCAGTGGTCTCTACCCACCCTGTCAGATCTGTCAGGAAGAGGGTGCTTTACATCGTCTCAAAGAATGCCATCTTGAGGGACCCTGGAAGCGTGCCTTTTCTGTCATGGACCCTGCCCTTTGGAACAACTTATTGCCTGAGACGAGATTGGACTGGACCCTGCTGGCCTTCCAGAAAGCACTGAAACCCTGGGTGTTTGCCAAGGCATGGGGGTGGGAAGTTAGTGAAGCCCAGGGGAGTTGATGTGATTTCATGGTTTTCATCCTCAGCTGCCATTTTTTAAAATTGTTTCTTGTATGTTTTAATGCTCATTTATATTGTGGTTTCTGTTTCGAAACTTTGTTCACTGCTCAGAGATAAGAGGGGCATCTAAATGAATAAATAAAAGTTATGATTCCCTTGATAGAGAAAATATATACAAAAGCAATTCTACAAAAGTGCACAGTTGTCACGAGTATCTGGATTCCTTCCCAGTACCACCATAAAGGCTGTTATATTTGCCACTCACCGGCTCGATCATACAAAATGTGGGATCGTTGGAGGCCTTCCTTCACATGATCTTCTGTGATGACCACTCCTTTAGCCAAACACTCATGGTTATTATTCTGATGGGAGGGGTTAGTTAACCTTGCCTGGACAGCCATCTGGAGCCCGTTCAACCCAGTTCTTGCATCACCATCACAAAGGTAGGCAAGAGTGCTTATTGCTCTTCCTTCGATGCATACACATAACCTGAAATAAAAATGTAACTTATTGCTTCTCATCAGGATGGCACATCTGAGTTCATTACACATTGTTTGTTCATAAAGCCATGTTTTTTTATCCTGGACACTGAGAGCTAAATAGACTGAGGCTTTATCCTCATTATTCCAACTATTACAGAGACTTTACCAAGAGTATGTAATCAGTCCCCTAGGCTTTGGCATCAGAGTGTGAAAAATATATAATGTAGTCATGTTAAACATTCTTCTGAGTCTTTCTTTGCCATTTGACAACAAACAGAAGATACAGAGTTAGTAAGCTTTAATCTATACACAGTCACATTCAGACCTGATTAGAGAGTCATTCCAAACCCATGCTAAAAATAGCAACCTGAAGCATATTTTGTCCTGAGCTGAAACAGAACTTACACCATTAGTTGCATTACTTATTCAGTTAAATCTGAACTGAGGCAAAAAGCTAAACAGTAAGTAAATATCAGGCTGTAGTTACACGATGGAAGTTTGGCTTACCCTCTTTCCCTATACACAAAGAAATGCACAGTGAGGAGATCAAACTGTTTAGCCTGTTAGAAGGAGCGGAAACATCAGTGTAAATTATGCTACCCAATAACCATGTTCTCTTAAGTTTGTTTTATAATAAATCATTCAAATACAAAATTGACCGTCAAGAAAATAAAACAATCATCCTAAAACTTTCAATGGCAGTGAGTAAAATAGGAAGATTTGTAAAGATTACGGTCGGAATGGGATCTGAAGTTGGAGGACTTTAGCCCTTTGTCACCGTCAGAACATTGTTTGGTCATTGTAAGAGTAGTGGGCACCACTGACCTCTGCAGGGAGGAAGAACTGATTAAGAAGGGCCATGCCAGCTGCCTTCTGGATTCTGTGTGTTTTGAGTGGGCACTTGGGAGTTTCCCAACAATCTGCTGGCCAGTTCAAGTGCCTAGTAGCTCTCTAGAATATAGAAACAATGAATAAAGAGGCACTGACAGAGACAACAGGGTCCTGCTGAGCAGTCTCTCTCTGTATGCTGATCCAGGGATGCTTCTTGATTAATTGACGAGCCGTGGGAGATGAAGCAGCAGCGGAGACACTTAGAGCAACACTGGTGAAAGACTAGCAGTGAATATGAACAAACACAAGGCTTACATTGTGGTGGTAAAGGATGCAAAGTGTCAATATTTCTCCATTGTTACTGTGTTTGTAGACTGCCATCCAGTGGCCTTGTTTAAGACTTTCTGCTCCCTTCTCGCTTCCTCCAGGCTGCTGTGAATTCTTTGCTAGGCAGTTTGCAGACAAAGTCGCTGATATTCAGAGCAGCACAAAATCTAATCCCACAACAGGGGTAACATCTTTAGTGCTGGCCCTGCAAGTGAACCCAGCATTGCCAGCAGTTCTGCACTTCATTTGTGGAAGAATTTCAATGGACCACCACCACCGAGAGCTGTTGGTTGGGATGCAGCACTACACCAGTCTGACGTAAAGGTTATGGTGCTAGAATACAAACTCAGAGCCTCGGAGTTCTAGGCACGGAAGCCACCTGGAGGACTTTGGGTCAGTCCCTTTCTCTCAAACCAACCCCCCCAAGTCACAGGGTTGTTGTGGGGGAAAACAGGAGGAGGTGGCATTATGTATTGTATACCATCTTGAGTTGCACAAAATAAAGGCAGGATATCAAATCAAATAAATGAAAAATAAAATTCGCGACTTGAATACTCTTGTCCTTGCTGTGTTTTCATTCTCTTTTCTGCCCACCTTTTGTTTTCACACCCCCTAGAAGTCCCCTTTAGGAGCAAAGAATTACCTCATCACATAGTACTTTACCAGAACAAAATCCCAATTCTGTACATGAATAAGCATTTGCATGGACAAGTAGGATATTCTTAAATTTTATTAAGTGAGGTAGCCCTCACTTAATGACTGCCCTGTTTAGCAACCATTCAAAGTTGCTAAAAAGTAACTTTATCACCAGTCCCTGTAGTCATGCGATTGAGACTGCGTGCTCCACAACTGGCCAGTGTTTATGACTGTCACAGTGTCAATGGAGAAGCCAGCAGTAAAATTGCAAGTTGTGGTCACACGATGTCTCCCTTAACGATCACGGGTGATTTGCTTAACAACCAAGGTGCAAGTGAGGTTGTAAGCCCATTGAGGTCATATGATGTCTTGCTTAACAACCATGTTGCTTGGCAACAGAGTTGCCAGTCCCAACTGTGGTTGTTAAGCGAGGATTACCTGAATTCAGTTCTTTATAGAATGCCCACTTTCGAGGTGGCTTACCACACAAGTAATACAATGATAAAATAGCAGGAATATTCCAGGGCTGTTAAGAGCTTTGAATTCAAAGGCAAAAAGTGCTCTGGAGCAAGAGGAAGCCCTCATATACTTTGTAACTCCCTGAAGCAACTGCTTCTTTTCCTGGGATCACACAGCTGCCCTCCACCGCTGCAAATCTACTTGCCATATCCATCCTGATAGATCAGCCTTCTATAAAGTTGTCAAGTCCTATATACTATGCTGTGTTACTTTATGTTATATGGTGGCACAGCTGTTTGCTAGCCAATTATCATCTGAATGATTTTTCCTTACTTCTGTTTATTAGTTCAGTTCAGTTTAGTTCTGTTTTAGTTCTGTTCCTCATTTTTACTATGTTTCCTTTACATTTGTATGTCAAAACGCCTCAACGTATTTAGTTTGTGAGTTCTACAGATACAACTAGGTATCTTCCTAGTGAATATAACATGAAAGGACAACCAAACATTCTAATCTATTTTTGACTCCAACACATCAGATGCAAATTTGGGGAAAAGACTGTGTATGTGAATGCTCCATATTAATCTCTCTCTGCAGGACTGAGGCCAACAAGAGGGATAACTCCATAACTTTATCTGCACCCTGTCCTTACTTGCCACATACATAGGACTATCTTCCATCAAATGTACTGTGGGGGGCAAGTAGGCAAAGACCAGAAAACCTGCTCCAGCAGGATTGTTCCCCTCCTCTCCCAACACAAAACATCTACTACCATATGCTCTGTGGGAAGGATCACTTGGTTTGTGTATATGTCGTGTGTGTGGGTATATATGTGTGTGTGTGTGTATGGCGCATAATTTTAAAAGTATTATTTGCAAGCCACCTAATTTAGTACACTTATATTTCACCTTCGTATTCTCACAGGTATTTGTATTTGTAAAGGTGTAATGAATGCCTATTCTAAAACACTATAAGACTCATGAGCAGAAATTCAAAGATATCTGATTTATTAAAGAATAGTATGCAGGATCACAAAGAAAGCTGAGAATGATAAAAGCGCGCCAAATGCAAACTAAAAACCCTCGGTGCAAATGAGATCCCTCCCCCCGTAGAATCTTCCCAAGCTCACAATCCCAGGTGCTCCTAACGGCTTCTGCTGGTCCACGGGAAAAGTCCTTGAAGAGAGAACATAACTCAAACACATTCCATTGTAATGAACACAGATAGAGAGCTTGGTACAAGGTTTCACAGCAGCTCCCTCCCAAACAGAAACGCGCATCAGCGCCATGGCATGTGAAATGTTACAATGTACAGTGTACGTTGAAACAGTGAACATGACAAAAGGTATTTGTATTTCTATTCTCAAATACAAATAACTATATTAAATATATATGTCACCTGGTAATGCACAGCCTTTGCCAGAAGATCATTGTGGGAGGGTATTTTACCACTTACGTGTTTCTTGTAAGATGATCCAGCTCCATGCAGCTCTGTTTGACTCATCCTGCAGAACAGCCAAATTACCTAGTATAACTTCATGTATCTTTTCTCCTATATGCCAGATAAAGACAATTCTCTATATCACCACTGAGATCTCTGTGATAGAAGAATATGCTAAGAAGTTATCAGTAACTAAGAGCAGACCTATCCACTGCTCTCATCCCTGACAACATACAAAATAGTCTTAAATCATGGCTGGCCAGGAAATACAGTAGCTGCAGTCCTGATGCATCTGGAGAGAGATAAATTGGGGAAGACCATTTACGAGGATAAGGTGAGAAGCTACCACACCAAGGATCAAGGTCAAATTTTATATCAAGCCTACTGAAGCAGGTGTCCTATATCTTCCCAAGTGATTTAGGAAAAATTATAGCAACTCCCATGGTATAAACACAACAGCACTTTGTTGGACTGAATTTTTCCTGCTTGCTTCATAGTGCTTCTGCAGATTATTAGGCTGTTGTCCATTTGCTGGTTCTCATAGATGCCACTATGTTTGTAAATGAGCCGAAGCTGACTAAAAGGTTATTTTTAAAAGCAAAGTGAGCTGAGCAAGTACAGATCAGGTCACAGTACTCGTCTGAAATTAAAGCCAAATTTTTAAAAAGTTAAAAAAAGAAACAAGTCAGTTAAAAGTCTGAACTTAAAAGTTCTTGCAAAAAAAAATAAGCAAATAAAAGCAAAAGAGATCTCCATCTCTCTGGACTCAAAATGTGTATGAAACCATAACACAGTAGCAGCTGCACTGATTGGCAAAATTATTTTTCAAGCTTTTGTACTTGTCCAAATACTTAAGTGAACTTAACAGCACAAGTTACAATGAGATTCTAAGCTCTGTCTCTTGTAGAGAGACATTATGTACATTATGTACACATAAGAGCTAAAAGAATCTGATGATCTGAATTTTGCACTGTGTTGCCTTCTATGATTGCTGGGCCTGGAAGGATGACTTTATGGTTGTTGAACCTTACAGGAACATTAGTGGCTGCAACTTTGGAAATCAAGGAGAGATAGACAACTGGGAGAGCTTGGAGGATCAGGAATCACGGGCAATTGTAAAAGGCCACACCAAAACCTCAGTGTTGTTCGGAAGTCAGTAACGGAGATGCTTGTAAACTGGAGATTTTAAGGAATACATCTGGAAACTTATTCACAGGAAAGAACAAGCTTAGCCTCTGAATTTTGATGCCTCTCTCTGGTTGGCATATGTTCTGCAGGGAAGTTTGAAAAATGTTCAGTATACATAATAAAGCGAAAAACAATGTGCATGCAAATGCATCATTAATACAGATGTAGAGGCAGAACAATCTAAAGGAACGTTCTATCCATACTATCTTGTAGATGTTAACTTGTTGACCTCAATCTAGAAATCATGTACACCATTTCCCAGCTCCCTCTAGAAGAAAAGTTGCTCATTGTTTGCATATGGTAATATAAATCTATGTATATCTGGGTTGCTGATTCCGTACTATAAAATGCAGGTTAAAAATAAATAAAGTATGAGGCAACCCTACGTGATGCAAATTTTCAAAAGTTCTAAAACTTAAGAGAACTTTCTCAACAAACATAACATAAATATGAAGCTTTATTGCCTTTTCTTATCATTTCAAACTGTACATCTGCTCTTTCTACCTATGTGAAGTAACAATTGCAACCTAATCTATTTCCTAGCCTCTGATGAGATCTTCCCCACTCTCAGCTTACACTTGCACTATTGCGTATTTTTGCCAGTCTCCAAAATTAAACATAGGACGTCTTGATCACCAAGTCTTGATGTTTATACCTTGTAACCAGTGATACCTTGAGACAAAAATATACACACACAGGCAGAGAGGACACCCCAGGACCTAGCACTGGCTGACCTCTGAGTGGAATGTCAACTAAAAGGACAGGAAAAACACAGCTAATGCACCAATTAATGGATGCATCATCTGGGACATGGTTAGTATTTGTCTAAATGAATAAATTTTTCAATGAGTAGAGATGTGTTAAAGATTGCCACTGAAACAATCAGTGTTTATGCCTGTCTTGACACTCTGCTGAGCAATACAAATAATTATTTTTAGTCTAGTGTATAGTACCATTTTATGCTAGTATGTAGCCACAATGACATTCAGAATAAAACGGGGGGACAAAGTACATCTCTGTTCCTAATTGGGTATTTGCATCATATTCTCTAGGAAGTTCAGATAAGAATATAAGGGATTCACTTTAACTTCACAACAATTCTATGAGATAAGTTAGCCTAAGGATAAAACTACTGTATGTCAGATAATATTTGGTCCAGGGCTTTTGCAATATCCTGATAGCCAACAGATGAAGAGTAATGATTTCTATTGCAAAAGAATTGAATGTCATGCTCTTTCTGTACCTACCACTTCTACCATTTTCCTGTAACACCGTTTCTCCTGTCTGAATTCAGAAACTAGCCAGGAAGGAAGAGCTTCAGGAGGCAGATCATGAAGCATTTCTGCTTGTCTAGAGGAGATCTGTGCTGAAAACAAATACCCACCACAGACAGGTGTAGCTCTGCCCTATGAGAGAACTATTTGCCCCAAATCAACCACTGAACTTAAATCTGAGTTTTTATCCACAATGGGCTTTAACATAAAAAATAGTTATTTGGGCCCACTCTAGAATTAGGGCTGCAATTCCCTAGAACTCAGTCTCTCCTCTATATAAATGACTTCACCTCTAATTGTTTCTATTCTGTCATGTCCACTACACATAACTAGTTGGCAGATTGGCCTCATTAACACACAGACAAAAAAAAAAATCTCACCGCGAATTGTCCAGGAAAAATGAACTTCCCACACACTTTTTTAACAGCCTGGCTACATACAAAAATATTGCATTATTTTTGGCTTTGTCATGTCTGACTCATTTCATTATAAGACGTCTTCAATGTGTGTATCCTTCCTTCCTCTTATTCTTTTCTATCCCATCATATTCTGAGATGGGCACTGCACAGTGAATGTTGATTGTGACATATACATTACAGACAATACAGTGTGCATCTATGGGCACAACAGTATGAGAGTTGGGTGCTTACCACAAGGTAAGTTTACAGCACAGAGTTTTCTAGTCTTTGTAACTGCAGAGAGATCACTGATATTAGTCTGCTGTGGAGGTTTAGAAATCGAACTTCTGGCCATATCTTCTTTATTTCTTGCATTTCTAACCAACTTGCTCCCAGTCAAATCAGCCTGAGGCTGTTTATAATATAAATCCAGACAACAATAAAATCACAGTGCTCAAAAAAATCTAGTAAAATATCCCAATACATTGTAACATCAGTAAATAAAATTAAAATACTGAGAACATGTCCTGGAAAGAAGTCTTAAAGTGTTCTTCTTCTTCCTAACTTCATAAAACTGTTGCCCCAGTTCCCTACAATTATTTATTTCATATTCATCTGAAACACCCCAGTGTTTTTAAATCATGACTCTTGAGAATGAAGCACATTAAAAAAGAACTGAATCTATGTAGATTGGTTTTATTCACATAATTTATTTTCATCACAACATTTGGGATTATGTATAGCAGAATTGTTTCTGTTTGGTTTTCTGAGAAAAGGATAGGGAATGAATTCACTGAATACTACTCAGATATTTTGACTGCTATTAAATGCTCTATCGATCGATCTATCTGGGTTGTTTGGCTTCCCACCTTATGCACCACAACTCTGGGTGACTCACAAAATCATAATAAAACCCATCTGAACAGTAAACCAACATACAAAAAAAGAAACAAAATGTTGCCCCAACCAACACTCCCTAACTAATCCACAATTGTAATTGCTGGGATCCAACCTCACCATATCCCAATGCCTGAGGGAAGAGCCAGCTTTTCAAGGCTTCTGAAAGACTAGGAGAGTGGGGGCTTGCCAGATTCCAACACATCAACAACAAAGTTTAAACCACAATAAAATTAACATTTAGAAAAATATGAAAACTCTTTGAAGACCATTCTACGTATCTACAAGAGCCAAGAGATGATTTGGCATTAAATTATAAATGCAGACAACATTATACACCTTACAGTAACATGCAGTGGCTACAAATGAGAACTCCTTTAGATATAATAGCAACAATATGGCAGCCAACTTTCCATAGCTTCATTCCAAGGTGCTGCTTGTGATGCTTGAAGGCCAAGTACCAGTTCAAAAAGTCCTTCCGTGTAAACCTTACCAGGTAAGCGGATAATCTAACAGGATAGTCCCGCATAATTGGCGTTACCTGATAGACTTTTAAATACCACAAAATTGTATAACAAAGTCACGTGGCTCTGAAATAACCATTCTATCATATAGACAGTACTTTTCAAGTCTTGTCCTTTTTTAACCACTGTCTTTTATTGATTATATAACCTTGAGTAAGCCTCTTAATGTTTCCGTGCTTCAGTTTATTCATGTTTATCCAACTGGTGTAGCTGAGGTGACATAAATATACATGGACATAAAGTATGCTGGTTTCAATCAGCTTGAAGTACCACATAGCAGCGACCAGCTCACTAAAATGCCTTTCTTTTGAGAAAGGAGATGGAAAAAAATGTATGTCTTCTACACTGAACTCTAACTGTAAGCTAGTAAAAAGGGTCACTGATCCCCAAAGCCTGAAGGCTGGGCATGACCAATTTAAATAATATTTATTTAGCATCTGCCCAGAAATACACACATGCACAAAATGGGTAGTGAAACACAAAACCTGAACAGGAGGAGGAAAAATAGTTTCTATTATCTACATTCCATTCAGAAACAAAAGCCTCCCAAACTCAGCCAAAGAGTTGCTCTAAACGCAGCTGTGACATTATATTAAGCCTGGAAAGCAATGTTACTTCTTCTCCACCCCTTAACCCACAGTTTATATCCTGCTGCAGCATGAAAGTTTTACAAACGCAATATCCTAAATAAAGAGGCAAGATTCCTCTCTGTTTCCCTAAATCATGCAATCTAGTTAGAAGCATACTGTTTTTTCTTAATTATGAGACAAAAACTGAATGAAGTTTTTCCCCCCCCAAAAGGCTTCATTATGTGACTTAATTAAGACAATATTAACATTATCTAATATAGTGACTACCGTGAAGACAAAGGTACTGACCAAGAGAAAATTACTAGTGCTTAAGCGCCACGAAATCGACAGAATTAGCTGAAGCAGTGAGACATATATATAAATATAGTGAGATATATATATAAAATGCTCTATGAAATCCGCATTTAAAGCTAGGAATAGACATTTATGCCGGGTTGCTCGCGCTCCTGACCCCACTTCACTAGACAAAACCAATACTGTTTTTAGACTGAGGAAGTTGTAGTAGATAATTTATTAAATGTAGCTGTGTTCCTAAGTATATTGTATCCAATCTAAAGTAGCATTTATTTTAATATTTAGACTTACAAACTCCTGGAATAACGTAAGATAAAGCAAAAATCTCACATGAGGTAGGCTTCATATTTTTACCTGAAAACGATTTTTGAACCGCTTTTAAACATTTATCTGAATTGTCTGATGGCATTTTGGGATGGGCAGTGTGTCCTTATGGGAAACAGTAATTTTTATTTCACTGTTTACTTTTAATGAAGTATCCAGGATATAAAGGCATTTCTGATCAACAGCATCAAAGCAAAGTAGAGAGGGCTGAACTGGCCAGCATTCTGGTGTATTGTGATAAACTTGCAATGAACAAAAATTGCTGCACAGAAATTAGATTAGAAACCTAAAGACAATACACAGCTGCTGTCAAATGTAAACATCCAATGACCAAAGCAGATGTTACAGTAATTAGGATCAAATTTTTACTTTGGCTTTTCACTGATCTTTCCTACTACTTATATTCAACACATACCCCTTTCCTTTGCTATTAAAAGAGTTTACTTTTTGCATTCTCTTCTCCTCCCCACTCCATAAGTTCTTCCTCCCTTCTGCTTTGGCAGTCTGTCACTGGATTCCTTGGGTGGTGTATGTTAACACGTTGCAGTCTACGAAGCATACTTACTCAGAGCCTTTGCTGTTGTTGCCATTCATAGAGCTGGTGGGTTTCTCATCTTGGCTCAGAATCTGGATCCCTAAGGACTTGATAGCTCGCATCAGAATAGCTTCCATTGCTTCAACCGAGAGCTTCTCAAGAACAATAACACGGCAGCGACTCAGAAGAGCTGAATTGACCTGGAAGGAAGGATTTTCTGTGGTTGCCCCAATCAGGGTTATGATTCCACACTCAACGTGAGGAAGAAAAGTGTCCTGGACATGGGAGGAAAACAGAAACAATTGGTCCCAATCAATGACAACTGCAGACATCCCATGTGAGTATATTGACAGCTCATGTGCTTAGTAAGGTAACAACTTTGTTAATAGTTTACATTGCAGACAACCACTTCTATTCCCATTACTATACCAAGCTAAAAATTAAGAGTTTCTTGTGTGGAAAGCATGTTAAGCTTTTTGTCGCAAAAACAGCAAAAAGTCATACAACTTTAGCTTTTGTGCATATGCATCTAATAAAGTGGATCATTCATTATAAATGGGTTCATTTCTATGATGCCACAAGTTGTGTTGTTGCTGTGCAGGCTACTGAAAGCAATGTGTTGCTGTAACTTTGGTTTCCTTGTTTTGGAGAAATTAAGGTATAATGGTAAGTTTCAATCAGTCTCCCTGATTTCCAAAAGGATTATTCAAAGAACATAAAGCACCAAGTACATTTTGATATTATATAACACAATGAATGTCTGGAAAATTCACCATAGTCTAATTTCATGGCAATCCACTCCACATACGCTTAATATAATTTTTAATAGATATTCATCTCCAATCTATTATGTGCTCACTAAGAGTTGACAACGACTTGATGGCACATAATCAATTCATCTCCGAAAAGTCCCAGCATTCTTTTTCAGTTGTAAAACTAAAATTCTAAAAAGTAACAATATAAGCCAAATCATGAAAAAACCGAGTAAAGATGGCTTTAATGCTCTGACTGTCCCTCCATAACCTCGTTTGATTAGGAAAAGATGTTTCTGCTCTTTGCTGGTAGGATAGGAAAGTATGTTAAATATGGAAGTGATTGCCAAATTCTCAATCCTAAACTTGCTTTCTAAATAAGTCAGTAATATCAAATCTCAATATGGTAAGCAAAGAAATCTCAGAATTGATTTTTAATGGTAGTTAAAAACTGGGTTTCTCAAGACAAAATGCATGTAAACACATGTTATGCCAGCATGATATAACAGATCAAGTGTAGGGACTTGAACTGGGGAGACCTTGGCATGAAGCTCTACTTACTAAGTGACCTTGGGCCAGGCACACACTCTTATTTTGTTCTGCTTCAGAAGGCAAACAGGATAAAATTGGACAACTCTCTAAATACATTTCCAGAGTCCCTTAAGGAAAGATGTATCTCAACTGCCATAGTTAAACCAAGCTCAAGCACATTCACTTAAAAACTTCACTGTAATACAGTTTCTGACTGCATACAGAAAAATTAATACCTGTTGGGACTTATTGAAACGATGTATCTCATCTATAAATAGGATAGTCTTCCTCTTGCAGAGTCTCTTTTCATTTTGGGCTTGGAAAATTACATCTCGGACATCACTGGTTTTGGCACTTGTCGCTGATAGTGTCACAAACCGTGCTCCATTCTTCTTACTGCTATTTGCTATGATATGTGCCAAGGTTGTCTGAAATGAAGAAAACAGGTTAGCATGCTGATTTTGCTCTGGAAACAGAAAATAACTAGTTAAAACATATGGACATGAGGAAAAAATTGGGATAAAAACAAGAGAATGGTTGTATATGTTTTCTTTTAATTATTCCTTTCATTCCAATGGAAAGACCTATTTAAAGCTAAAAAAAAAAAAAGAATTATCATCCAGATGGGAGGTAGAGTGGGAAGGGAAACAGATCTTCCACCCCTGGCTAGGTTCCTAAGAGCTATTTTAGCCCTTGGACATGCTCAGTAGGGTTCTAGAGGTTTCTTTCTTTAGACAACAGATTCATATTATTTCACTGAGTATGTTAATCTGAAGAGGGGATGTACTGTTTTTAGCTATTTCTTTCAGCTATCAATTGGCCTTAAGAAATATAATAAATCTAATTCACTGGCTGCAGATAAACTTTGAATTTATTAAAGGGGGATTATGTTATCCTCATTGCTTTGCTTTCTTGATAGGACACAACAGATTACAACAGTGATTA
Organism: Candoia aspera; assembly: GCF_035149785.1. NCBI lineage: Eukaryota > Metazoa > Chordata > Lepidosauria > Squamata > Candoiidae > Candoia > Candoia aspera. The sequence continues at coordinate 135,472,811 of NC_086155.1, forward strand.
CTTCTGGTCTTTTATGGGTCCTTGTTCTTGTGATTTCCATCCCACAGCCATTAGGCTTGTATATTGCCTGCCAATTTACTGAATATTTTTACAGTCTACAGCAACCTACACGTTCAGACACAAAGACAATTTAGTGCCCTTCTTGTGGACTAGTACCCACATCTGCAAAACGAAGTTGGATTCTAAAGTGGGTAATCATTTGCTAATTATTTAGCCAGCATAACACCTAACACATTACTGTGTATTGTAAAAGTACATTATAAACAATAAAAATGCTTCCAAAAACACACACACTTTTTTTGTTAGTTCGTTAATGCTAAGTACAGATTTTACTAGCACCAGACTGGTGGTCTCATCTGATAAAAAAACCCTAAACTATCTTTTGTCTTGAAGCAACCTCTTTCTATGCAGAAAGAAAAGGCTTTTACAAAACAGAATACGTAACATTTCTATAGTGCTCCTAAGTGCATAAAGGGTTTCAAATACACCATACAGTACTTGCACAGACTTACTACAAGTCTGCAAACATTAGTGTTTCTCTATATTGCAGAAGGGTGGAGGATGAAACACAATAATTTGCCTATAGACCTACAGTGGGTTTACAGCAGAAGCAAAATGTCAAAGCAGGGATTGTAGTCGTTCATTTTCAGCCCCAACCCTTTCTTCTTCTTATTGCCTGCCAGAAGCAAGGCTAACACTCAGAAAGTTGAAACATTCAATGCATCCTAACATTTTCCAGTCAAGGGACTCTGATGGAGGTTTCTTTCCTAAAGGGAAGTCAGTGGCTGCCCCATTCAATAATGTCCACTCAAGTCATCTTGCAAAAAATCCCAGAAAAGCAACAGCATACTCAGTAGGTTCTCTTACTCTTCTAGCACAAAAGTAAAATAATGACAGGAGGAGGAGAACTCTGCCCAGCAAATAGAAACAAAATGTGGGTAGGATTTGGGAAACAGCTGTATACTTCACTTAGCCCTACACTGGTTGTGCTGGCTTGGAACAGCTCCAGGGTTTCAGGCAGAGGTGTTTTCCGGATGTGCCTGGAAATGTTGGGATTTACTTTGGACTTTTAGAATTTCCGTTGGGCAATGGACTGCAAGGATGGTTAGAGAAGAAAGCAAGCCTGTTTCCCATTGCCCAGAAGCGGGGGCGGGGGGGAAGCTTTGTGTTTGGTAGAGTAGTGTGCTCCACAAATGGAGCATTGCAAAGAGGTTGCAGCCCCAGAAAGCCCCCCTGCCATTTAGCCATCCCGAGCGATTCTCTCCAGGCTCAGAAGCACTTAAAAAAACCCACACACCTGATTTCATACCTTGCATCATCATCCTTGTTTTCACCACATTCCCCTTATTTTACCCTTCCACCTCTCTGGGAGGATGTCTGCAAAATTCCTCCTGCTCCCTACCCTGAAAATCAAGGAGGACCTGACTTTCCTTTTATGCAGCAACACAGAGGGAGACATGATAAAATGGCAGGAGGACAAGTAGAGAAGTAACCAGCAGAGCAAACACTTTCCAGAAGGGCCATCCATCACTTGGGAATGCTGTACATTCTTTGCTTGGGGAAGGAGGCAAGGTCAATTCCTGGCAGCTCCAGATTCCTTCTAGAGCTGCTGCCAGTTGACATAATCAAGCCTTCCCTGCCATGGTCTTCCTCAGATATGTTGAATTACGTTTCCCAACATCTCCAGGCACATTAAGCTAAGCTATCTAGGTTTATAGCAGCTTTGTATGTTCCACTGTTAGTAGCTACATCAAATCCTTGCTTCTAAACCAGGTGAAGTCAGACATCACATTAAACCATAATTTGGTTTGTTTGGTTTTGGGTTTATATGATATTTAAGTGCAACATAGTTCTTTATTGCAGTCACTGATCAGAATTCTGCAGATTAACAAAGTAAATGAATAGCTTATGTTTCAAATAAAATAAAATACAAATATTTTAACTACATCATCAAGGTAATCAAAGCATGATGAGTTTTACAGACAGTGTAACAAAATTTTGCCACATTCAAGGACACTGAATCATCATGGTCTGACAGGAGTAGCTGACAGGGGTAGTAAATAAATCAGAATTGTCTCAGTACTACCAAATAAGAAGTTATATAATGGGCCTTTGCATCCTTAGTAAAGTGATGTTTAAATCCAGCAAATCATTACTGTTTACAAATCTTAGTTAATGCTTTGAACCATGCTTGTTCAACAAACCCGGGTTAAAGTAAATGATTTCAAGTTGTGTGAACCCAATCTAGAGCTTCATTCATCACATTGTAACTGAACTGGGAGTTAAATAAAATGGCAAACGTAGTCATAAAATTGGTTGTTAGGTTTTGGCTTAATGTGACATATAAGCCCAGCTACTGTGGCCTTTTCTATAAGCTAAGATTAAACAACTGTGGCTTTATGTGAACTTAGCCAGTGTGCATATGTGTGCATGTGTATATGTGATTTAAAACAAACCTGGGTTGCTTCATCCACTCTTAATACTTTAGTTTTCCCACAAATTGAATCCCATTCGGATGCAAAGCAAGGAAGCTCCAATTGTTTGGGTTTTCCCCATTTCAAGGCAAAAGGGAAGTTTAGTTCCAGGATGAGGGACTAAGAGAGATGGACTACTTCAAGAGCAGAACCATTCATTTACAGAGCTCTGGAAGCAGCCCCCAGGGAGAACTGGGAGGTCTAAGCATATATTAGTAATACAAGTTTACATTCCATGAAGCCAAGTTTTCTCTTCCTCTTTTGTACCAAATTTAATTTTATTTATATATACACATGTTTAGTTATGTTAAAAGATGTAGCTTTCCTGTCAGTAGTTTCAAGAGTGAAACCACTGTGATTTTTCCTTCTGACAATAAACAGCAGAGGCATTTGCAGCTATTGGTTTCCTGATCAAATCTAGTCCAATATGGTTTATTTATTAGAATTTTTATCCTGCCTTTACTGCTTTTATAAATAACTCAAGACAGCAAACATACCTAACTCTAACCTTAATACTCCTTCCTCCTCCTATTTTCCCCACAACAACAACCCTATGAGGTGAGTTGGGCTGAGAGAGAGTGACTGGCTCAAAGTCACCCAGCCAGCTTTCATGCCTAAGGCAGGACTAGAACTCACAGTCTCCTCGTTTCTAGCCTGGTGCCTTAACCACTAGACCAAACCGGCCCTCTGTAATACAGTACTAATGAAATCAAAACCTATTTGACTTGGATGCCACATTGGTTTAGGAATGCTGAATCCTAAATATGAAACAGAAAACATTATATATTTATTTATTTAAATGATTTTTAAAGCCACCCATCTCATAGTAGCGACTCTGGGCTGCATACAAAGATTAAATCCATCATAACAAAATAATGACACCCTGGTTAAAACAATAACTCCCAACACAAAAAGCTCACCTAAGTTCCCGGCCCAAATGCCTGGGGGAAGAGCAAGGTCTACAATGCCTTATGGAAGGCTAACAGGTCAGTACCATCCGAATCTTGGGATGGATGGTGTTCCACAGGGTAGGTGCAGCCACAGAATGGCATGACTCCAGGATAGCAATGTTTAATGGAACAGACCCAGAGCATGGCCTTCCTGCTAGACCTGTAAGCCAGGTAGAAATAATGGGGGACAGGTGGTAGCATGGTCCTATACCATGTAGGGCTTTATAGGGAGTAACCAGGACCTTGAATTGGAGCTGGAAGCCTACTGGAGCCAGTACAGCTCACTGACAGCTGTGTTATATGAGTATCTCAAGACACACCAAAATCTGCTCACACCACAGTGTCCTGGACCAGCTGCAGCTTCTGAATGCTCTTCAAGGGCAGGCCCATGTAGAGCACATTAATCCAAATGAGAGGTGGCTATTCTTTTATGGTTCATGCTAGACATTGGTGGGATTCACATATTGCACTAAGACATAATGCTATTTGTTACTTGGCTTAATGCAGTAAATGGACTCAGCCATTGTGTTTTATTAACTATAGTTTATGATTCAGTAGGATGTAAAACAACCCTATGAGGTGAGTTGGGTGGCGGTGGCGCTGCGGGTTAAACCGCTGAGCTGTCGATCGGAAGGTCGGCGGTTCGAAACTGCGCGGCGGGGTGAGCTCCCGTTGCTCGTCCCAGCTCCTGCACACCAAGCAGTTCGAAAACATGCAAATGTGAGTAGATTAATTGGTACCGCTTCGGCGGGAAGGTAACGGCGTTCCGTGAGTCATGCTGGCCACATGACCCGGAAGTGTCCTATGGACAACGCCGGCTCCAAGGCTTTGAAACGGAGATAAGCACCGCCCCCTAGAGTCGGACACGACTGGACTTTACGTCAAGGGAAACCTTTACCTTTACCTTAGGATGTAAAAATGAAAACACTCATTCTACAAGCCATGATAAAAGCAAACCGTGGCTTAATACAATCTTTCCCCTGACAAAATAATTGATAACCGTAGTTTTTATAAATACTTCTGCAAAAATTACAAATAGATCATGTCACTGATCTGTATGGATTGAGCCGCTTGATGGATAAACCAAATGTTACAGTGTTAGTTCAAATAAATTGATAGACAGACTTTTTAAATCTGGAAAGGGCTTCTTTATTGAGTGTAATTTATTTATTTATCTCAAATTTTTGCTACTGCCCATCTCTCCCCCCCACCCACAAGAGGAACTCTTAATAATTGTATTTAGAGTACCAGTAAGAACACGAAATCATTTTTCCCCCTTGGAACTGTGTCACAAAAAAACGGTAAGATGCTCTGACCCAGAAGCGTGAAGGGAAAAGATCTTCAACAGTTGGTGCTGGCCGATGGTATCAAGCCTAAACCCTGCTCATAAAAATTCACCAAGGATCAAGATTACTACAGCAGGTGCACTGAACATAATCTGCTACTAGGCAAAGCTTCTGCTACTCAAGTGATAATAAGGAGTGCTTCCCTGTAGCAATCTCTCTTTTTCTTGCTTACTTCTGTTGTCCTCTCTTAGTTCTTTTGGTTAACCTGAAGACAGATTTGTATGAAAAGTATGAAAGTTATGGTTATAGCAGTGTTTCTCAATCTTAGCAATGTTAAGATGTCTGGACTTCAGCTCCCAGAATTCCCCAGCCAGCATGGGAGTTGAAGTCCACACGTCTTAAAGTTGCCAAGGTTGAAAAACACTGGGTTAAAGTAAAAGGCATGAGAAACATGTCCCTAGGTATTACGTTATCCTCTATCACTTCTATAGAATAAACACCAGTTGACCCGTATGTTCTCTTCCCTTAATGTCTGTAGGATCAGGTAATAATGTCTGTGAACAAGCTACTGCAGAGAAGGTGAAGTATCGTAGAAGTTTACCAACAGATGCTTATCAATGGACTCCATTTATATATTCAGCTGAGAAGCATCAAGTGATGTGAAATCTAGTGAGGCCCATGCATATGGGGACCGACCCCAGGCTGCATCTGGGAAAAGAGAAAGACATTTTCTGGCTCAACTGTGAAAGGTTGCTTCTAGTTGGTAGTTTACAAACTTGATGTGAGGAGTCATAATTGAATTCACTCTTCCTGCAACCCTTTTGTCCAGTGTACAAAAATATTAATTCCATTAACTACAGTTTTTAGACCAAAGTATTGCTTGAAGTTCTACATACAAAACTCATAGCTTCCAGCTTTTCCCCTCTCCCTATCTACCCAACATGCTTGTATTGATGTTGCGATAGCTTCCAGATCTATACAGACCCAAGTGAATCATAAGAAGTGTCCTTATCATTTAATAACATAACTAAATGTTGACCTTACAAATAAATTGTTGTTCAGGCACAGGTATATCCCGAACATACAGAATACAAAAGCACTCAGAAAACACTTAATAATTTTAGGCTGGGCTCCCACATCAAGCTGAAGTATGGTTTACTTAATCATAACTTGTTAAATAAGCCACTATGTTCTGAGCTGACACAGCCATCAACCTATAAACTATGGTTTTATACACCACACTAAGCCAAATCAGTCAAACCTTGTAATGGCTTAATGCAATACAGTATGTGAATCCAATTTTACAAAGACCGCTATTCTAAAATTCCTTTGCCCTTTCATTTTTCTTCAGCGGTGCCTTATAATTAGACCACAAAAAACGCCACAATCAGTTCACTGGAACATCAGGCAGAAAGGAAAAGAAAAGAAAAGAAAAGAACAAAACAATCTACAACTAGGCTGCATTTCCTTAGGGCTAAAATACCTTTATTTTGTAACCAAAATGACAAAACAAGCAAGGTTTTTTTTTTTTTTAGTTCAAATAAGCCTTGCAACCAACTATTTCTGTCCAGGCTTTCAAGTAGTTGCTAATTCTGTATAGTATATGTTTCCAGAACCGAAGTTCTGGGGTGGAATTTTTCACCCTTGTGGTAAAATATAACCCAATCCTATTGCACATGAGCTTACTTGTACATCCCACTGTGTTCTGAAGGGCTTACTCTCACGTATCTGCATATTACTGCAGTCTTAATTAAAGTAACAGGTGTAAGATCCGATTTTTTAAAAATTGAGTTTTTTTAAAGGCACATAAATAGATTGTAAGTAGAGAGGACTTTTACAGTATTGTATAACAGCTAGCATTCTCAATTCCACCATGATAAAATTTCATGTGCAAGGAAAAGTATTTGCAAATTTAGTTTTGTGTAATCATATGTAGGAGATTGTGTAATATAAACCCTGGTACAAGGCATTATCTAAATCAAGTAACACTTTTATTCTATGCAGCCTCCCAAGCCAAAGCACAATTTTGGCGTATTTGATTACTTTGAAAATATTTTTAAAAGTAGTAGGTCGTATCATTCTTTCTCCCTCAGTCCATTATTAAAAATGCAAATGTTCATTGGAAGACACAGAGCAGAAATAAAGTCTTTGTTCTAATATGATATTCAGTACTATTTAAATCTAAGAAAAGGGTATTCTTGCACTGAGTCCAAGACCAGCCTTCTCCACTATGATACACTCCAGATGTGGTCTTCTACATCCATAATCCTGGAACCAACATCATCTAATTATCTTACTATGATATGCACACCATTTAGATCTCAACTCTTGCTGCTGGCAATGTAGTCACTTGCTCAGAAAGCAAGCCATGACCTATCTTTTAGTAATCATTGGTCAACTGCAGCAATCCTGTGGCCAACAGCTGCTTCATGCTTTTAGTTCTCTTGGCGAGGCAGCAATTCAGGGAGAGGGGGACAGGGGCCGGGGAACTTCATTTATTACATAGGCTTGCTGCCAGTTTGGAAAAAGGTGGGGCTGAACAGTCCACAGAGGAGTGCTGCATTCATTTCACAGCTTCATTGCCAACATTCCCAGGCAACCAGCTGGAAAAGCCATTCTGTAGAATAGAGGCAAACTGAACGGAGGGCTGCCATGCTAAATTAAGGGTGTTAAGCACTACACTCAAAACCTGCATTGCTGTGTATCCTGTTCTATCAGCAGCAGGTACTCATTTCCAAAACAAAAGTCAAGATCACTAAAGGGACAATATTTAGCATTACAGCTTGCATTTTCTAACTACTAAAAGCACATCACATGTATTAAATGCCTGACCATTGAGGTATTCAAAATAGTCCTCATTGCTCTCTCCCCAAATTTTCAGCTTAATCACCATTCTGTAAGGAAGAGTTATGCAACTTATTCAAGATTACTCAATGAGCTTCATAGGATTGAACCCAAGTTTTCCCCTTCCTACTCTGACACTCTAGCTACTATGCCACACTACCTCTCAATAGTGATCATATCCATGTTACAAATAAAACATAGTTGGGGAATCATTCGTATATTTAAAGTGTTTAATTCCATCCCCCACTTTAACTTATAAAGCACTCAGGGCAGCTAATAATAACAAAGAATTTAAAATTAAAAACACAACTACCATTTTAAATCACAGTTCGAAAATTACAGAGTTAGCATATCCCAGGAAAAAAGTTGACTCTGAGTGAGTTTCAAGCAGTACAGTATTCCACAAAATGGAAGCAATTTATTTATTGACTGATTAAATTTAGCCACTGCCCATCTCCCCCCAAAAGGGGGACTCTGGGCGGTTTACAACAAAGATTACATTCAAAGCAATGTCTGGAAAGGTCCACTCCTGTGGATATCTGCTGGTGTTAAAGGGGGTAGGAATTTGGATGGAAATCTTTCTCACTGTTCTTATAGCCTGAGACATTCATGTAGCAGCAGGTGTTATTTTTCTTAGATCTCAATCCAGTTAGGTCTTTAAAGGTCATAACCAACACTTCAAATTATACCCAGGGATGAACTGATGAGCCATGCAATGGACAGAAGAGTGAGGCTGTATGCTCTGATCTTTTAGGGGCTGTCACAATTCTAATTGTTCTATTTGGGATCAACTGTAGCTTTATCAGGTTGTTGTAGAACAGCTCCACACAGATGGTGTTACAGTAATCTGAGAGGTGACAAAGTCAGGGGTTACTCTGGCAAAGTCAGCATGCTCCAGAGATGATTGTAGGTGGTCTATTAGCTAAAGTTGGAAAAATGCCTATTGGGCCACAGACATCATCTGAGCACCAGTCTGCACCCACTCCTTCAAAGGCAATGTAATTTCATCCAAAATCTATTATGACAGAGGATCAGGCTGTACTCTCCAATGAAAGTCCTGTTTGCACATGATATATGAGCATACAGTATGCATAGTTTCCAGAGTCATTCTGCCTTAACAATAAAAACAGGATTTGTGAGCAATACACTGAGTACCATTCCATTCTATATTGAACTTCCAGGTTGGAAATCGTAGGATTCAGCTAAGACGTATTTTAATTGAATACAACTTTTAATGGATGCTTCTTAGCTTATAGTGCATATTCTGCTACAGAAGCTCTTATCTGAAAGAACTTCTAACCCTTGCTAAATCACACTCTATCACCCTTCCTCAATAAATCAAGCACTGATCAACAATGTGAGAAACATTTACAGTTGATTATTTCACACATAAGATGATCCTAAATGAACAGTACTTTTCACAAATGGTGTCTTGCAAGGGCTCTCTACCAGTACTAAAGCTCTTAATAAACTATTTTTGCTGAAGAGTCAGTCTGACAAAGGATGGGTTTGTCTGCACCTTTCTTTACCTTCTGTGACTGGGAAGTAGGGCAGCTCAGATGCTAAGTTATGCACTCCCCTATTAAGGACAAGGCACCACACTCCCTGGTACTTAAAATATACAATGAAGTGGTTAAAAGACACCTCCCCCTCTATCCACCCAAGAGCTATAAGTCCTTCTGTGACAACCTCACGCTGATACAACACTTTTTATTTGTGATACATTATAGGACATGCCAATTTGGAAGCTGATAAAACAGTTATATACTAGCAATTGTGCTTTCATAAAAACTACTGGTTTTCTTTCCCACAGTCATCAAAAGCTGATTGTGATAAGAATGCTTATTACTACCAAAATAATCTGTAAGCCACCCGGAGTCACTGTGTGTGAGTTGGGTGGCCTTATAAATCTGTTTAAAAAAAAAAAAAAAAATGTCTTTACTTTGGAATGGGATTTGATCACAGAAATATTCTATAGGCCTTCCAAAAAGTGATGTTTCTGTGTGTCTGTGCTACTATTGTCCTTATTTACTATATCTGGAGCAGATTACAAAAAAAGCACTGAATTCATACTGTGAATTCTAGAATAAACCATACAAATAATCCCTGGATCATGCCAGTACATAAACTGAGCTAAGTTACATTCTAGAGACAAAACAACCCTCTCTATACAACCCTTCAGAAAGCAAAACAAAATGCTGCACAGCTGAATTTCCAATTCTGTATTTTAAAACCCAACACAGCCAGTGGTGGCTACAGGCAGGAGCATCATCATTTTCCTGTACGTGTATAAGAAAAAAGTGTTCCATGCCTTGCATGGGCATTATAATGCAAGGCCATTCATTTAGCCTCAGAAAAGCCAATATGACCTTATCACCTCTCTTTGTCTATGGCAGGCATGGGAGAAGGGCTATACAGAAAGGGCATAAAATTCAATCAATCTGCCAAGCAAAATATAATAAAATAAATATACTTATATATTGCACACACACACTTGCACACACATACAAAAGCAGAATCTGAAGTGCTTTTGCCTTCTCATGATGAGGTTTAGAATAAAACACAAGGTAAGCTAAGTGGTAAAAATAAGCTCGCTGAAACGTAACACCAATTGCAAAGACAGCATGTTACTTTGAAGTTAACACATTCCCATCATCGATTACTTACATTAATGCAGCATAAGATTGCACATATAAAACCAAGGACAGCTGCTGTGTCATCTTCAAGTCAGTTTCTAAGTAATATGCCAAACATTCACTTAATTATCCCTTTTCCATCTCTGCTCATCAGCATATTTACATAAACAAGGTTAGCTCTCTGCAAATACCAGGTTTTTGATGTGCCAGCTTCCAAGTTCATTTCCAATGCTGAAGCTGCTCTGTGCTTGGGTTACAGCAGTGGATGTCTCTCTCAGATAAAACTGGGCGCTCCATGGCAGACAAGCAAAAACCTAAATCTTGTACATTAAAGGGTCATAAATCAAAGGGCGACTTACTCAGGTTGCAAGCTTATGTTTAAGCAGCTGGACCATTTGCAGCCATGGAAACTTCCCTTTCTTTTTAATCAGCAGTCAAGACTGATGCACACTGGTTCTTACTGTGTGAGGTCAGATATACTCACATTCAGGGGTTTATCAATTCTGCTGAATTCAGATAAATGGGTCCTTTAGCCCACACTGCTCCCTTGAGACCTACATGGCAGACATTCAGTAGGGGTCTGAGTGGCTAGAGAGATACTTCTGGGAGACGGTGAGTTCTAGTCCTGCCGTAGGCATGAAGCCAGTGGGGTGACCTTGATCCAGTCACTTTCTTTCAGCCCTAGGAAGGAGGCAATGGCAAACCACTTCTGAAAAACCTTGCCAAGAAAACTGCAGGGACTTGTCCAGGCAGTCTCTGAGAATCAGACACGATTGAATGGACATGTGTGTGCGTGTGTGTGGACTGCAGACATTCAAATGACCTCTAGATGACAGCCAAAACTTGAGTTTTATTAATCCAGTTAATTCTAGTTGCTGCATCTAGTGGTCAACCAGATTTTTGCAGGCCACTTATGGTAGGCCAACCGTATATTGTTAACTGTGTATCACAGTATGAAAATCACAAGAATGCAATTCTGGGCATTTTCCCACTTCATCAGTGAATGGTTTATGAAAGCTTTGCTAATGCACAAAGCTGTGAAATGCTATTAAACAATAGATTGATTTATTCTTATGTTATTTATTGTATTTTAAAAACACCTAGTTATTTAAGCCGTGATACCATTAAGTTATAACATAACAGAGGGAAGTGCAAGAGTATCAATATTTTTTTTTCAATGTGGGGATGTAACCTACTGCTTTAAAAAAAAAACAAGAAAACTATTCAGGATTTGGAATCTAACTGACATGCGTGAGTTTATGCCAGGACTTTCTGAAATACATATTGGAGAATAGTTCAAAGGGGTCAACTTCCTAAATAATTGTTTATAGGAATAGTTCAAGTTACGAATAAAAAGTGCAATAGAATCATCTTGTTATGTTCCTAGAAATCCTTGAGGAATTCTTGGTAGGAGGAAGGCATGTAGAAGAAACAATGCTTACTCAATAAGGTGCTTCCACAAAATGCTGCCCTTCTGCTATGCTATGCTATGCTACAGCCACAATTCTCAGCCAGTAATAGTCCCTGGAAAATGGGAGGGAGGGGGGCTACAAGCTGGGACACGCTGATACAGGCTTTTCAAAGACTCAGCTGGACTAATGCCCTCTCTGTTCTTCCTTCTGGGTTTTTGAAAATTGAATTTTGCATATTCCATGATTCAGTTACTGTCTTCCTCAGCTCATCCTGCTGTTATAGGGCTGCACAGCATCAGGCTCCTTAAGTCAATTATTTATATGAACTTTGCAGAATTGAAAGTGAGCTTTTTCCCAGCTTTATCACCTTGTTTCCCCACCACCTCCAACTTTGGATAATGGACTATTATCCAAATCTATAATGTAATAAGGTCTCAGTTGGTTATATCTTTCAATTGAGGATAGGAATATACTGATGCCTACCCAACAGCAACGCTAGCATTTTGGATGTGTTATTAGCATATACCTCCTGGAAGCTTTCATGGCCTTTAAAATAGAAAAGAATCATGTATTTTTTTTCTAAACAAAGTGTTTTGCAAATACATTCTAATAGTATATAGGAATGACCTTGGGAGACAACAATCATGCAAAAGTTATCTCAGCTCACAGAAAGAAAAGGGGCATGGGAAGCATCTCAGAAGGGGCCCTCCCTAGTTTTCTGGAGAGTAAAAAGAAAGGAGGGAAGGAATACTTTCAGACTTGCAAGATTGATGTCAGCCCTTTGAGGTAGTCCAGACAAGAAGCACAAACCATGAGTACTAATACTACCTTTATTGTAAGGTTACAGTAATAGAACCTTGCAAATCTGAAAGCATTTCTCCCCTCTTTTACTTTCCAGAAATGCTTCTGAAACACTTCCCGCTCCCCTTCTGTTTCTGTGGGCCGAGATACCTTTTGCGTGACAGTTGTCTGTGGTTCTTCCTCCTGTCTCCCAAGGTCATTCCCACATGCCATTACATATGTGCATAAGACATTATTTATTCTGAATGTTTTGCTTCCAAAACTGACAAGCAAGCAATTAACTAAGTTTGTTACTGCAGGGAATGATTTTATCTCTCATTCAGACATTGATTCTCATTAGTTAGGCATAATTTTCTTATTCTTCTGTTCTTCCTAGTGTTTTTCCTGCAAGTGCAGGGTCCGGTTTTTTTCAGATCAACCGAATGTTGATCCATTGGTTACAACATGAATTAACTGGCCAGCTTGTCTCCCGAGCCTGACATCATGGACTTACTGGCCCAAGGTCACCCAGCCAGCTTTCCTGCCTAAGGCAGGACTAGAACTCAGTCTCCTGGTTTCTAGCCTGGAGCCTTAACCACTAGCCCAAACTGGCTCTCTATTAGTTAGGCATAATATTAGAGAATAATTAAACTGGACACATGCTGAATGATAAACATAGATAATTCTTCCACACATTTTCCAAGGATTACTAATGAATTATTCAATATTTCCTTTACTCTGGAAGGTTAACATTATTTAAATGTTTTAATTTGATCTTAAACCATTGGAGAAATTGCAACTATGTTCATACAATCTTATAAAACAAATAAGAGTCCCATATTATGTTAAGTATTTTAGAAATTGATTTATGGACCATTGTTTTTCTCCATAGATTTCATTCTAAATATATGTTAACTCTGCACAAAATAGATGAACATGATACTCACTCACACAGGAAGACAGCAAGAATATGGGCATCTATTTGTGGTTGGGTTTTTTGTTTTTTTTGGTCTAATCTGAAGACTGGCTTCTAGGCCTGACATTACACACCTTTAAAAGTTCCCTTGACTTTAATGGAGTTTACCTTAACTAATATATAGAATTAGACATCATATTGTATGAATCATATCAAAATAAGGGCAAATACATGTTTTCTTAACAATTCTTTTTTTAAATATTAAGATTACAATCCCATATACATTTAACTGGAAATAAGCCCTTCCCCAGCTTCTGATATAGACGGATTTACACTATTTAAGACCCCAATTTATTCTTAATCGTAAGGTATATATTATTGGCCTGTATATTATGTCTTATAGAACCACTCCTTGGCTAATTTAGCACATGTTTCTCCAACTGGATGGCTTCTGATGAGCTGATGCTTCAGTTCCAATAATTTCCACCAATATGGCCAACACTAATTGTTAATTCTGGGATTTATGGACCTAATTAATCCAGAGGGCAACAGGATGGGAAAGGCTAACGTAATCTTTAGAAAAGACTGATATAGTTTAAACTGGTGTTACTTAAACTTTTGAAGCTTAACCCACATGGTATTAAGCCATGACATGATGTGTTTGGTTTAGCAGGTTTTATAAACCTAGCCAATTACTGCTTGTTTAAAAACTTAGGTGAAGCATATCTTGTTGTGGAAACCAATCCTTTTTCAAAAAGATACTCAGACAAAACTGAAAATTCTAATCCTCATTAAAGATAATTTTAAATGCATTTAAAAGAGCATAAACAAATAACTTTGCTAGGCACTTGCCAAGGAATCTGACACTATCTTCTCACCTAATCAGAATAAATTTGTCTTCCCCTCAGGAGGATAACATTCTTCCAGAGTCATTACATATTTCACGATATCGACAATTCTGAGTATATTGGTAGCAGAAACTGCAGCTCATTGACAGAGCATATAATTTATACATAGATGCCTTAAGTTCAGATTGCTTTCTTTAGTGCTTATAAGTAAATATAGCAGGTTATATGAAGGACCACTGCAGAGATTTTGGAAGTCTGTTGCCACACCACCTCAGAATTTTATCTAGGCAGAAGAGACCAAAAGTCCTCCACATGTTGCTGATCACACCTCTTAGAATCCCTTGTCAGTGATCATGCTAAAGCAGTTTCTCAACCTTGGCAACTTTCAGATGTATGGACCTCAATTCCCAGAATTCCCCAGCCAGCAGACACAGCTTAAGAACCCCCAATTCTTGCAAATATCCCTCTGCCCCAAAGTGGAAGTACAACTTAGGATCCAGAAAGTTATACATACACTCCCAGAAGTGTATGTATAATCTCCACCCCTTCACCGTCCAATCCACTGGGCCTTAAAATGCTTGGAGGAAACCAGGGTGCAGACTTGCTTCCTGTGACATGGAAGGATGGTTTACTTTAAACAGAAGTGCAACTGAAGCTGGGCAGACCCCTTCCCTGAAACTCTGTGCCACCTAATCCTAGGCATGTGAGGGTGAGCTGAGACTATCTGACTGGGTGCTCTTTGATAGGCTGAAGCATTTCCCCATAAGACTGCATGTATTTTAGCATTTCACCCCAACAGTGAAAAGTCACTCTGGCCAGCCCATGCTGCCTTCCAGCATGTGAGCAAAGGTTAGGGCCACGAGCTATGCTGGGCTGTCCTGGGGGAGGGAATTAGGGAAGGAAACAGGTAGATAAAGAGCCGCCCTTTAGTACCACTCACCTTGCCACAGCCCGGGGGTCCCCACAGAATGAGCGAGGGGATTTCGTGAGCCTCCAGCAAGGACCGCAAGAGCGTTTCTTTCCCCAACACCTGGTCCTGCCCCACATAATCTCCCAGCTGGCTTGGCCGCAGTTTATCGGCCAGGGGCTTCCCTTCCAGTTTTTGGGCCAGGCTCTCTCCACTCAGCAGCGACCCCGAGGCATCCGCGGCTCGCCCTGGATTCTCCACCCGCCGCTCTTCCCCCTTTCCCCGATCTGGGGAGGCAGCAGCGCCCCGGGTCGCCCCGGCTTGGGCTCCTCCAGAGTTTCTGCCTCTGTGGAAAAGGGAAAACACAGGGGCTGAACCGAGGTCACTTCCCGGCTCCTCTTCTCTGTTCCTCCGCTCCAGAGATTTGGAGAGCCGCATTTTCTTAGGGCAGGGCTGCTGAACCAGTGGAGGCAGCGCCATCCCTGCTGTGGGCTTTGGGCCGCTGTTGCTCCTGCCTCCAACCTCTTTGGCGGGAAAGTCTTTCCCTTCGCCCTGCTGTTGCAAACAGGTGTCCAGGTGTGAGTTGATGCGCGCAGCTGAGAGTTCCACCAGGCAAACCGGGCAGCTCACCAGCGGCTCTTCCTGCGCAACACCTCCTTCCATTTCCCGGCAGGAGGAGGGCGGGCAATGGGATCCCTAAATCGACACTAATTGGCCGCTTCTTCTTTTTGGGGAAAGTGTCTCCTTTGAGCAATGCCCCCTAGACTCTCCCCGACGAAAAAAGCATAGTCAAGGAAAAGCCTGCTGCTGGACTCCAAACAAACCCCACATGTCCAAGAAGGAAGAGCCGCAAAGTCACCGCCCCCTTCATTGGCGGGCCGCTTGCAGACCTGCAGGCTTTCGGGAATTGTAGTTCTTCCGCCCGGCTCCAAAATTGCTCTGAATGCAGCACGTTAACTTTCTCTTTTGCTAGAACTTTAGAAAGGCGCGGGGATATTTCTTTACCTCTATATTTCAAGGAAGGAAATACGATAGCTTGTGTGGACTTTTAACACACACAGCCTGTTTTCCCAATGAAATCATTTGCTGGGGCGAGAGAAACGTTACACACACAGAAACGAAGGTGGCGAAATTGGCTGCAAAAATGACCCTGCGTTAGTTAGAGCAGTGTTTCTCAAACTTGGGAACTTTAAGATGTGTGGACTTCAACTCCCAGAATTCCTCAGCCAGCATGATTTGAGAAACACTGAGAAGAAAACAGCATCTTGGGTTTAACCGGTTTCAGGGGTCATGACAGGACAGCAAATTATTTCCTGGGTTATAGTAATTTTACAGTTTCAAAAAATATATTCCTCAGCAGATGCAACGTGTGAAAGCAAAAACAAATGTGATTGGCTGCAATTTTAAGATGATAGTCAAATCTTAAACTGAAGTTGAGTTGACAGTGCTGTAAAATTGCTAAAAGGGTTAATTGAGTTTTCCCCTGCTTACAAGTCATGAGAAATAATACCTTTGTCTTGTTCTTCACTGATGCATCTCATCTCATGGTCAGTTCTGGTGCCAAACATCAATCAGGATATAATTAAATCCAGCAGGAGAATGAAGATGGTTAGGAAAATGGAAAATTCAAGAGTTGAGTAATTTTTACTTGAGAAGAATGAAAGGGGATATATTGTCAAATATAAAGTGGCACACAGAAGAGGGCTAAGATTTATTCTCTGTTATTCTGGAGGGTACAACTTGGTTAAGGGGCTCCAGGAGAGTAGATGCTAGAGACAAGGACATGCCCACTACCGCCTTCCCGAGCTACCCCTTGGGCTGTGAGAGGCTTGGAGATGTTACTCTATTTTGTGTGTATTCTATAAAGAATAAGATTCATGGAATGTAAATCATAATTTATATAACTTTTATTGTAAGTGGAAGTTAAATGCATGTACGTATTGTATTAGAACTGCCTGTTTTTTCTTAATTGCCTACCTACCATTCAGCCTAAATGTGGTGAAAAGTGCTGGACTGGAGCAGTGAAGAAATAACCGCTTTGCCCAAATTGATGCTGCAGATGGTTCCTCTCTAAAGTAAAGAGCTGAAACAGCCATTGTGGTGTGGTGGTTAGGATGCTGGTGTAGAGAATTATGGAGGCCTCAATTCAAGTGGACAGGGTTCTCTATGCTGTCAGTTTGGCCACCTGTTTATTGGACCGAGCCTCATCCTGGGTTATGAAAGCAGTCAGAGTGGTGACCTGTGATTGTGTCCATGCTGTGGTGAGAGCCTCTTTGAGGGAGGGGATGGTACCTCTTGCCTGGAAGGAGGCAATAGTACAGCCATACCTCAAGAGGCTGTCCTTGGACCCAACACTTTTAGAGGTGTTGTCCACTATTGTCCTGCCTCCAATCTTCCCTTTTTAGGGAATGTGGTTGAGGAGGTGGTCAGTCTGCCGTGGATGAGAACCCAGGAGGGAGCAGATTATCTAGACCTGTTTCAGTCAGGTTTCAGGCCAGGATTTAGCATGGATTTAGCTTAGACACAACTGTAGATGACCTGTAGCAGAGGCAGGGTAGAGGTGATGCATCCATCCTTGGGCTCCTTGATCTCTACAGCTTTTGATACCATTGACCATGGTATCCTTCTGAGCTGACTCTGGGGTTGGGGATATGGACACCGCTCTACAGTAGTTCTCGTCCTTCCTTCAGTTGGTGTTAGTTGGTGGGGAGAGGTTGTTCCCTAAGCCCCTCCTTTGTGGAATCTCAAGTGTTCAACTCTATCTTCCCTTTTATTCAACATCTACATTAAACCTCTGGGTGAGGTCATCTACCAGTTTGGGGTTTAGTATCATCAATATGCTGATGATACCCAATTATATATTTAACCCCAGGCCAGCCAAGTGAGGCTGTCAAGGTTCTGCCCCAGTGCCTGGAGGCTGTGCGGGTTTGGATGAGGAGAACCCATCTCTGACTCAATTCTACCAAGGCTGAGCAGCTGTGAATGTTAGGGCCACCTAGACCTTGGGATAGTGCATCTTTAACCTTGGATGGGGTCACACTTCCTCATTCAAGAAAAGGGGTATTCTGGTGATATTCCTGGATTCACATCTCCTGCTTGACAAGCAGGTAGCAGCTGTGGCCAGGAAGACCTTTGCACAGCTTCATCTGGTGCCCCAGTTGACCCTTTTCTTCAGATGGTCACTCATGCCCTAGTCAATTCATGGCTTGACTATTGTAATGCACTCTATGTGGGGCTGCCCCTGAAGACTGTTGGAGATCCTGGCAAATCCAGCATGCCTCATTAGCGTATGGATGGTTGCTCTAGGATGCAAGCTGTCTGTGCTTTTGAGGAAGCTTTTTGTTGCCATTCCCACTTCCTCTTTCTCTCTTCCTCCGTCTTCCACCTACTGAGGAGGCAGCAAGCATGCTGCTCTCCTCTGTCTCCATCTTGGGCCTAAAGGCATGTGCCTAGCCCTTTCTTCCATGCAGCTCTTAGCAGTTATAGGGCTAAGAGATCACTAAGTATAGTTAAAGAACAGAAGAAACAAGGAACATCATTTTCCCACCAAAGATGGATGTAACAGAGCCAAGAATAAAAGTCAGTAAGTCTCTTTTTACTTTACTTTTAAACCTACTATGTCTAAGCATGTGATTCTTTAGGCTTGGGAGGGCTGAGTGTGTAAGATCAATAACCTGTGTTTCTCTGACATGCTCATTGAAGCTATTTAAGATAATATTCTTTTTCTGTGTGCACAGCTCCTCCACTGTGTTAAGCTCTGCTCCAATTCAGTTGGTCCTAGCTGTCCACTAACTGGCTTCAAAGTCCACTTCAGCTGCTCCAGAATACAGTGGCCCAGTGATTGGCATGCCTCAGTATCCCCATGTGCTTTGCAAGCTGTACTGGTTACCAATAGTTTTCCAGACTGGATTCAAGGTGCTGATTATGACCTACAAAGCCCTACATGACATAAGATATATAACCAATACAGCTCGCAAAGCAGAAGTATCACATGGGGATACTGAGGCTGATCACTGGGCCACTGTATTCTGGAGCAGCTGAAGTGGACTTTGAAGCCAATTAGTGGACAGCTAGGACCAACTGAATTGGAGCAGAGCTTAACACAGCGGAGGAGCTGCGCATAACCTACAAAGGTTACCTGAGGGACCATCTAATTCCCATGATATCAGCCCAGCCAGTTCAATCTGACAGTGTTGGTGAGCTCCAAGGTTGGTGTGATAAATGACAATTAATGCCATTTATTGGGAACCAGGAAGTGTGCCTTTTCTGTCATGTCATCTGCCCTCTGGAATGAGATTCACTATTATCCATATGGTTCCCACCCTGCTGGCATTCTGGAAAGCCCAAGACCTGGCTGTTCTCCCTGGCCTCTGATTAGGCTGGCTGGCATCCCTGCTGGGTTGTGTGTGGGTAGTGTTAGCTGGATCTGGCATCAGTTCTTGTTATTTCTTACTATCGGTTCTTTCTATTTCTTTCATAATTATTGTTTTGTATTTTTAGTCTGTTGGTTTTATTGTACACTGCCCAAAGTTGGTTTGGAATCAGGTAGCATCTAAATTGAATAAATTAAATTAAATTCCCATTTAGCTATGAAGCTCTTTCAGTGGCCTTGGGACAGTCCCTGCACTTAGCTGAGCTTACTACATCTCAGATAATTTAAGATTGGTGGGAGAAAAACATGTGTGTGCACATGCCTGTGCATGGGGAGACAGGCTGGGTGGAGTATACACAGTATGTTGAATCTCAGAAGAAATAAGGAGATATATATGCAATGAAGACATGTTTAGAGTAATTGTTATTGCATGCAAACTTACATATATACCCATCACACTATTCTGTGTCAGGATAAGCACTACTATGCAAAGTGCAAAAACATTAGTAAGAAATAGTAAGCCAAAAAATTAAAGACATCATAAGAAAAGAAGGTTTAGTTAAATCTCGTTTTACACCAAGACAATTCACTACACCTCTCAGTATCTTTCCGTCCTTGCAATGCCTATACAACACTTCATTATTCCACCAAGCATTCTTTTTCATACTTCTCATTAGGGTAACTTCATACAGTTCTGTTACACTCTGACATATTTTCTCTACTCTATTCCAAGCAACTTCCACATCCTTTTTCCTCATGTTCATTCATTCTTTAAGAGTTTGATCTACCTTTTATTACTTTTTCATACGGAGCTTATCCTTTCTCTTACTGGTCATCTTACTTTTATTCTACTATCTTTCATTTATTGCCCTTTCTTCCCTGCCCTCTTTCCTTCAAGATCCACTCTTGATGGGCCTAGCGACCTCTCTGCTCATCATGGTTTGTTTAACATAATTCTTTTTAATAAAATAGGGAAGATGCAAACTAGGTTATCAGCCTTAGTTGCACCCTTGCTGTATGCAGCATTCTCATTATTAGAAGACAGCACTGGCCAGGATGCCACAAAGGACCAGTTTTACCCAGGCATGGCCAGACTTTTCTATGATCTCTTATCCAGAGACTGTCTTGCAAGCCAACATATTTTTATCTGCATAGCATTAACTAGGAGATACATGCAGTGCACTAACACACATTTGGGATATTATTGTTGTTATTGTTACTGCAATCCAAAATCCAAAATCAATTCACTACAGAGAGAATATTATAATTTAGATTAACACATTTTTGAAAATATTATTTAACAACAACAACAACAATTTATTAAATGTATATGCCACCTGACTCCCAGCAACTCCGGGCAGTTATTTACTGTTGAAGTGGTTGGGAATTCAACATGCAATCTTTGAAAATCCATGTTTCATGCTAAGTCTATTCCATAGAGGATCCCTTATTCCAGATGTTTTGTTTCTCTTCCATATTTGGCTAATCCAGCTCAGTGCACCTTGGCCAATTTTTCTTTTCTTTCACCTCATCACTGTAATCTGTCTGGTCATATTAATATTTCTTTCTAAAGAGGTTCTCCATGGCACATTATCTTAGTTTCAAGGATTTAGCAGTTATGAAATCATTCAGTAACCACCCTACCTAGTCCAATAGAGGGTAAGGAGAAAGGAATGGAAGGAATCAAAGAAGTTAAATAAAATTATTATTTAATTTATTTTTAGGATGCTTCAAGCATCTTGGAGCAATTTACAAAATATAAATTGTGCAATCAAAACAATTAATTCAAAACAATATAGAAACCATATACAGTTTTGAAAAAAGAGGAGGGAATAAAACCAGAAACAAAACACATTCATGCCACATCTGTACAGGGAAAGCCTGAATGAAGAGAGAGGTCCTCAATAGATATCTAAAAGATGTAAGAATAGTGAATTTCACTGGGGAGACTAATCTGTGGGTCTGTTGGACACCTCTCCCAGTGATTTCTGTGATCAACCATAACAGCAAAGGCTATCTATCAGGCATTCTAATCCGAAGGTTGTTTAGGACCTTATATCGCATAAGTGATATAACTGAGGAGCCTTATGATGAAGGTGAAAGAAGAAAGTGCAAAAGCTGGCTTGCAGCTAAACCTCAAAAAAACCAAGATTATGGCAACCAGCTTGATTGATAACTGGCAAATAGAGGGAGAAAATGTAGAAGCAGTGAAAGACTTTGTATTTCTAGGTGTGAAGATTACTGCAGATGCTGACTGCAGTCAGGAAATCAGAAAATGCTTAATCCTTGGGAGAAGAGCAATGATCAATCTCGATAAAATAGTTAAGAGCAGAGACATCACACTGACAACAAAGGTCCGCATAGTTAAAGCAATGGTGTTCCCCGTAGTAACATATGGCTGCGAGAGCTGGACCATAAGGAAGGCTGAGAGAAGGAAGATCGATGCTTTTGAACTGTGGTGTTGGAGGAAAATTCTGAGAGTACCTTGGACTGCAAGAAGATCAAACCAGTCCATCCTCCAGGAAATCAAGCCAGACTGCTCACTTGAGGGAATGATATTAAAGGCAAAACTGAAATATTTTAGCCACATAATGAGAAGACAGGACACCCTGGAGAAGATGCTGATGCTGGGGAGAGTGGAGGGCAAAAGGAAGAGGGGCCGACCAAGGGCAAGATGGATGGATGATATTCTAGAGGTGACGGATTCGTCCCTGTGGGAGCTGGGGGTGTTGACGACCGACAGGAAGCTCTGGCGTGGGCTGGTCCATGAAGTCACGAAGAGTCGGAAGCGACTAAACGAATAAACAACAACAACATCACATAAGTGAAACCCTGAACCTGGCTTGTTAGGCAATTGGTAGCCAGTCCTGTTGCTTCAATGGAGGTGTCCCATTTGGTAGCCTGGACATTACATTATTATTGTTGTTAGCTGCCCAGAGTCACTAGTTTGAGATGGGCGGCAATATAAATTGAATAAATAAATAAACAAATAAATCATTCAGCAGCTGTTTTTCTGAGGGTTGCAAAAAAAGCATTTATCTCATTTCCAATATTTTCTATTTGTTTCCCTTTTTACAGACAATAAACAAGAGAAATTGCGAGAGATGCTTCTACACTGATTCATAAAACTACAATGAATAAACATATATTTGAATACCAATCTGAGTTCTATCGATTTAACCAGCTAGACGACATGAACCCACAATGTTACAACAGTGGAGAGAACAGAATGAAGTTCTTTCATAGTTTGGAAACAGTGAAAAGTTTCACAACGGATAAAGAGGTATGTGTTTCTCTGTGTGCATTATTTCTAATTACCTACTATATACATTGTACAAACTATGGCTGAGTTATCTATAAGTTCTTCCAAGACAACTGTTAAGTTGCTGTAATGCCATTGAGAAATACTCACAACAACGGAAGGCTTTCAACTATGGTTCTGCAGTTCTAGGCATCTGATAGCTGGAAGCAAGTTTGCTTTTAAGTGAAATTTGTACAATATGTATAAGGACCTCCTATATATTCTTCATCTCCACAACCACCTGGGGAAGCATGGCAAAAGAGTGAGTTTATTTGCTCAGAAGTGGCAGAATTTTTTCTAAGTTTATTTAGAGGACAAATAAATGCAACTTAGAACCTTGCTGCAACCTGCCTCACCCCAATAATAACTTACACTGATATTGTATCTCATCTTACTGGTTAGTTTCCAGTAGCACAGTGTCTTAGATGGGGGGCAGTATTTTTATTTTTGCTTCTCTCATTTACACTACTGAATTGCTTCAATGGAGATGCCCTATGAAGGTGCCACATTAATTGTGAGCAACTAATTAATTAACAATAACAAAGTTAATGTAGGGTATATGTTGCTTCCTTTTAAACAGATACAGTACATCAGTGTTTCACAACCTTGGCAATTTTGAGATATGTGGACTTCAACTCCTAGAATTCCCCAGCCAACCATGCTGGCTGGGGAATTCTGGCTATTGAAGTCCACAAATCTTAAAGTTGCTAAGGTTGAGAAACAGATACATCAACAAAACCTCTTTTTACTTATTTACAGAATGATTGTTTCATTTGACACAAAGGCTTCCTTTTGTTTTGTTTCTGGTTTCTTTTTCTTTTCTTCTTCTACCTCTATCCACCTTCAGGTACATCTCTCAATTTCTCTCTCTCTGGCTTTTCTGCACTGCAGTCTTCAGCCACTTCTCTCTCATGCATTAAATAGCTGGAAGTGAAGCCAGTTTAAGAAATCCTTTCCCAGATTTCATCCTCTTCTTTCACTTGGCTGCCAAGACAGCCAGGTGTTCTATCTGGACCACCATGAACAAGGTTCCTGATTGGTGGATTCTCCTGCTTCCTTTTCCCTCCCACCCAGGCCAGGAAAATAAGTGCCAATTGCTTTCTCTCTTATGGCCATGTCTTTTGAGGACTGGTAGGAAAAAAAACCCAAAATGTAAAACAGTGGTAGAGTTCTTCCTCTCCCTTGGGCTAGAAGGGGAAATTGGGCATGTCACAAAGAAATTGGCAGCATTTTGCTATTCCTGTGCCAAGGCGGGGCGGGGAAGCCCACAAAAGTCCAGACTTTCATCGCAGGCAGCCCAGAAGCCTAATATGAAATAGCCGTTGAAGGCAGAGAGTGGGGATGGGAGGGGCACACCCATCAGAACACACACCAGCCAATTGGAATGGATACATTTGCATAAGATGGAATGAAGCATTTTAGGCCATCCACTCTTCCCTGCTTGCACCACTTTTGATGCAGAGCAAGAAAGCTCAGGTGGAGGCTGCCCTCCTGGCATCCTGAGGGAGGGAGGCTGACCACAATATTATTCATTCCTGCCCTCCCAAAATAGTAGGTGATCCATCTTCACTGTGAGGCAAATAGGAAGTGGAGATCAAATTTCGCCTCCCTTTGTCTCTCTGGGTTCTTTTATGTCTCTGGCTAGCTTGCTTATAAGGAAGCAGTCATTTAGTCCATCAGAGCAGCAAGCCACCATCTTATCACAGACAAATGAGGCTATCATGTGCACACACACCCAGAGTCCTTCAGAAAATTCTGAGAGGTATGTTACAGAACTGTGATAGAAGTTCCAGCTCAACGATACCCATAAAAGACATGGCAGTATGAAGAACTGAGTCTGGATCTCTCTCTGCCTGATGATCTTTCCACACTGGCTGCCCCATTGGGAGAAGCTGTAAATCCAGCCAGCAACTACTTTTATAAGTGGCCTTTCCTGAAGAGGTGACAGAGGGCAGACAAGGGCACTTCTTCCAGCTATTGCAATCACTAACCAGCTCTGTTGCAATACTCATCTGCTCCTTACATAATCCTGTTGGCTCTGAGTTAACATCTCTGGGAGGCGATGCAGGAGGACTTAATGTTTGGTTTAATATTACTCACAGGGTCTAGGTTAGATCCTTGAGGATCTGTTTATTGATCCCTAAGGGTGTATTCTGATGAGGCTTTTGTGAAATCTCTGTACCTGGGTATTTTATGGAGAGTCCAGACATTTTCATCATCTTCCACTTATAACCTTCTGAGCTTTTTCTGCCTCCTTTCCCATATGTTGCCTTTCTGCAGAACAAAAAGCTGCAAGGGAAGAAAATTCAGGGAAGCTGCATTAAGGTGTTTGGTTGTTAAAGGAGGGCTGTGTGTGTGTGTGTTGTGGAGACTGTTTTATGGCATTATGATTTTACATGGTTGTAAACTGCCAGGAGTCTTTACAAAGTCAGTGGCATAGAAATTCTGTAAGTAAGTAAGTAAGTAAGTAAGTAAGTAAGTAAGTAAGTAAGTAGGTAATCAGTCCTGGATTCCATACAACTGGTTTCTACATAATAAAATATATAATTCTATTAAATTATAAGCATTGAAAATATTGCCCTACAGACAGTTACTCAGTGAAAGCATCCAGTTATATCCAGTTGTGGAAGTGATCTCATTCTGAGACACAAGGGGATGTATACCCATCTGTTTTTATATGCTATCATTCTATTTTTTTTCATAAAGCTTTATTAATTCTTCAGAATATAATTAAAACACAAAATACAGAATATAGAACAGACAGAATACAAGTCTAAAAAAGAAACAAGACAAACTAGAACAGTGCAAGAATAGACAGAAAAACATAAAAGACAGGTGACTTCCGACCTTTTCCAACACAGATATAAAAGCACATAAAAGTTAATCTCTTGCTATTAATTAAACATTTAGTAACATTATTTCTCTAAAATCATTCCATGATCATACTTATCTGGTTTTTAAGCCCAAAGACAGCTATTAAAAAGCATTCTAAAAGGATCTTGTTATACCAGGTAAAATTGTGGAGTTCCTCACTGAGCTAGAAAACAAAGATTTATATTTTGAATGATAGGCATTTTTCCAGTGTTTCTTCTTTTCTGAGCCTAATTCAAATTGATGGTCATTGTGACCTATAAAGAGGCCAGAGTTTTAGGCAGATGTTCCATTTAACAGGGACAGCCAGAGGATTCTCAGTAGTAGAAGTAAGTGAAATAATTCATGTTACTATCTTGTTGTTTTAAGAATATTATGCCCAGCATCTATAATTTTGACTGTGGCCTTGGATGTTAATCTAAATGGCTTACAATTAATATCCTTTTGAAAGACTGATCTTTATAGTTTGGGCATTAGTGAAAGGAATGGAGGCATCCCATTATATTGTATTCTATTCTGCTTGATCAAGGTTGTTTTTGATTGTTAAATCCTAATGTTTATCCCATGGTATTGATTGAGTGTAAGTTTGATGTCTGTCCTTGAACTGCACCTTTTTGCATCTCTTTGCATCTGTTTTTCTTTTCCTTCTGTGTGGGCTTCAGCAGCTGCTTTGTGCTTATCACTGAGTGTAAAGGAATATGGAAATATCCTTGAAGAAGATATGTGCCAGCCATTAGGAAAACATGAGCTTAGCCCTGAAATACAGGAAAGGGTGAGAAAGAAACTCAAGATAGCTCCACCTTGACTATTTTTAGTATAAGAAGGAGGGAAAGAAATGCTGTCAGGCTTTCAAGATTCTGTTATTATAGCTTACATCAATAATGTAGAGTTCTAGTATTTCTTGTGGAGTCTGTTTCCTGACATGGTCTACCTTGAAGGGCTGACACAAGGCCATCGCACAGCTTGCTTGATTGGTACGTGGGAAATGGCATAAATACAGTGAAGGCATGGAAGGCTACTAGCCTGAGTCATAAGGAGCTCTTCAGATGTGATTACTCTCTTTTCCTTTTCCTGTTCACCCTCAATTGCTGCAGACAGGGGAATGGCTTGGAACCTGACCTCTCTCACCATGGAGAGGCCACATTTGAGAAGTTTGCCTTTGGAGCAAAAGAGCTCTACTTACATACATAGGACTTCCTTATTGCCACCTTTGGTGCTGAGTCTGCCTCCATTGATCACAGCATTTGAACCTTGACTAAAGGAAGCTCAAGAAAAGCAGGATGTTTTAGTAATACCATAGCTAATATCCTCCTATTGTTAATGTTACACTAAATGCAAAATATCAATATGCTTTGTATTTTCATGCTTTCAGTCCACATAGTAGGTGCTAAGCTTTCTCCATAAAATTGTTGTACTGTGCAGAATAATTAGTCTGAGCAATCTAGCATGTCAGATACAGCGACATAAAGTAATTTGATTCAATGTAAATAAGTTTGCTTTGGTCCAATTGCTAATGTCTACAGGACAATCTTAGGAGACTCCCTGGAGTTAGACTTCTGTCTCTCTGTTCAGTGTGTTGTCTATACTGAGTGGCAGCACTGCTCCAACATTTCAGGGGAAAATCTTTCACAGCCCTTTTGGAAGATATTGGGGTCCATACTTAGGACCATCTGCATGATTAACAACTATCACTAGCCTATACTGGCTGACCCCAAAAAGCATCCCCAAAGATTGCATGGGTGCAGATTTCATGTGCTGAGGTCTCCTTGAGAGTGTCTTTTTTACCACTGAACAACAGATCTGCATATTTACTCATAAATAAGTTTAATAGGTTACTTGTGGTTACTTAAGCAGCTATAAGGTTGAGGTTTTGAATTTATCTGAAAAAAAACATTCTGTAGTTTAAACAATCATTAAAGTGTAGGCTGGTGACGGACTTGTCCCTGGGGGACAACGACCGACAGGAAGCTCTGGCGTGGGCTGGTCCATGAAGTCACGAAGAGTCGGAAGCAACTAAACGAATAAACAACAAAAGTGTAGGCTATAGATGAAGACCCCTTACTTGATGGAATTCTCTGCAAAGATGTACCACGTTTTAAAGAGATCTTTGAAAGCTTATATATTTTCTCTGAGTTTTAATAACGAGTGTATTACACTTGCTATTACTTAATAAGTCTGGGGCATGCCTAGTTTTAAACTATTTTATTGTAGCTGGCTGATTTTCAACAGAAAGCTTAGAACTGATATACAGTATCATTCTATGAATTTGTAATATTGGTATTGCATGTTTTATACTGTAAACTATCATGGAAGAAAGTGATTATGAAAGGCAGCTAAGAAATGCATGACTTAAACTAGTAAAATGCTTCACAGAGTGTTAATTCTGTCCAACATCGCAAGGAAGTCTGTAACTTCAGTACTGTTTCTCAGACAGGGCTTCTATGCTTAGCCATACATGGTGATACAAGGATCATCAAATCATAAAACCTGGCTCCAGCCTAACACTAATCTGGAGGAGTTTACTTTTGAATGCATGTCAATACAATGCTATTAATTGGCATCTTGGCTAATGAAATTTTAAATAACTTAAAACAATCTGAAAGGTTCACGAGGCATGGATGCATTTTTATTTGGTTAATGACAATTTGCTAGAAAGAGGATTTGTACACAGGTTTCAGCATCTGTGCCTGCCCATCAAAAGAAAGTTATGTTCCTTGCATTTCTTGAGGCTTGGCATCCGTTTCCTGTTACATATCATGCTTGCTATGTGTCAGCCACTTGTCTGCTGAATAAAAATAAGATGTAGGAATTTGTTAATTAGTCCCATCAGAACAGGATGTTTCTCTATGATTGCTTGATCACTTTATGATGCTTTGTTCTCTCCTCACAGAAGAATATTCATTCTTATTTAACTACAGTCTCTAACTCTAGCTGTATGGCTTCTAAATGCTGACATGACATGCAGGAGATCTGTACTTGGTCCCATAACATTTCATTCTGGTTTTGTGTTCTACAAGCTACAGCACTTCTTAACATTATCTCTGATTTATGTGAAGTGTATAGGAATCACGAGACTTAAATTAGGTTATTTCAGCTTTTAGAAATGGTCGTCCTGAGACTGGCTTCCTAAAAATATCAATTGAGTTGGATAAATGTATGTGATGAGAAAATGGGTGAGTTTTTCATATGGCTTTTACTGTTGAAATTAAGTCATGTGGAAAGCCAGCAATTTGTAGCTTCTTCAGATTTATCAAGCATACTTATGATATAGCATTCTCCTCATACCCTGGACAGATGCTACAGATGATCAACATCCCACACTTTGTGTGTCTGTTATCACCAGAAATTACCTTTTGGCAAAACCTTATTTTACATTAACCATGCCATAATGTAACAGAAACGTGTTTTGAAACAGATATAATAGTTAGAAAACTTTTGATTGTCAACTTCCAGTTATTAATATACAGTCAACTGCACTATATGGTCATATTCTTGCATTTTCGGTATAACTAAAGCTTTCTTTTTGGAAAAAGAAGACTGAGTAGGCTGTCATCTGCTGACCTTCCCAGCTCCCTGCCTAAAATCAACCCAGTGTACTCAAGAAACAGTGGATTCAGTGGGATAATGTTACTGGTTTACCTGAAGGACCATCTTTTCCAAGTTGTTTCTATCCGTCCAATCCAGTCCAGCAGGATGGGCGTGCTCTGGGTCCCGTCAGCCAAGAAATATCAGCTATGGTGCCTGCCCTCTGGAACATCCTCCCTCCTGAGATTAGGATGGCTTTGACCCTTTTGGCTTTTTGGAAGGCCTTGATGACTTGGCTTTGTGCCTGGGCCTGGGGCCCTGATTGTGCGAAGGGCCCCATTTCATGGTTGTGCTGACATTGATGGTTTTTAAGATCTCTTGGCTGTATTTATATTTAATTTTCTGTATTGTTTTTATTGTTTTATTGTTTTATTATTGTTAGCCACCCAGAGTCACTGGTCTGAGACGGGTGGCTATATAAACTGAATAAATAAATAAAATAAATAAATAATGTACATAATTGCAAGGCAATATCAGTATAATATACAGTAGCTAGATAGGAACCCAGAGCAGAGTATATTTAAAAGCTTTGTTAGTCGATAAAACAGTAGTAAAAAATAAAGTATAGGAGATCAGAAGCTACTAATAGCCAGTTCCAGTAGACAAATCTCTCATTCCCTTTCTGAGTACAAGCTTCAAGCATTTAGTACTTCAAGCATTTAGTGTCTTCCTGCCATGGACCTGACAAGTCAAAACATTAAGATTATAGTGACCTCCAGTGGTGAGAAAATATGGAAAGGAGAATGATCTAGAATTCCTTAAAGCTCTCCCTTGAATAATACACTTTTTCTGTCCTTGTTCATTGGAAAGCATCACAGTTACAATGATAAGTAGATAAATCTCCCATTGTAGGTTTGGGAGCCATGTATGAATAAGCAGAATACATGTACATCACTCATCTTGTTAAGTGCACAGTGCTCCCAGCACAGCATCACACCAGGGCAATAAGGAAAATGTAAATGATAACTGCTATTCCATAAAGAGAATGATGCCATAAAGTTGAGCTCCCTTTGTGCTATTTTTTCAGCAAATTTAGGGAAGTGGTTGCCATTGCCTTCTTCTGGAAGATCTTTTCCAACTTTCCAGTCTACCCTGTGTCATTTGGATTCCCTGCTAGTCCCTGTGAGGAATGTAGGGAAATTCCATTTCAAGAGGTTCAGACCCTGAAAAAATTACAGGAAAGTGGTTGACTGATCAATCCAAGTAAGGGGTGGAGAAAACTTAGCCGAGGAGGAAAATTAAAGGCAGAGGAGTCCACAAGGAGAGGAGGTTTCCTCTCTCAGGTAGACTTTATAAGAGGGCAGGGCAAGTAAGAGTGAAGCTCCAACTGGCAACAACAAGGCTGGAGTTAATAATCAGGAAAAGTAGTTACCAAATAGAGTCTCTTTTATTTTATGGACCGAGATCTGGACTGGATAAATTTGTTGGGTTGTCTGTGCTTGACTGAGTCTGCAGGCTGGAGGGAGCATCTGACTGAGATCAGCTTCTTCAGAAAGCACTTGTTTATTCCTTCTCCCTTTTCTTTTTCTTTTCAGTTTTCTTTTCGCTCTCTGAGGTGGCTATATTTAGAATTCTTCATTGATACCCATTCTGGGAAAGGGACTTAGCCTTTAGCATACACCTCTACATCTGTTTGGGTTACAAAGAAGGGGGCATTGCCACTTTCCCATTCCCCTTTTGGTTAACCAGTTGCAGAAAAGATTTCTCTGGAGTAAAGTAGCTGGTGGTAGCACACCTAGTTGGCTTCCTCCAGGAGATGCAGGGAGGGCGCAGTTGGGTAGTGGGAGGAAGGTTTGAAGATTTCTCATGGAAACTTTGGAATCCAAGGTA
Source organism: Candoia aspera (assembly GCF_035149785.1). NCBI lineage: Eukaryota > Metazoa > Chordata > Lepidosauria > Squamata > Candoiidae > Candoia > Candoia aspera. The sequence goes on from NC_086155.1 coordinate 135,503,823, forward strand.
CATATGAGGTGTATGTGTGCACCCCATTACAGTCCTCTATCCAAATAGGGCTAGCCCCACTTAGGTTCTGAAATCAGCCTAGGTTTGCTATGTTCCTGCTATGTATGCTGATCAAGGGATGAGACATGACAAAGGGCACTTCGCAGGAAAAAAAATCAGTACTAGAGCTAGGTGTGATGGCAAGTTGTAGTGATCATGCCAGTCAACGCATCTTTTGAGTTTGGTGACCATCTGCATGCTGAAGAGTGCATAATCTTGGGGTGCATCTTTTAGATTGCACACTGCTCTGTCACTGGGCAGTAATATTCCTTGTGGCTGTTCCAAGCTGCTTTAAAAGGTTTTATCCACATGATAGCCAACAGTTCTCTACAGACAATGAGAAATAGTTCAACCAGGTTTAAGGGACAAAGAATTTTAGTTTCTATCAATTCATGTGAATGGACTACATCAATTTGGTTCTGGCATCAGTTCTCCAACTAATTTAAACTAGGCTTTTCCACTGATACTACTACACCTATTTATTCATTATTATATTTTTATCCCACCTTTATTTTTGGTCAACTAATGCTCCTGCCTTCTATTTCTCCACAACCATAAATGAGAGAAAGTGAGTGGCGCAAAATCACTCAGCTTTCATACCTAAGGGGACTAGAATTCATGGTCTCCCGATTTCTAATGCAGCACCTTAACCACTACACCAAACTGGCTTTTCAATAATATAATGTGGATGATGCATGTGCCAACCAGTAGTGCTTGGATAATTCCTCTGTCTTTATTCTGATATTTTATCAATTCTCTTTTTCTTTATTATATTGCTAAAGCTACATGGGCTTGAGAAGATGGGAACAGTAGTTCAGTTCATTTAGAGCAGCATTTCTCAAACTTGGCAACTTGAAGATACGTGGACTTCAACTCCCAGAATTTCCCAGCCAGCCTAGCTGGGGAATTCTGGGAGTTGAAGTCCATACAACTTAAAGTTGCCAAGTTCGAGAAACACTGATTTAGAGGATACAAGATTGAGAAGATAATCCTAATGTTTTTAACAGGACAGCCTTCATCTCCTTGTCCTTTGGTTTCCATGTTTGTTCCTTTTTTTGCAAGTGGACTGATTAAGAATATTCTGTCTGTTCCACCTTCCTATACTTGTATATTATCTCCCAATTTGTAAAATGAATTCCTTGGATAGGTACTTTGCAGGATGGAAGAAGACATCATATGATGTAGCATATGGAAAAAGGAATCTGACTGTTTTTGCTCAATGGAGAACTAAGTGAAATAAACTAAATCTTAATTGCGTATACATTGTGTGTGTGTGTGTGTGTGTATCTATATATCCCCAACATACTATGCCTTTGGAGATAAACATATTATGTAAAGCACAAAAAATTTAGAAGCAGGAGAGGAGTTATAGGAACAAGGTGTAACTTGGCAGGAATAAAGGGTTGTGTGACTCTTGTTTCATTTGGATTGGAAATAGGAACAGAAATAGAAATATATATTAATATAATGTATGTATGTATGTATCTGTGTGTGTGTGTGTGTGTGTGTGTGTGTGTGTAGTTTTCCAAAAGAGTTCCTACTGAAAGCAATTTCTTATACTGCATTGCCAATGAGGTACAGGGCTGGGAATTGTAGTTTGAATCCAAAAATGAATGTGTGAAGCACAATGAATATTTCTTTTCTCATTTCTCATTACCACAGACAAAAAAATAATAATAGAGAGATAAATGAATAATTTTCATTCAGATCTTTTGAAGGCACTGTAGTGAGATAAACTACGCTTGCAATTTGCTAAAGATGGAGAAAAGTTAAAACTCATATAAATACCATTTTGTTGTATTTTTTTTTAAAAGGATTTAAATTTAAAGTAATTATATTCTAAAGCTATGTGTGCCAGGTTTATTAAATGTCTTGATTTTCTCCTATTCTATGGATAGTAACATTTCTTCTCTTCCAAATTGAGGAGTTAATATCAAAAGGTCTTCTCTCTATATCCAGATCTCACATAATCTGTAATTTTGGACATTAACTTCTATCCAGTTTCTCCATTGTAAACTAAACTAGATCCTATCCATCTATAAGGAAGAATTGTACTTAAAAAATATGACTTCTATCCACAAACACATCTAGACTGATCCTTACATTTTAAAACAATCTATATTTTACCAACCTTATCATGCCATGTTAGTAAATGTTTATGTAAATATTTACATAATATGCTTATTATTTACATAATAAGCATTTAGGAATATGCTTCTATATTTGCATGCTTAGTCTCTTATATAGAAATGTTTCAGAATCAAACTATAAAAATTAACATATGGATCTCCCAGTTTTCCTTGGCTAAGTACAGAATACCAGTTTACTTTCTCATTAAGCTACCTTAACGGGCTCCCAGTGATCATAATCTTATAGAAATTAAGAACACAGCATTGACGTCCAATTAAACACTTCAGGGAGGCATCTAGAAATAGCCTATCTATTTTTTAGGACTGCAAAGCAGAGAAAAATGTGACTTGCATGAATGCCAAGTGAAAAAGGTGGCAGGTCCAGCTTTGGATGGGCTAAGTGTGTGCTTTTGCCTTGTAAGGGTTTGGTCAGTTGTAACCCAGACATCAGGTTTCATATCCACGTGATAGATAATGGAACTTTGACAAGAAGTTGACAACATTTGTGCATCATGGAAATTTAGAAACCTGTAGCTGCCAATAGAGCAGCAGGTGCTGATGAAATGAAAACTCTAACCAGTGACTCAGAAAGTGGGGATATAAGGTCTAGTTGATTTCTACATGATGGCATTCAGATGAAGTATCTTTGGGATGCTAATCCAGTGTGACTTTGTCAGTGTTGAGGATATTTCAAAGTATTACAATCTGTCCTGTTTGTCTTGGAGAAAGACAAAGAAAAGGACTCCTAATTGCTTGGGAATATTCATCCTGCAATAAGTCAATGTCTTATTTGTGGAACAGATTCTGATCCAGTATATATAGAAATATAGGTGCTTCCAGAACAAAAGAAGTCACAAAAAGGATTGCAAGTATCTATAGGGTCTGGGTGTAGATGGCCATTTGAGTTGTGGGGCCCAAAGATAGTTATCTAAATACAACTGATGCTAAAGACTGACACTTTCCCTTGTATATCCAAGCTGCAGCCAGCTTGATAACTGGAATATTTTTAAATTCCACTGTGCATTAGTTTTGTCTGCTTTATTTAACTTCTTCTGTCCAGATTTCTGTGGACTGCTGTTCTCTTGAGTAGCTTTTCATGGGTACTCTCTCTCTGCAATTTATTGCTATGGAAATAATATTTTAAAATTTCAGGTTTTCATTTGGATTGTTTTGTCCTGGACAGCTCATTTCCCCCAAAATAAAACTTGGTCTCAGCAAGTGAGTGCCTATTCCACTACAAAACCCAAGATTAGTATCAAGAGTGCAGAAGGAAGGAAGGAAGGAAGGAAGGAAGGAAGGAAGGAAGGAAGGAAGGAAGGAAGGAAGGAAGGAAGGAAGGAAGGAAGGAAGGAAGGAAGGAAGGAAGGGATTTTCTATTCATTGGGCTAGAATAAAAACATAATCAGTTCATGTACAGTATATTAAAAGGAATGTGTAGGAAATTAGTTTATATAGTGCTGAAAGTCTGACTGTGTAAGAACGATCTCCAAAAGTATGATCTAGGAAGAATTTTATGCAAGTCGAATTCACTGAATATCTTAGTCAGGTACTGTAAGCCCAGTGAATATCTTATTCTGAGTCCAGTTTGTTTGATTTTGTCTTATTCAGTGCTTGAATCCAGCCATACTGGTTTATAACCAGGTCACTGTAGCTTTTTAAACAAACCATTGTCAGAACAACCCACAGTTTAGCACAGAATGTGAAGCTATCACCCAATTAGATTTTAAACATGCAAATTATCCAAGCTGACCTGGGCAGGCCAAATCTCACCAAGAGAAATGAAGTGTTTAAGCTTAATTGTTATCATGAATTTCTGTAATTGATTTATTCCATAGCAAGTGCCCCTAGGTCCATAGCTGGATAAAATGCCATTTGTTTTTTACATTATTTTTTTGTTCATTCCAGATCCCCATAGATTATTTCTAAAGCATATTTGCTTCCTGCTTTTTAAAATTGTACTTGTAAGAGCTAAGTATAGGTTTCATACATTTTTAGGCAGCTATTCTTCCCGTTTTGGGATTATGGCTGGTCCTCAGTATATAGTTATGTTGCAGAAATAGTGTTCCATTGAAGATATAAATGACAATGCTTTGAATTTTATTGGATATTTGTATTCTAATTAAGGAAGACAAAGTAAAGACTCATATTCATCTTGTAGCTCATGAATGGGAAACTGCTGGCATAACTAGTTCATTGCTTTAATCCATTTCTTAATTCATTCGTTAGTTGTTTCATTGAGACATGTCAACCCAGAATAGGAAAATCACTTTTATTATAAAAATGGTGATATTTAGAGGCTTATTGAATAGTTCAGTCTTTATTCCCAATAGAAAATTCTGTTCAGGCATTTAAACTAGTTCTCTGGCAATGCAAATCTTGAAATACGATCTTTAATACTTGACCCTTACATTTGATCTTTTTCAGGGAAATTACTGACATTTTATCCTTTGCATTGCTCCTTATTTCAAAATGTGATATGAGTGATGTCTCTCCATGGAGGATCTGGCAGCAGAGAGAGAGAAAGAGAGAAGGGAGAGTTTACTAAAATTGATTAATGACTTTGGACTCAATCCTACATAAAAACAAAGACAATGTTATGACAGATTGGGGGTTGGGTGAGGAGGGAATCCTTACAAGCAGATTGAAAATTTCATTTATAAAACTTGAAGAAGGGACCAAATGAAAGGGAGGGAAAGACCAACTGAGATGAAATAGCTGGAGAAAATATTATTGGAATATGAAGAAAAAACACAAATAACTGCAGTTGGAACATAATTTAAGACATTAAATGAAAAAAATACTGGAAGGGTGCGTGAAAAAAATTAAGTATGAATAAATTTCTGTAACATCTTACAAAAGGGACATTAGAAAACCAGCCATAATGCAAGTTTGAAATCTACGTCACGCGTTGGGTTTCCCTTTTACTGGCTGTGTGATTTGGAGCAGAATCATGTTTAAAAACAGATCTCACACAGGTCTTTAGTAAGTGTGTAACCAAATCCATTGGAATATGTAGCTATCAAGTCCCACTGTGACATAAATATAACCTGTCCCATCTCAGAGGTCAGTGAATCAAAATAACTGCTTTACCAAGCTCCCTCATGCCGTAATTTCACGTGCAAGTATTCTTGAGGACATTAAGGGGATGTCGAAGTTCCTACATTCCCAGTTTAGTGGCACAGATGTGCAGTCTCAGCACTTCTGGAGGGTGATGGGTTGGGGAAAGCTGAATTAGACAATCTATGTGTGATATATACCTTCCTTATTTGTGTTCTCAGACTAGAGAGAAAGAGAGTAATTGGCATTAAAAAAGCAACTTTGGGCTCATCCATGCAGCCATCTTACTGTGCCACTTAATCATTTGCTGAAGACATGTCCTCACAACAGAGCCTCCATCTCATAGGCAGACTGAAGCTTGTCCATGATATTCTGGCATGAAAGTGGTATTTTTCCTAGAAAAACAGAAGAAGATCTCCCATATGGACAATTCATAGTGCATGGAGAAGGAGACTTGGCAATTGGCTCAGCTACAATTGGCCCAGCAGGTCTGATACAGGACCGTCGTCTTCTGTCTCATTCCTGGAATTGGCCCCTGTTCAGCGCGGCTATTTTGATTACAAGGGAGACCAGAATTGCAGCTTCTGCAGCCACTTACTTTAGGAAAAAAAAAGTTTATCAACCTAGAAAGTGCAAAGCCCTTAAGTTAAGTAGCTGTCAGCTTTATGCATGTAATTGAAAGGACTGGCTCTTGTACAATTTCCTTCTCAGTAACTGGTGCTCTCAGGGAAGTCCTGCTCTTCAGTTCCTGTCCTCATGGAATTCACTCCATCATAGAATGGAACCTGGCACAGATATGGCTTCAACATATAGTGATTTCTGGGAAGAGATGGCAAGCTGAGAAATGAATGAAGTGAGCTACAGCTCAGAAAGTTTATGCCTTTTTAATAAAAATTGTTAATTGGAAAAGGTGCTACCAGACCCCTTCTAGTTTCTGAAGATGTAAACAAAAGAACATGCAGGAAAAACATCTAAAATGTGGAGTTATCAGGGAAATAATGGCTGAATACATCAAGAAAAATAATAATTGTCCCAGAATACTCTAGTTAAAAAAGAAAACACTACCATTTCCTTCAGAAAAAGAGAGATTATACATGCATTACTTCTAAAGCTTGGGGACTAGTATAGAGCAAGTTACTAACTACAAATCACATACTTTGCCAGAGCAAGAGCTGGTCACAGTTACTGGACTTTGATGGACTTTCATCAGAGAAGAGCAGGTTCTTGCTTTTTTAGAGCAGATGCACGGGCCTTTTGCAGAGTTCAGAACAAGCAATTCTGAAGGAGCTGAAAAACTGTGGTCTTCATTCTTTGGATAACATTAGAAGGTCTACCTTAGAAGATCCCCAAGGGGTAGCTTGGACAAGAACTAGTCATTCTTACTACTATTCTTATGTGCATATTGTCATATAGTCATCTGTTCCAAATTTTGACTCCAAGTTTGGCTAAATTGGGATCTAATCAGGAAGAGAAATCTGAGTTAGAAACTACAGGCTTGAATGTATATATCTGTAGTCGTGAATAAATGAGTACCTAAGTAGTATTAAGACAGTTGGTTGAAGGAAACATGGTACCCATAGCACCTATGGGGCTCTTCTGCACCCATGAATGCCCTATTGATACTTGTGACAGGAGCAATATAAAGAACTGATTTATAGCTATTTATTTATTGATGCCTTCAAGTCAGTATTGTCTCCTGGCGGCTGCCTGGACTAGTCCCTGCAATTTTCTTGGCAAGATTTCAGAAGTGGTTTGCCACTGCTGGCTTCCTAGGGCTAAGAGAGAGAGAGATTGGCCCAAGGCCACCCAGATGGCTTTATGCCCAAGGCAGGACTAGAACTCACAGTCTCCTGGTTTCTAGCCTGATGCCTTAACCACAAACTGACTCTCTTATAGCTTTATAGTTTTATAAAGGTTTGTATAGATTTATAAAGATGTATAGCTTTATAGATTATAGGTAGCTATAGATTTATAGCTACCCACTATCTAATGCAAAGCTTGACAAAATCTTAGAATATAAGGATGTCAAGCAGATGAGGGTTAGGCAGAATCTGAAACAAGAGTGTGAAATGTGTGTATTTCTTATTGAATCAAATATACTGCACTTTTAAGGATTCTTCTGAAGACTTCACATCTACAGTGTTTGTGATCAGCTGGCCATACAGTTGGTTTGATAGGGGAGATACTATAGTTGCTTAACTGTGGTGTTTAAGGATTCCTGCCCCCCCCCCCAATGGTCTAAGGCATTTTTTATTGGTGTGTGATTAAGGAATTACTCTCCCCTAAATATTCTATTCATTTCTTCTGGTGTGGGAAGCTGAGACATTTTTTAATCTATGTTTAGGACTCCACATACTGTAAAGAATTTTTAACAAATATTGTTGCGTTTCACTGGTAAATTTGGAGAGAGGAAGAAAGTTGACGATTTCCTACAATTTTCAAGACCAGGAGGGTAAGTACTCTAATCCCTCATTTCCTCCATTAATCCACATAATAAACAGCCATGGAATTTCCCAGTGATCTGTGCATGAATAAGGTATGGCTGAGATACTTCTAAGTAGCATCATTTTTGTGCTACAAATAGAAAATGAGCAGCGAGGGAAAGATAGACCAGGTGGGGCAAAACTTGGGACAGGATAAGAGGGCTTCTGAGGTAAATGGAGAATGTGTTTCATAACAAGATGTTGCTCTTCTCAGGTTTCTCCACCCCAAGAACTGAGTGGCTTGACACAGCAGCAATGTACAATGGCTTTCATCAGCACTTCTTTTTCCTGAAACTGTCATTCATTGGGGTTGTTTCTTGCCAGCAGCCTGGTAAATTAAAAGCTGATCTTTCCTCGTCAAAATACGAATGACATTTCCATTTATCCCTTTCTACTAGCCTATTACCCTCTTCTGTCCATTGTTACCAGTTACCAGTTTTAACCTGTCAAAGTGCGTTTTGTGCCTTTAAATAATAGTAATCTAGCACAAGGATGGGTAACCTAGCCTTTTGGGGAATCACACCTATAGCCCCGAAGTTCCCATTTGGTAGACCACAAAGCTCTCCATGGCACGTTTGCTAAAATTGACAGCGCCGTTTTCTGTCCCTTTGAGATGGACAACCACACCAGCTGACACTGTTTTGACTTCACTTGGGTTGGTTTGTGTGGTTGCTTCTACATTCCATAATATGTGTTCAACATCTGCATTTATAAATCAAACAAGGGTAGCAAAGATATTTTAAAATTGCGGAATAAACAAGAAAATTTGGGGCATGTTAAGCTGAAATAAAGAAAGGTACTGTTGTTGTCAGGGGTTAGCAAGTTGTGGTGCTAAAAGCACACCTGATCCTTGGTTTCTTTTCTAAAAGTTTCTGCAAGCAATCAGTTCAGAGTTCTGACAAGAGTGCCATGTCCCTCAGCAGCTTGCTGGATGGGGATGAGAGTGTGGGGTGGGAGGGAGAAAAAGAGAGAGAGGCAGAGGGAGAGGTGGCCAGCAGAAAGAGAAACACAGCTCTGATCCTTTTCAGCATTCAAGAGATGACTCCTGAAAGAATCAGGCCCTCAAGAGAGAAACTGCTTGTGCCATTCCTCTTACAGACAGAAGAGCAAAACCAGAATCTTCTTCCCTCCTTCTCAAGTCCTCAAGGTTTTTTTCTTATGCAAAAATTCTCAGCCACCTAAAAAGTTAAAACTCTTACAGACCTTAAAATAAGTACATGTGTTTCCAAACCCCAAAGTAATTTTCAGCATGTATAGAAATTACCTTATGATTCAACAGTTTATATAAAACAGCGTTTAGCCTTTTCACTAGTTTTACCCAAACCTTTAAGTTTGTTAAAAGTGCACTAATTTCAAAAACGTTTAAAAATATTCCTTCTGCACCTATTTTAAGACAGGAAATGGTGGGAGGAGGAAATGGCAGCATGAAGCTTCCATCTGACCAGCAAAGTGCCTACAGAGAAGTTGTGCTGAACCAACACAGAAAGTATCCATCTCCAATCATTTTTTTTTCAAAAACTGTTGGAAAAGCAATCTCTTTTCAAAGACTCAACAGGCTACCATCCTCTGACTACTTGCTTTTTTTATATTGGCAGGCTTGTGCATGGCTCATTGACAATTTTAGTCTCTGTTGGAAATGATATGTGTTCTACTTGTGCAGCAGTTCTTCTGAAAAAAAAATACTGTGAATTATGTGTTATCACTTTTACATATGCAATACATAATGATATAAATAAATAGTCTGTAATATATACAGACTATGTGAATAGAAAGACAGACAAGTAGCAAAAAGAAAACAGAGGATTAACAATTGTATTTGGGGACTGAAGAGCTGTAAAACTAAAGAAAGATTGGGTACTGAGACTATAGACTGAGAGTTAAAGAAGGATAAGTATAACAGGATGTGATTTGGGGAAAGGTAGAGGAGTTTACAAAAAAGAGCAAATAAATTCAGAAAATAGGAAAAGAGAGTCTCTTCTGCCATTTCTTTCTCCCTCCAAATGGTCTTACCTAAACAAATCCAACAGAAGAGTGAGATGCAAACAAAAGAAAGTGAACAGAACATTTCTTTCTCAAGACCTCTATAAGAAAGTTTTGAAGAAGTGATAAAACTCTTTGGATTCTCATGTCAGTATAAAAGAGTCTACCACATCCTCACTAGTCACACAGTGTTTGAGGTTCTGCAAAACCAAAAATTCATCAAATGAGAATCACCTTCAGATCTCTGTAAGGAAAAACAAAGATGTGTGATTCAAATATTTGAAGGGTTAATTAGACTGAATCTTCTTTGAATCAAAATTAGTAGCCGTAATCCTAATAATTTTGATATGTTTATACAAATCATTTGTGATGCCCTGACTTTCTGTGAGAAGAAAAAGAAGAATACAAATATTTGAAAGTGTTGACGATTGTGGTAGAGAAATTTGACCATGGAAGCATTAGGTTTTAAAAGACCAGTTAATATATTAATCAAAAACCAGGGGTACATTTTCTGCAGTGTACTCTTCCCTTTTGAATGGCTTATCCTGTATACCAAAAAGCTGCATATGTGAGGAGCAGTGCTTACTTAAATCCATTTCACTGGCGTAAGTAATGCTTCTTATGTACATTTTTTTAAATCAGGCAATATGCCATTGGCAGCTTGAAGTGGTACATTCCAGGAACAGGTAGGTATACTGTAATGCTACATTCTGGCAAATGTATATACAAGCTGACATTTGAAAGAATTAATATGAAATCCAAGCCATAAAGAGAACATGACAAGTGGCCAGCTGTACATTACTAGCTGGAATGTCAAGGAGAAGGAGCAATTGCATAAAGATGTTCAAGGAACTCAGAGAGAATAAATGTTCTAAATGGAATATAATGATCAAAGGGGAGGCTTTGTACCAGCAAGGACAATGACATCAAGCCTTGTATTCAGATTCTTTATATATAGATATATAATTTTTAAAAAAACATTTAAAAAGGAAGATACAAACTAATACAAACTAATATATAGTAAGGAAGAAAAACGAAAAAGAAAGAAATCAAAGAGAAAACTAGAAGTGCAAGAAAAGAAAAAAAGAAAATGAAAAATAGAAAAGAAAGAAAAAAGATATGAAGAAGTGGCTTCCGATATTCTTCCCAGCAGTTATAAGTACAATCATATTTCAACATCTCTTTTTAAAGTTATATCATTACTCTTTTCTTGCTATAATCTATCCTCTCTAATTATCAAATATGTGTAATCCTAAAATAACAGCAATAATAAATATTTGAAGGAGCACCTTATTGTGCACCTTATTGCACACTCCAGCCAGAACAGTGTCAAGTACTGTAAGCTTCCTATGATCCCAGTTCTGCTAGATCCAATTCAGTTAGTTAATTCACCAATCGTATGCTATCTATATGCACTGGCTGCAACTGTATGTATTTCTGTGTAGACGGAAGGATTATTTAATTCAGCAGATAAATTTGGATGACAGTGTAACCTAAAGAAAGAAAGAGAGCTATAGCAGAGGAATCCTATCAATAGATTCCAATGGAAAATAAACATTCTACTCCTAAAGGCATTGGAGATGATTAAAGAAGCACACACTTCAACACAACAGTTATGAACATTCATTTTTCAAAGATGCTGAAAAATAATACCTCATCTGCTTTTAGCACACCTTTTAAAATTTACTGCTATATTAGAAACAGGGCTGCAATGCTTAGGTTAGGTGATTATAAAACATTCAACAAAAATGTGGCTCAAGCTAATTAATTTTAGTCATACTTAAAGCAGACCCATTGAAATCTATAAGGCTTAAGTTAGTCAATGTTAGGGTTTGGGCCACATGTAACTTCAGTAGGGCTACTGTGGTAAGTATGAGTAAGGACTTTTCCACCCAACCTCTATTTTCCCATAGTCGAACGTCTGAAATGGTTTAAAGCTGACTTGGTGACATCCCTACCATTCTGACCTTGAAATTCTGATAATAGGAAACAGCAGGCACCAAACAATCAAATTGTCCCACCTCCAGCTGCTACAGATCCCTGAGGAAAAAAAATACCTCCTCATCCCCAAAAGAGAGGGAAAATTAATTCCTAGTACTCTCCCCATTCCACATCCTGACTTCATGTCATGTGTGTTAGTCTAGTTGGGTGTGAGGGGAGGGGAAAATCTGAGTGTTTGAGTCACAAGGGCATCAAGCCACCATTCCTGGTGAAGGATCTGTTCAAAAGTTGAAGCCCAAGAACCAGGGTGAGGCAGGAGTTCCCTCCAGTGGGGAAATGGACCACCCACAAGCTCCATGGCATTGCAGGTTTTCAAAGAAGAAAAAGTTTCGTTCTTACTCCACAGAACAGCCAGAAATAAATGGGCTCCATTCTCAGAAATGTCAGTGGCATGGAGAAAGACGAAGAGCTGTTTTCAGACCAGTGCAGAGTCCTCATGTGGAGTGCCCTAGGTCTGGCTTCATCACACAGCTTCTAGCAGAGGGAAAAAAAATGCGGATAGCAGCATCTTCCCTAAAAAGGGGATTGTCTCCTCTTCCAAAAACATGCCTGAAATTCCTCTTATGTCTCAGAAACAGTATTTACCCAGATGCAAATGTATGTTAATGTCATTGACATATTAATCTATGAAGCAACTAAAACTCTTAAGGTTATCTGATAAAAATGTGTTTCATTGGTTGCAACCCTAATTATCAATAAATTATCCCAGAGAGTCCCCTGGATTCACAGTACTAAAAGTTCAGCCATGACTGATCTTATAAAACCTTTCCTTTTTTCCCCCGCTTGAAAATAATAATGCCATAATCTTTGGTTTGGATTGTAAGCCCTTCAGGTAGAGATTTGTTCAACCTGTTCTGGGTAAAGCAACAGGTAATTGGATGGTGGTATAATAATAAATCATAATAAGTACAGTGTAAAACCTGTGGCAAGTTCTTAGTGGTATGGGGATACCAAGTCATCTTGTATGCCTCCTGAAGAATCTGTATAACGACCAAGTAGCAACAGTAAGAACAGACCACGGAACAACGGACTGGTTTAAAATTGGGAAAGGAGTACAGCAGGGCTGTATACTCTCAGCCTACCTATTCAACTTGTACGCAGAACACATCATGCGACATGCTGGGCTTGAGGAATCCAAGGCTGGAGTTAAAATTGCTGGAAGAAACATTAACAATCTCAGATATGCAGATGATACCACTTTGATGGCTGAAAGCGAACAGGAACTGAGGAGCCTTATGATGAAGGTGAAAGAAGAAAGTACAAAAGCTGGCTTGCAGCTAAACCTCAAAAAAACCAAGATTATGGCAACCAGCTTGATTGATAACTGGCAAATAGAGGGAGAAAATGTAGAGGCAGTGAAAGACTTTGTATTTCTAGGTGCAAAGATTACTGCAGATGCTGACTGCAGTCAGGAAATCAGAAGACGTTTAATCCTTGGGAGAAGAGCAATGACAAATCTCGATAAAATACTTAAGAGCAGAGACATCACACTGACAACAAAGGTCCGCATACTTAAAGCAATGGTGTTCCCTGTAGTAACATATGGCTGCGAGAGCTGGACCATAAGGAAGGCTGAGAGAAGGAAGATAGATGCTTTTGAACTGTGGTGTTGGAGGAAAATTCTGAGAGTGCCTTGGACTGCAAGAAGATCCAACCAGTCCATCCTCCAGGAAATAAAGCCAGACTGCTCACTTGAGGGAATGATATTAAAGGCAAAACTGAAATACTTTGGCCACATAATGAGAAGACAGGACACCCTGGAGAAGATGCTGATGCTAGGGAGAGGGGAAGGCAAAAGGAAGAGGGGCTGACCAAGGGCAAGATGGATGGATGATATTCTAGAGGTGATGGACTTGTCCCTGGGGGAGGTGGGGGTGTTGACGACCGACAGGAAGTTCTGGCGTGGGCTGGTCCATGAAGTCACAAAGAGTCAGAAGCGACTAAACGAATAAACAACAAAACCTGTCTACTAGGGTATTTTAATTAAATTTTAAACCAGAAATAATATGCATCCATCTTGAAGTCACCAAAACCTAAGAATGCTTTAAGGAGTTTTATGGAAAATCAGTAGCCTGAATATGTTTTTTCTAGGAATCATAGGTTACACACAGGATTGTTTAATAGCAAGAGAAGGAGATTTGTTCCAGCATATACACTCCTATCTGCTAAACATGGCTTCTGGGATTTTTACCAAACACTTGTTTTTGATCCTTTTCCCCATTGATATGAATAACTTGAAGACTGCAATCTTCATTATCATCTCAATGCATTTTTAAACATGTCACTTAGTAGATGAAGGCAAAATTGTATAGTCTGGATATAAGAAGGTAGTTTCAGAGGGCTGTGCAAATCTTTTGAAAGGGATACTCTGGATATGCAAGAACGTTTTCCCCAGCAAAGCAAAGTGGTTTTGTATGGACTTACATGCAGAGACAGCCAGGAGCAGTTTCCAAAGATGCCACACGAGGCTGGAAAAAGACACAGTGGCTCTGATGCGCCCAAAGAGGTGCTTACAAGCTGTTCCTGTGTGTTCTGAAGCACTGCTTTTGAAAGCTTTGCATAACCATAACCATTTCCTTTTTTAAAAACCATGCTGCTCTGATGTCATTCCAAATCTGGCACTTGACCATTATACTATTATTTATACTATTGTGGTTTAGAGCATTTTAGGAGCCATGGATGCAACCTACAAATGAAAACAAATGGAGTTCATTGTTGATAAAAAATGCTACAGTATAATCAAGCTACTTCCTCAGGGATCAATCAAGAAGCAGAACCAAAAGAAGTATGAGCAGAAATATGGTTCTATGATTACTTTTATGCCTCTGTGTTCCTGATGTTTGTTATTTTGTATGTATAAACTTTAATGAATGTTTAGCCCCCTATCTATTATTTAATAAACAAATACTATTCAACCAGAAGCTTTCCAGCATTGTTGTTTCTTGACTATACTTATTAGTTCACAAAGCTTGTTAAATAGAACATGAGACAGCCACTGTTAAGTATTATTAAGGGCCATTGTTCACACTGAAAGAGTTAATTGTGCATAATTATACCACTCAAATAATTAAAGTTGGTTGATTATGTGCCATCAAACTGGTGTTGACTCTTAGTGACTACATTGATCTGTCCAGAATCTGGTCCTTTAGGTCTTCCAATGGCGCACCCATTGCCACTGTAATTAATTTCATCCACCTTGCTGCTGGTCACCCTCTTCTTTTCTCCTACTTTTCTCAGTATTATAGCCTTCTCCAGAGAGCTAGATCTTCATATAATGTGCCCAAAGTATAATTTGCACCTAATCATTTATATTTCAAGTGAGAACTCTGGATTCATTTGTTCAATGATGCATTTGTTTTCTTGGCAGTCCATGCTACTTTCGGGAGTCTTCTCCAATACCAAAGTTCAAAAGCATCAATATTCTTTCTAACCCTTTTCTTCAAACCCCAGTTTTCACTTCTATAATGCATAACAGGAAAAACCACTGCCTGCACAGTTCTGATCTTTGAAGGTATAGATACATCCCAGCATCTGAATATCTTTTCCAAGGTCTTCATTCCTACCCTATCAAATGCTAGTCTGTGGCATATTTCTTGACTGGTGGTTCTTTTACTGTTGATAGCCAATCCTAAAAGGTATAAGCTATCCACCACTTTGATCTTCAATGTCATTGATCTTCAATGTCAATTCTAAGGCTGGTTTCTGTTCCTGTTGTCATTACTTTGGTCTTCTTTATATTTAATCATAGTCTCATTTCTTCACTGTGCTCCTTTACTTTCATTACTAAAGCTTGCTAATCATTTGTATTTTCAGCTATCAGAGTAGTGTCACCAGCATAGCACAGGTTATTGCTGTTTCTTCTTCCAGTTTTAAAACCAAGCTTATCTTCTTCCAGTCCTGCTTCCCTCCCTATATATTCCGCATATAGGTTTAAATAATAATAATAATATATTAAACTTGTAAATAAATAAGGAGAGCACATACAACCTTGTCTCATTCCTTCGCCAACCTGGAGCCTGTCTGTTTCACTATATCCATAGTGTGGCTTCCTTTGCATAGGTTTCATTGTGAAGACAATAAAATGCTCTGAGATTCCAAGCATATTCAACAGCTTGACGTGATCAAAAAAATTGAACGCCTTTCTATAATCAATGAAGCACATACTGATTTCTTTTTGGTATTCTTTGGTTTTCTCAATTATCCAGAGTGCATCAGCAATATCTCATGTTCCTTGGGCTTTTTTAAAGCCATCTTGAACATTTGGCAGTTCCCTCTCCATTTAAGGCTGTAATCTATGTTAGATAATCCTAAGCATTTTTTTGCTAGCATGTGAAGTTAAGGATATTGTATGATAACTTACACACTCTGTTAAATCTCCTTTCTTTGGTATAAGTATGTAGACTGACCTTTCCAATCTGTGGGCCATGGTGGTGTTTTCTGGCATAGTTTGGTTAGACCCTTTACAGATTCTTCTTCTGTTGCTTGCCAGATTTCTATAGATATTTCATCAATTCTGTTGTGGTTCCCGCCCTTTGGAACATCATCCCCCCTAGCGATTAGATTGGCCTGTCAGTCTTTTGTAAGGCCTTAAAGACATGGTTTTGTCACCAGGCCTGGGTATCCAAATGTGTGGCAAAACCCATGTAGTGGTTATATAGATTTGCTGACGGTAATTTTATTTACTTTGGATGCAGATTATATGTGTGTTGTTGTCTTTACTGTTCTATTTTTTAATGCTGGTTTTAATTGTTGTTAACTTCTCAGAGTCATGGATTTTAGATGGGCAGCCATATACATTGAATGAATGAATGAATGAATGAATTCCTGTAGCCTTTCAACTTGGTAATGATCAGAATGCTGATCTAGTACTATAGGTACTTGTAAATAGGGAATATTTTCTAAGGTATCTCTTTTCATATTCATCCTTAACAACTTCTTTGAGTCATTCCATATTTCCTCTGGCTCCCTATCAGTGAGATTCAGGACTTCAAAGCGATTTCAAGATAATCTCTTTGAAAATGGTGATCAAGATCTTATCATAGAAACTGGTTAGCTTTCTTTTTTTCACATTAGCTTAACCTGAAACATGCACATGAACAAAATGTGATTTGTTCTACAATCAACCCCTAGTGACATCTTTGCTTGTATAATTGACAATTAAACTTAAATTGTGCTTAATATTGGCTGGGTTATACAGCCTTATTTATTGGAGGTGGGGGTGGGGAATCCAAGGCCTTTTTTACTGCTACACAAATTAAACCTGGGCTGATGTTTAAGGAAACTAGGTACTTAATGTCTGCTGAGATAATGTCTATTATATGGTTTTCAGTAGGAGCAGATACCCTATTGCTCCTAAATATATGTTCTCCAGAGCCCCATCCGACTATGATAGTCAAACATTATGAGCAAAGTTTCCTGCCTTTTTTAGTAAGAAATACAGAAGAACTAGATAAAATACCTTATAAAAAAAGACATTTCAGAGCTGAGATCTGAAGCTTTCTCAATGGAAATTTTTATCAGCCTAACTTTTCTTTCTTTGGAAATCAAATTAGTTGTATTTTTAAGTTGATTCTGATGGAATTAGAAGCCATTACTTGAATTCAATTTTCCACACAACTCCTTCTGGTTGCTCTCCCTTTTAAAGTCTTTTCAGGCTATCCATCCACAGTTAACCTTCTTTTAAGAAAAAGCCTTTTGTGGTTTATAAATTTTTAATACCGGATGTGAGCTGCCAGAACAGATTTGGACAGCAACCAAAGATTGGAAGCAGTCTCCAAAACATGAAATGAAGTACAGCTCCTTGGGCACCTGGAGACACTGCCTCTTTCATTCCCCTTCTTCAGAGTTATGACACCTTTGGCTTTCACCTCAGAAGTTCAGGAATTTTTCTTCAAACCGGTTTCTTGGAACTAGGCTTATGCACTATTAGTGGATAATTTATCACATCATATTTTTTCTGCCTTAAGAAATTCAAATTCAGCCTCTTTTCAACGGAGCCATTTTTAAGAAAGAAAAGAAACATGACTACAGTGACTGTTAAACCCATGCAGGAATCTTCCTATGGGGCCAAATATAATGGACAATGGGGATTAAGTTAGGGCTAAGAGGTAGCAAGGGGATTGTAGACATAATTTTAAATGAACATAAAACTTCTCATTAAGGTTCTGATCTTCTACTCTTTGCCTATATTTCACAAAAAGTTTCATTGTTAAATCGATTTTGTGAGAAATGCTTGTTTGGCCCAAATTAATTCTCAGCAGCATGCCACTATCTTACACAGGGCAGCAAATGCAGACTTATATCAAACTTGCCCTAATACTACTACTACTACTACTACTAATAATAATAATAATAATAATAATAAATAATAATAATATAGGTCCTTGAGAAGGACTTGATAGCTGAACAAAAATGCCAAATCCAGTCTAAACATCTGGCTGCTTGACCAACCATAATAATTTTTTAAAACTGTCTGCTGGAATCACTGATAATTAACCTTTTCTTCCATTGCTGAGGTCCTGAGGAAAACGCTGGAATTTGCTTTGGAAAAAATTCTCCATTGGTCCCAAAGGGAAATCTGCCAGACTTTTTGGGACTTTGCTGATGTTATATGAAATAACTTGGGGGGGGGGGACATTTCCAGGAGGTAGCGTTGGGGTTGAGGATTACAATTTGGCAGCATAGTTACTCAGGTGGACCTAACTGCTATTTTCCAAGAGTAATCAGTGGTAACATTTTCCCTTATTTTTCTTTAATTTTTCAAAGCCACTCAGCTGCTCCTATGGGTATTTACATGCTTTGCAAATGTCCCCAGAATGACTCCCTAAAATGATTTCTAGGAGCACTGCATTTGGCACAATGTCTTTGTTTTCATGTACTACTTTCATATCATGCTACTAAGAATAACACTATATCATCATTGGCCCCAGGGGCCTTTCCTGAGATATTAGAAATTTGCTCCTTCTCTTGAGAGTCTCTTAATATTTATCTCCCCTCACACCTTCACCAAAAAGAGAAGCTTGCCAAAAGTGAAGGATTCATTCACAGCTCTAAATTCTCTTTCAGAATGACAGGAAAGGAGGGAGAACATGATTAGCAGGATCAAAGATTCTGGATCTTAGTAATTAAGTCGTATTTAGAGTAGTAGACCTTCCAAAAAACATTCTGCAGAGGATAGACATTTTGGACACTTGTATAAATCATTAAAATGGGGAACTGCAAAGGGCAACAGTCAGTGCATGATAATGTAAGAAAGGGAGACCTCAGTGGCTGAGGAGGGGAGAGGGACAAGGCAAACAAAGATAACAAGAAGGGTATATGAACAACAGATGTATACTTCAGCTTTGTTTCATTTGGACTTGGAAAATGATGTGCTTCTAAATGCAGTCCTGACATTAATGTGCCAAACATTTTCAATCAGTTGGCACTTGTTGAAGGGAATCATTTATTTTAAAGCCACACAAATATTGAAAGAAGAGACGAGTGGCTTGCTTTTAAAGGGTATTTGTCTTAACACATAGTATAACATGCAGCATTGTGCTTGTTTTTCCAAGGACATTGGAAGCAGGAAGAAAGCTCACAAATGCTGAGGAGGAGCATGCCAAGGGTAATGAACCACAGCAGGCAAGATGTCCTGTTTTCTGCTGCCATTGTGTGACCGAGATTTATTTATTTATTTATTATTCAAATTTCTATTACCGCCCATCTCCCCCCAAAGAGGGGGACTCTGGGCAGTTTACAATAAAATTATAATAATTTTAGGGATAATGTGAAGAAAAGACTCCACTGGGCTTACAATGGCCAAGAAAGATTAGGTGTCCTGTAATGATTTATCACCAAGGAGTACTTGCAGAACACCTTGCAGACAGCTAGCTTAGGATACAGGAGGTCAGGCTTCAACATTGATTAACAGGTAGTAATATCATTGCAGACAGAGACAAAATAGATGCTATTCTTTCTTTATTTCTGCCTCACTGAGCAAAGCTCTTTGTGTCTGTGTGCTCTTTATTTCCTTTGGGTCAAAAAGAAGGGGGCTGAATAGAGTTCCGGGCAACTTTTGGGATGACCCCATGGACACCACACTCCTTTATCATAAAAGACACAACACATCAGTTATTTTAGATACTGTACAATTGCCCAAATTCTCACAAAGTACTCGATTGTTTACTCAAGATATGCAGATTCAAGCAAGTGATTTTAGTTCAGTTTGCTTCTGAAAGCTGTGGCTGTTATCATTGTGTAAATCATTCCTAATCTCTGTAGAGCTCTGAATAATTTGCTAGACTTTAAGGAAACCCAGTGCCATTACTACAGTGGGTTTAAAACACTTACCAGGGAATAAGTAATGGCAAATTAGCTTTCCTAAAGCTGGCTCATTGCTGATGATGATTTTCTGCAATGTCCATTATAGGAGAAAGTTCAGGGTAGCCTAAGATATAGATAGTGTACCAGGGCCAGCTCTAGATGTTTTGGATCCTAGGCAGAGTTGTATTCTGGCGTCCCCAATGGTTTGGCTCATCTTCCGATTTTCTTAGGAGTTTCAAAAAGGTCTCTTCTTTTCTTTTTTTCTTCGAGTTTGTGAGCTTTATATTTAGGATTTTCAGCCCCAGACATTTTTTTTTCTTTTCTTGGACATTTTCACCCTATTTAACATGAATCACAGTAAATAATTTTAATCAGATCAGCAACCATTGTTGACATCTGTCAACAATTCTGTATAGAAATACTTTGGCCACATAATGAGAAGACAGGACAGCCTGGAGAAGGTGCTGATGCTAGGGAGAGTGGAAGGCAAAAGGAAGAGGGGCTGACCAAGGGCAAGATGGATGGATGATATTCTAGAGGTGATGGACTCGTCCCTGGGGGAGCTGGGGGTGTTGACGACCGACAGGAGGCTCTGGCATGGGCTGGTCCATGAAGTCACGAAGAGTTGGAAGCGACTAAATGAATAAACAACAAAACAAGTGCGCTGTCACAGCTTATAACTTCGACAAGCTGATAGTCACACAACTCGCTCACTCAGTACCTTCCTGTCAGACCTTTGTCTTGCGTCACTAATATTATCAGCTTCCTAAGGTCCATAGCTGTAATAATAATTTCTTTTTTGTGACTTGCAATTTCTGGTTAGTGTGCTGTTCACTACCACTTTGTGGGTGTTTTTGAAAAACGTATAAAGAAGTTCTAAAGCAATGAGCAAAGATTGTCAGATTTTATGCTCATATTGTGTATTTTGAAAGTCTTTTCAATTGTGGTGCCCTGTCAGATTTGATGCCCTCGGCAACTTCCTGGGTTGCCTAGGCCCAGAACCGGTCCTGGGCATACCTATAGGTAGGCCCCAAATCAATTATCAGTGCACCTGAGAATCTATAAGAGTGTACAGTTCAGTTTAACTCCAGTCAAGTCCAGTTTAAATCTAATACTGCATACCTTCAGATGACATTTCATGCTGTAACTTTAACAATATTAAAAAAAAAAAAAGTGATTGCAAATCTGTAGTCTTGCATACAGTTTATTGCATGGCACCATTGCCACTCACTAACTGTAGTTGATCACCTTATTAATTTTCCTCCTGAGTTCTGCCTAATTCCTTGTCACCCCCTCCTCCAAAACCTTTGCATTGATTTGAATACGGGGTTTTTACACAGTGTGTATTTTTGTTTGTAACTTAAGTAACCTGCCATTACATACACAAAATATAATGATATTTTTATTTATTTATTTGTTTGTTTGTTTGTTTTACAAATTTATTCACCGCCCATCTCACCCCTACGGGGGGACTCTGGGCGGCTTACAATAAAACAGGATTAAAATATAAAACAGGATTAAAATATTTTATCAATAAAACATTAAAGTATTTTGCAAATTATAAGCAAATTGCTTACATGATGCATGCAAAGAGAACAAGCCTGCAAAATGACTGCTGTATGAACATCAATGCAAAGTGAGATTTGAGAGAACTTGGCTTCCCCCATGGTTTCATATGAAGACTTAATCTGTCTCGTGTCAGTGATGCAATCAGGTAATTTTCGATGCTGGACTCACTCACTTTGCTGTAGATGAAAAGGGTCCCTTTGAATGGTTGGAAACTCAGTTCTGTCTGTCCTTCCTATTCTTGGTTAAACCTACAAAAAACCATCACCATGTGCCCCAGAAAAAAGGTTTTCTTGTTAGGATTCTTTGTGGAGTGACTCAGTTTGTTGCTGTGTTAGTGCTAACTACATGGCTCCTTCTGCAGTAGGCAGTTTTCCAGAGGTTTTTTTTTTTGGAGCACATATTTGAAGATTGTCACGCAGCTATATTGCAAACCTTGGATAATTCATAACTAAGAACCCACAATTGGCTCTTTCATGCACTTAAGTGGATGGCTGATGAAGCATAGTTCTTGGCCTGCAGACTTATAACAGGATGATGGACATATTAGGGAAAGGCAGGGAGGCCTCTTCTGTGAACTGTTTATATGACAAACAGACAAAAGAATGAATATATTATAAAAACTATATTTATTAAAATATTTGCAATACATATTGAAATAAGGAATACAGCACAAAAGAATTAACATGCCAGTAACAATGGTCTTTAAAGATTGCCTTTCTGTGCACAATAGAGCTAAATATTAACTAATATTAATATTAATTGTACTTATTTTTAAAAGTAATTTAAGAATTCTTTTCCTTGCCCAGATGCCTCTTAGATCTTTGCGTCTCTGGTGGGGTAGAGTTGGAGGAGGGCAGGGTAAGAATTTCTTGTGAAGAATTCTCAGCATCTTTAGCAAACTACAATAATTCCCAGGATTGTGGGTGGAGGAAATAGCAAACATTTGATATAAATACAGGGTAGATGTACATCTAGTCTTATCTATATGAACAAAACATAAGCTGAAATTTAATGCAAAGCAGGTGTCATTTTAGCAGGGTTTGAGGCAGTGTTAATAAAGACTTGGAAAAAAAGTATAAATCACCTAACCAAATTGGGAAACAGAATGTTATACTTTGGAGTGTTATAATATACAGTAACCTGTAGCCTACTGGTAATGAAGTGCAGTAGCTGTAGGCACTTATGAATGATGGCATATCCCAATAAGCAGCATGAGGCCAAAAAAAGTCCAGAGTGGAATCTACTATGGGAATATTTCTAGTAGAGCCCGTTTCTCATGTTGGATGCCAGCTACCATAAATTTAAGCTGTGTAGCGTCAACCTTCAGCCAATAAGCCCTCTGAAACAACTGTGAGAGATGCTAAATCAATCCAAAAATGCAATATACAATCAAGAGTCTTTGGGAAAAGTAGCCCCAGTGTGTTCTTTCTTATAACACACTCCTGATAGCTTCAGTGAAATGCTAGGATTATAACAAACAAGCAATTTGTGTCATGGAAGGCAAATACCTGGGAAATGCATTAGAGTGAGATAGACTGCTGGATGTTTGATTGCTATTACCCATGGGTTATTTTCATATATATCCTGATATCCTCCAAATCACTCTAGTGCAAGGCCTTGGAAGACAGATCACATACCCCAACTACTTCCCAATGTACATTTTGACCAGGATCAGTTAAGGGGTCATAAATCTTTTTCGACTGGGTATTTTTCTTGACTTCAGCAAAGGATCGTTACCTTGTCGTGGTGCTGGAGCTTGAGCACCTCAATGATGCCATGAGCTAAACCGTGAAGGGCCACCCAAGACGGGAAGGTCATGACAGAGAGGTCAGACTAAATGCGATCCCTGGGGAAGGTAATGGCAACCCACCCCAGTATTCTTGCCGTGAAAACTAAATGGATCAGTACAACCAGAGATATGTCGGTATACCATCGGAAGATGAGACCCCCAGGTCAGAAGATGGTCAAAATGCTACTGGGGAGGAACAGAGGATGAGTTCAACTAGCACCAGATGTGATGACGCAGCTAGCTCAAAGCCGAAAGGACGGCTAGCGGCCGACGGTGCTGGTGGTGAACGGCGAATCCGATGTTCTAAGGATCAACACACCATTGGAACCTGGAATGTAAGATATATGCGCCAGGGCAAATTGGATGTGGTTATTGGTGAGATGTCAAGATTAAAGGTAGACATTTTGGGCATCAGTGAACTGAAATGGACTGGAATGGGCCACTTCACATCAAATGACCACCAGATCTACTACTGTGGACAAGAGGACCACAGAAGAAATGGAGTAGCCTTCATAATTAATAGTAAAGTGGCTAAAGCAGTGCTTGGATACAATCCAAAAAACAATAGAATGATCTCAATTCAAATTCAGGGCAAGCCATCTAACATCACAGTGATCCAAATATACGCCCCAACCACAGATGCTGAAGAAGCTGAAGTAGAGCAGTTCTATGAGGATCTGCAGCACCTACTGGACAACACGCCTAAAAGAGAAGTTATTTTCATCACGGGAGACTGGAATGCTAAGGTGGGCAGTCAAATGACACCTGGAATTACAGGTAAGCATGGCCTG
This sequence comes from Candoia aspera, assembly GCF_035149785.1. NCBI lineage: Eukaryota > Metazoa > Chordata > Lepidosauria > Squamata > Candoiidae > Candoia > Candoia aspera. Next base: position 135,527,965 of record NC_086155.1, read on the forward strand.
GGTGAACAAAATGAAACAGGACATAGGCTGATAGAATTTTGCCAAGACAACTCAATGTGCATAACAAACACTCTCTTCCAGCAACCTAAGAGACGGCTTTAAACATGGACTTCCCCAGATGGACAACACCGAAACCAGCTTGACTACAACCTTTGCAGCCAAAGGTGGCGGACATCTATACAGTCGGTAAAAACAAGACCTGGAGCTGACTGTAGTTCAGATCACGAACTTCTTCTTGCACAATTTAGGATCAGATTAAAGAGATTAGGGAAGACCCACAGATCAGCTAGATATGAGCTCACTGATATTCCTAAGGAATATGCAGTGGAGGTGAAGAACAGATTTAAGGGACTGGACTTAGTAGATAGGGTCCTGGAAGAACTATGGAAAGAAGTCTGCAACATTGTTCAGGAGGCGGCAGCAAAATACATCCCAAAGAAAGAGAAAATCAAGAAGGGAAAATGGCTGTCTGCTGAGACACTAGAAGTAGCCCAAGAAAGAAGGAAAGCAAAAGGCAACAGTGATAGGGGGAGATATGCCCAATTAAATGCAAAATTCCAGAGGTTATCCAGAAGAGATAAGGAATTATTTATAAACAAGCAATGCGCGGAAGTGGAAGAAGACAATAGAATAGGAAGGAGAAGAGACCTCTTCCAGAAAATTAGAAACATTGGAGGTAAATTCCAGGCCAAAATGGGTATGATCAAAAACAAAGATGGCAAGGACCTAACAGAAGAAGAAGAGATCAAGAAAAGGTGGCAAGAATATACGGAAGACCTGTATAGGAAGGAAAACAATATTGGGGATAGCTTTGACGGTCTGGTCAGTGAGCTAGAGCCAGACATCCCGAAGAGTGAGGTTGAGTGGGCCTTGAGAAGCATTGCTAACAACAAGGCAGCAGGAGACGACGGCATCCCAGCTGAACTGTTCAAAATCTTGCAAGATGATGCTGTCAAGGTAATGCATGCTATATGCCAGCAAATTTGGAAAACACAAGAATGGCCATCAGATTGGAAAAAATCAACTTATATCCCCATACCAAAAAAGGGAACCACTAAAGAATGTTCAAACTATCGAACAGTGGCACTCATTTCACATGCCAGTAAGGTAATGCTCAAGATCCTGCAAGGTAGACTTCAGCAACTCATGGAGCGAGAATTGCCAGATGTACAAGCTGGGTTTAGAAAAGGCAGAGGAACTAGGGACCAAATTGCCAATATCCACTGGATAATGGAAAAAGCCAGGGAGTTTCAGAAAAACATCTATTTCTGTTTTATTGACTATTCTAAAGCCTTTGACTGTGTGGACCATAACAAATTGTGGCAAGTTCTTAGTGGTATGGGGATACCAAGTCATCTTGTATGCCTCCTGAAGAATCTGTATAACGACCAAGTAGCAACAGTAAGAACAGACCACGGAACAATGGACTGGTTTAAGATTGGGAAAGGAGTACAGCAGGGCTGTATACTCTCAGCCTACCTATTCAACTTGTACGCAGAACACATCATGCGACATGCTGGGCTTGAGGAATCCAAGGCTGGAGTTAAAATTGCTGGAAGAAACATTAACAATCTCAGATATGCAGATGATACCACTTTGATGGCTGAAAGCGAAGAGGAACTGAGGAGCCTTATGATGAAGGTGAAAGAAGAAAGTGCAAAAGCTCGCTTGCAGCTAAACCTCAAAAAAACCAAGATTATGGCAACCAGCTTGATTGATAACTGGCAAATAGAGGGAGAAAATGTAGAAGCAGTGAAAGACTTTGTATTTCTAGGTGCGAAGATTACTGCAGATGCTGACTGCAGTCAGGAAATCGGAAGACGCTTAATCCTTGGGAGAAGAGCAATGACAAATCTCGATAAAATAGTGAAGAGCAGAGACATCACACTGACAACAAAGGTCCGCATAGTTAAAGCAATGGTGTTCCCTGTAGTAACATATGGCTGCGAGAGCTGGACCATAAGGAAGGCTGAGGGAAGGAAGATCGATGCTTTTGAACTGTGGTGTTGGAGGAAAATTCTGAGAGTGCCTTGGACTGCAAGAAGATCCAACCAGTCCATCCTCCAGGAAATAAAGCCAGACTGCTCACTTGAGGGAATGATATTAAAGGCAAAACTGAAATACTTTGGCCACATAATGAGAAGACAGGACACCCTGGAGAAGATGCTGATGCTAGGGAGAGTGGAAGGCAAAAGGAAGAGGGGCCGACCAAGGGCAAGGTGGATGGATGATATTCTAGAGGTGACGGCCTCGTCCCTGGGGGAGCTGGGGGTGTTGACGACCGACAGGAAGCTCTGGCATGGGCTGGTCCATGAAGTCACGAAGAGTCGGAAGCGACTAAACGAATAAACAACAAAATTTTTCTTGAATTAGTCTGTCTACTTACATACTTACTTTATTTATTTAAGCAATTTATATAGCTGCTCATCTCACACACCACCAAATGGAAGAGGGGAGGAGAGAAGAGGAGCCTAGTTTGCATAGGAACAGCATGTGCTAATTTATGCCTGCTAATTTATATCTGCAGGAACAGCATGTGCTACAGTAATATATAGGAATACAGCATATGTCTCGCTATCACAGAAGGCAGTGACCTGGTAAATTGTCCATTGTGGAGTCTTCTGTTAGATAATTTTTAATGATGAGCAACTTCTAGGCTTCTTCTTCTCATGGTCTTGATCATTCAGCCAGGCCTAGATGTGGCACTTTTCAGGTAGAGTCTATATTCTGACAGTTTTTTGGCCTGTCTTCCATAAAGTAAGACACATGGGCTCTGAATGTATTACATAACTTGTAATGTATTACATAAATACTTGAGCTCAGTTAAGTGCTGATAGTTCTAGTTTCCTTAAAACTCTATAGAGATGGGGAGCATAGTTCCTGACAGTGTGCTCCATCTACCTGCTTCATCAGTATGATGCCAGCTGTCTTGCACCGCCAGTGTGGGTGGGCTTCAACTGATTGGATGGGGGAGGAAGCAGGCAGCTGAATTATGTCCAACTGCATGAGTTGATTTAAATTATTGTAGGATGGATAACTTATGCTTGTGGGCTGCATATTGCCTCCCAGGACCCCATTTAAAGTCCTCAGAGGCCTTCCAAAATGCTGAAATTTTCATAGCTGCTTTAGGGGTTCTGGGTTTTATGGAAGGTTTAAAGAACAAAATTGATGCCATATGCTTTGTAACCATTGTACATCTTAAAGATCCCACCTCCCCCCACAAGCAAAATTGGAGAATTTTGGCCCAGGCCATTCAGTGTCATGGTATCACTGACCATGCTCCTGCAACCACCAGGCAGGAAAAAACAATAAAATGGGGTGCAGCCTGAAAAACGTTGATCATTTACAGTAAAAGGATGCATCTGATTCCAAAGATGCTAGATCTGACATGCCTATGTCACCAAAAGAAATATGCCTATTCAAGTTACGTCCTGACTTGGAAAGCTGGACACTGCTGCCTTGACTTCAAGCATATGGATAGAGTCCACATTTTGTAGTTGCCCACCATGGTTTATTAACAGCTGCACTTCTTAGGGACCTCTTAGCTATTCTGAAGTTTTCCTTATATCCACTGACATACAACCAGCCTTTTGCCTCTGGCATTCAGAAATGTGTATATATGGTGATGGTTGTGCTGGTGATTGTGTTAGAATTATAAATGATTCTTTCTCACTGATATCCTTCAATAGTCACACAAATATCTCAGAGATCAATGTTTTATAGAATTATGTTATTTTGAAGATGGTACAAACACTAGTCCTGATGCTTGGCTGGGGGTTTGCAGATGTCCAAATGTCAAAAGGATTTAGCTATCTTTTTAGCTGACACCAATAGCTAAAATCCCTAAGCATTTTCAAACATAACACTTCCTAGCTGGAACACTCCTGCTCCTGTCTTTTATGTGTGTGTTTTTTTTTTGTGGAGACATTATGTATTATTTTTTGCATGAAATAGGGATCTCTAAACTCTGGACTTCTTTCCTCCTCTTTCAGCTGCCTGCTTTTAAATGAAAGCCATTTGAATCAGCATCACAAGCACATTGCTAAACTGAATTTGTGTATTAAAATTTGCAGGCATCTGTACCAAAATGGTTTTACTCCAAGGTCATGGCTGGGCTGAGCTTTCCATACAATTGCAGAGGAATAAGGTTTTTTAAAAAACTTCTTTAAAAAACTAGGCATTTTGTTTTCAACCAGTACTGATTCAGTAAATTGTCAGTCTTGTAAATACATCTGAGATTTCTCATTTCTGATTGTTATTAAATGGGCAGAAAGTTTGGAAGAACTAAGTACTGGATTAGATGATGTAAGAAATACTTGGTAACATTTCATGTATCTTGAAAAATAAAATAGAAAAAGGAATGAGCAAATTTTGAGGGAAGGCCTGACCAGGATTATGACTGTAGCACATATGTGTTTTTAGGATTATAGTAAACTGCCTCAAATGCTTTCTTTTAAATAAGAGTCAGGATGTAACTGCATTTGGAAATAAAATAAAACAATGACCACTGTTCCACATTATCACAACTAAAAAGCTTTTGCCCAAAGTGTTTGTTCCTGGGATTTGACACTAGGATATACCAATTGCACTTACCAATTGCAATAGGGACTAGCAACCCCATAGCTAAGTGGCATGGTCGTTAAGCATGATGTAATGTGACCTCGACTTGTGACCTCCTGCTGGCTTCCCCGTTGACTTTGCTTGTCAGAAGCTGGCTGCGAAGGTCACAAATGGCGATTACATGACTGCAACAGCTGCAACTTCGAGGAGCAGTCGAAAGTCTCATTTTTCAATGCCATCATAACTTTGAACAGTTACTGAATGAGTGATCAGTAAGCAAGGACTACCTGTATTGCTTTTCTTTAGAATGGCTGTTGATAAAACATCCAGAGGTGGAAAGGCCACTGAATTTATCAGAAATGAGGTATCAGAGGTCATAAAGTGGTACAATTATTAATTTTGGTATCATCAATTTACTGTCAAAGGGATTGTGTTTTCATTATGGCATAGAGTGGTTTTCATGTGGATATATTTGACAGATATATTCACACACAAATATTAGTCATTGTTGCCAATGTCATGTACATTCAGCCAAGAAATGTTGCCTTTCTAGCATAAACTATAGTGGATCCAAGTTTTGGTACTGCAGTTTCACTTGATTTCCTAACAATTGTCCCAATACAGGCTGGAATGGACCATCACATGTGAAAAAAAAGTGATGTACCTATTTAGGATAATTCTGACATTTCAGCTGAAATTATGTGCAACCTTACGCACTTGTTAAGGTTGCTTTATAACCCTGAAATATATTCATCTCAAGTTGACACAGAGAAGTATATTTATTATTTCTCTTCTACCAAGACTTTGGTTTTTACTTTTATTTTTCCTGAAGTGTTTTGATCTTATATTGCATTTTTGGATTGATTTAGCATTTCTCACCAGTTATTTCAGATATCTGGAAGAACATTACATGTTCTATACAAAGTTTTGGATCTTCCTACATAAGAACAAAAAAAAGTATGAAGAGATCCTACCTTGCAGGCCTCTTTTGTGAAGTTGTAGAAAAGTCCACAATTGGGGCTTTTCCAAAATTATCAGTTTAGCTAACAGGGACAGGACAAACAAATGATATCATTTTTCAATCAAGTTATATCCATTTTGAAATCTATATACTACTACAGCTCTCCTCCTTGTCTGTCTGTAACCTTCAATTGGGCAAAGCGGTGGATCATAGGGCAACAATTTTTGAATCGATGGACTTCGAATGGGCTAACTTAAAGAATGTGTCCAAAATCTGGGACCCATGACTCCCATGGGATTGAAATTTGGAAAAGTTGTGACTGCTTCAGTACTACCACGCTGCCACAATCAGCATTGTAGACCTCAGGGATTGAAATTTGGCAAAGTAAGCTGGCAGAAAATGTGAACTCTTCTGAGATGACAGCACCATACAGCATTGTGGTAAAATAAAAATAAAAATAAAAAAATATTGCCAGCCTAATTATGCCATGTGGGGGGATGTCATGGTCAACAGATGACTCCAAACATTGTCAGGAAACAGCAAGGAGGAGGAGATGACAAGAATCAGATGAGGCCAGGGCTGCATGATTCCAGGATCAAACAGTCAGGACAAATAACATGAGAGAAGGAGAGACAGAGGGGGAGAGGCATGCACGTGTCCAGAATGACAACAAGAGGCACAGAAGAAGAGAGGAAGAGACAAAGGAGCAGAGAAATGCACGTCTCCAGGATCAGAGATGAAGAACAAATGGCAAAAGATATGAACAAATGGAGGATGAAAGAGCTGCACGTCTCTAGAATGACAATGAAAGCTGCAGAATGAGGACACACGAAGAGATGGATGAAGAAAGGGAAGAACAACTTGAGTATTATGTGGCAAACAGAAATTACTGTGAGAGTTCCTCAACACAGCAATACCTGCCTTCAGTGACAAGACCTCAACAGAGAAAGAGCAAGGGAAAATGCATGACTCACATGGTGTAATATTTCTGCTGATGTTGGTGCAATGGCCAAAGTATGCCCTCAGTGTTATGCCTTCCTATTCCCTGGAGAACCTGCCAATTTCTGCTGAATGAAGAGAAAGGTCAGGATAGGCAATTTGCAACCTCTACCTAATGAAAGCCTCAGTTTATACAGCAATGATGAACCTATTGCAAACAAGTTCAGGAAGAACATCAGACAATACAACGGCCTCTTCCAAATGACATCCTTTGGTGCCAAAGAAGTCCTTCCAACAAGGAACAGATGGAATCCTTCTATGATTACTCAAGGGCAAATCCATCATTACATCAGACATTTAATGGCAGACCCCAACCAGCAAGCCAAATTCTTTCAAATTTACTTCATGGATCCTCAAGACAGTGTAGAATTGAGAATGGATATGCTCCACAATGATGGAATTCAACTTGTGATTGTTGAGTTATTGGAGAACCTGCTCCTACTATGACAACAAAACCCATACATTGTGTCCCTTCGACTTGCAAAAGAACAAATTCGAGAATGCCAGAAGCATCCATTGTGATTGATCCTGACCAGTATTTCAACACGAGAGAAGATTTAATGCACAAATTGTGAACAAAATTGCTGTCATTATACCAAACGTGACACATTATGTTGAAAGAATGAGGAGGGTTTTTTTTGTTGTTTATTCGTTTAGTCGCTTCCGACTCTTCGTGACTTCATGGACCAGCCCACGCCAGAGCTTCCTGTCGGTCGTCAACACCCCCAGCTCCCCCAGGGACGAGTCCGTCACCTCTAGAATATCATCCATCCATCTTGCCCTTGGTCGGCCCCTCTTCCTTTTGCCTTCCACTCTCCCTAGCATCAGCATCTTCTCCAGGGTGTCCTGTCTTCTCATTATGTGGCCAAAGTATTTCAGTTTTGCCTTTAATATCATTCCCTCAAGTGAGCAGTCTGGCTTTATTTCCTGGAGGATGGACTGGTTGGATCTTCTTGCAGTCCAAGGCACTCTCAGAATTTTCCTCCAACACCACAGTTCAAAAGCATCGATCTTCCTTCGCTCAGCCTTCCTTATGGTCCAGCTCTCGCAGCCATATGTTACTACAGGGAACACCATTGCTTTAACTATACGGGCCTTTGTTGTCAGTGTGATGTCTCTGCTCTTAACTATTTTATCGAGATTTGTCATTGCTCTTCTTCCAAGGATTAAGCGTCTTCTGATTTCCTGACTGCAGTCAGCATCTGCAGTAATCTTTGCACCTAGGAATACAAAGTCTTTCACTGCTTCTACATTTTCTCCCTCTATTTGCCAGTTATCAATCAAGCTGGTTGCCATAATCTTGGTTTTTTTGAGGTTTAGCTGCAAACCAGCATTTGCACTTTCTTCTTTCACCTTCATCATAAGGCTCCTCAGTTCCTCTTCACTTTCAGCCATCAAGGTGGTATCATCTGCATATCTGAGATAGTTAATGTTTCTTCCAGAGATTTTAACTCCAGCCTTGGATTCCTCAAGGCCAGCTTGTCGCATGATGTGTTCTGCATACAAGTTGAATAGGTAGGGTGAGAGTATACAGCCCTGCCGTACTCCTTTCCCAATCTTAAACCAGTCTGTTGTTCCGTGGTCTGTTCTTACTGTTGCTACTTGGTCATTATACAGATTCTTCAGGAGGCATACAAGATGACTTGGTATCCCCATACCACTAAGAACTTGCCACAATTTGTTATGGTCCACACAGTCAAAGGCTTTAGAATAGTCAATAAAACAGAGATAGATGTTTTTCTGAAACTCCCTGGCTTTTTCCATTATCCAGCGGATATTGGCAATTTGGTCTCTAGTTCCTCTGCCTTTTCTAAACCCAGCTTGTACATCTGGCAATTCTCGCTCCATGAACTGCTGAAGTCTACCTTGCAGGATCTTGAGCATTACCTTACTGGCATGTGAAATGAGTGCCACTGTTCGATAGTTTGAACATTCTTTAGTGTTTCCCTTTTTTGGTATGGGGATATAAGTTGATTTTTTCCAGTCTGATGGCCATTCTTGTGTTTTCCAAATTTGCTGGCATATAGCATGCATTACCTTGACAGCATCATCTTGCAAGATTTTGAACAGTTCAGCTGGGATGCCGTCGTCTCCTGTTGCCTTGTTATTAGCAATGCTTCTTAAGGCCCACTCAACCTCACTCTTCAGGATGTCTGGCTCTAGCTCACCGACCACACCGTCAAAGCTATCCCCGATATTGTTATCCTTCCTATACAGGTTTTCTGTATATTCTTGCCACCTTTTCTTGATCTCTTCTTCTTCTGTTAGGTCCTTGCCATCTTTGTTTTTGATCATACCCATTTTTGCCTGGAATTTACCTCCAATGTTTCTAATTTTCTGGAAGAGGTCTCTTGTCCTTCCTATTCTATTGTCTTCTTCCACTTCCGCGCATTGCTTGTTTAAAAATAATTCCTTATCTCTTCTGGCTAACCTCTGGAATTTTGCATTTAATTGGGCATATCTCCCCCTATCACTGTTGCCTTTTGCTTTCCTTCTTTCTTGGGCTACTTCTAGTGTCTCAGCAGACAGCCATTTTGCCTTCTTGGTTTTCTCTTTCTTTGGGATGTATTTTGTTGCCGCCTCCTGAACTATGCTGCCAACTTCTGTCCAGAGTTCTTCCGGGACCCTATCTACTAAGTCCAGTCCCTTAAATCTATTCTTCACCTCCACTGCATATTCCTTAGGAATATTAGTGAGCTCATATCTAGCTGATCTGTGGGTCTTCCCTAATCTCTTTAGTCTGATCCTAAATTGTGCAAGAAGAAGTTCGTGATCTGAACTACAGTCAGCTCCAGGCCTTGTTTTTACCGACTGTACAGATGTCTGCCACCTTTGGCTGCAAAGGATGTAATCAATCTGATTTCGGTGTTGTCCATCTGGTGAAGTCCATGTATAAAGCCGTCTCTTAGGTTGTTGGAAGAGAGTGTTTGTTATGCAGAGTGAATTGTCTTGGCAAAATTCTATCAGCCTGTGTCCTGCTTCGTTTTGTTCTCCCAGGCCATACTTACCTGTAATTCGAGGTGTCATTTGACTGCCCACCTTAGCATTCCAGTCTCCTGTGATGAAAATAACATCTCTTTTAGGCGTGTTGTCCAGTAGGTGCTGCAGATCCTCATAGAACTGCTCTACTTCAGCTTCTTCAGCATTTGTGGTTGGGGCGTATATTTGGATCACTGTGATGTTAGATGGCTTGCCCTGAATTCGAATTGAGATCATTCTGTCGTTTTTTGGGTTGTATCCAAGCACTGCTTTAGCCACTTGACTATTAATTATGAAGGCTACTCCATTTCTTCTGTGGTCCTCTTGTCCACAGTAGTAGATCTGGTGGTCATTTGATGTGAAGTGGCCCATTCCAGTCCATTTCAGTTCACTGACGCCCAAGATGTCTATCTTTAATCTTGACATCTCACCAATAACCACATCCAATTTGCCCTGGCTCATAGATCTTACATTCCAGGTTCCAATGGCGTGTTGATCCTTAGAACATCGGATTCGCCGTTCACCACCAGCACCGTCAGCCGCTAGCCGTCCTTTCGGCTTTGAGCTAGCTGCGTCATCATGTCTGGGGCTAGTTGAACTCATCCTCTGTTGCTCCCCAGTATCATTTTGACCATCTTCCGACCTGGGGGTCTCATCTTCCGATGGTATACCGACATATCTCTGGTTGTACTGATCCATTTAGTTTTCACGGCAAGAATACTGAGGTGGGTTGCCATTACCTTCCCCAGGGATCGCATTTAGTCTGACCTCTCTGTCATGACCTTCCCGTCTTGGGTGGCCCTTCACGGTTTAGCTCATGGGATCATTGAGGTGCTCAAGCTCCAGCACCACGACAAGGTAACGATCCTTTGCTGAAGAATGAGGAGGTAGTTTGTAAATAATTTCAGAGTCCCATTTCTCCTATGACAGCTTTCAATACATACTTTTCTTTCCACTTGACCGATCAACCAGAAATGATGCCATCAAAGTGTCCTTTGTTAAACAAAAAGCATCTATATTTTTCTTGCTATGTATCTTTCTTCTTTAATAAACTGATGTTTTCTTCTTTAATTTTCAAACCAAACCAATAGCAATCCACCCGTAATTATTCTGTTTCTCTGTTTGAGTAAGGAAATATTTCTGAAACGATGACCCAATGGGTCACGGGTTGTCTACTTATAAGCTAATTATCTTCTACGTTTAATGATTCACACAGCTGAAGGTATATGTGTATAAATTCCAGTATCCATAATAAGAAATGTATGCATATAATAACTTTACCATTCAATTCGATATCAGATGACTCTCCTTCTAATCAGTAGAGAAGTTGGGTCACATAAGAGCATTGTATATACTTCAAGGGACTCAGTGTTTTGGATTAGAGCCTAGTCATATAATTTCTGAGTTTTTATATCTATAGGACATACATACATTTTGTAAACTGATATACAAGAATATCAGCTGCATATTGCAGAAGAAAGACCAAAAATCAGCTATCAGTTTTTCTGATAAGTTATTATGACTGTTATTTACTCATTAAGATATTTGTCACAACCAGGTCCTATTGATTTGATACAATTCCATTGTACAGTTCCTGTTTTGTTAGATGCCTTAAGCAGGCAGGATATAAAATAAGTAAAAGAATAAATAGCAGTGTGTGGAGAAAGGGATCTCTAATTCTGCTTATATGCAAATAGCTTCTAAATTTTAGGAACTATTTGTGTTGCGACATGCTTTGAAATAAATTCTCTGCGTGCCAAGAATTTTTTGTAAAGCAGCTGGCACTTTAAACAATTACTATTAAGCTGTAAAAATGTCAAGCACCCAAATTTAGCTTCCCCTTTAGGGGTGCTCATTTGGTTCATATCACTGATACAGTTGGATACTAGACTCGTACCGGTCATAAACAGTTGCTAAAATGTCCCTTGCTTCTCAGATGTCTTACAGCCTTTATGAAGTCAGATTCCACAAGTGGAAATAGTTCTTCTGACTTCCCTAAGAACTGATGGTCACTGACTGCAAGTGTATTAGACTAGGATGCTTGGCAAATGTCTGTCTGGACCATCATGATATTTTCTTAGGAATATTAAAAAAAGAAAGGTGTTTTTCCTAACTATTCAGGTTATCTCTCCAAGTTATGGCATCCTCTTTTAATAGATTGAGTTTGATCTAATAGATTAGGTGTCTGTCCTTTAGAAAGCTTCTGAAGGCATGTCTCTTCATTTAGCTTCTGTGCATTGATGTAAATAGATATAATGGCTACCTCCAGCAAAAAGAAGTCACCTTCATCAGTAGCAGATTCCTTGGCCAAGATTTTTGATCCTAACACTTTACAGAATCAGCATGTCTCATGAAGAGGGACCCTCCCCTATACTCTCTTTATCAAACACAAGTTTCTACTCTCCTGAAAATAGATGTGTGTTAGACCTGAAGGTGGCTTCCTTGGATCAGAAAATATGTGTATTGCTGACCATGCAAGACAATGTTCTGCAGAAATTAGATGGTGTTTCATAGGAAATCTGTTCTATGGAAAGGAATATTGAACTCTTGAAGGAACTGTGGCAAGAGACCACCTGCTGTCACATCAGAAAAGTCAATGAGCTCTGCTATGAAGCTATTATGCACAGACATTAACAAGAAGCTCTCTGAAATGACCAAGAATGCTGAGCAACATAAACAAAGATTAGAAGGAGCTGAACAAGTGATCCTGGAGGTTCAGCAACTTGTTAGTTCTTTAGGAGAGGAATTAAAGACATCTACACTCACTGATCGAATATACAGGAAAGAAGCTCCTTATCCTAAGAGTTGGTGGCAATTTGAAAAAAGATAAATCAGAAAATTGTTTCAGAATGCAGATGTTTTCAGGCAAAAAGGAAGCATTGTTCAACAAATGGAATGAAAAGGTAAGTCCAGGGTTATAGTGCTGCTAGGAGCCTATTGTATCTTCTCCTTTGTATCTGGTGAACATTGCTTTCTTGTTAACTGTAGGAAATAATCTGATGTTACAGTTTAAAAGTGCATAAAATTAGAAGCAGAGTTAATAGTACAAACAAGCTATTAATGGCACATGCATCTAAATATTCAGTTAACAGTTTGTTCTTTCTAGAAACCATAATTAAAGAAGAAATCCTTTTCCCATTGTCTTTGGTGACAAAACTGTTCTAAAATTCAGTGTAGTGTAATTAGTCTAGTACTAACCAAACATTACTTCTCAAGCTTTTGGAAAATCACTGTATAGAACTTTTTCTCTAAATCGGAAAAAATGTAAATTATCTCACTCCAGGTTTTATGTCAGATTATTAAAACAGACAAGCAAATAAAAGACAGCAGTAACATTTAAAAATGAAATAATTGAGCCATTATGTATTATATTTTATTAAGTGCTTGTAATCAACAAAACTGTCAATTTCCTTTTCCAGTTTCTTGTATTTTCGATTTGTTTATAAGTTATATGCTTTGTAAAAGAAAAATGACACTCCATACTAATAACAATATATTTTTATTAGACTAGAATATTGGGTTGATTCAGTTGCACTACTGAACCATAGTTTAATTTATCTATAGATTATCGTGATAAAAATTAATCTAAAGAAACCTTGAATTTGAACCTTTGGAGTAATCTTGTACAGATCAAAAACTTCATCATAATTTAGATTATTTATAGTTTGCCACATGTCCAAATGCAGATGAATGCAGAGCTAAATCTGACACAAAGCTACGCTAGTTAATCTCAAATGGAAGCTGAATACAACTATACCAACCTGCAAAAGATTCCTTGTAGTATTTGGGTCAAACTACAGCACCTTCTCTCTTTCTTCTTTTTCTCCAAGGTATATGAGTAAACCTCTGATCCCTAATTGGAAAAAAACAAATATGGGAGTGTTGTATAACTTTTATGGACAATAGGCATTGTTGCACATTCTCACAAAATGGTGTGGATATCCTTTTTTTTTCCCCCTGCAAATGGTTTGAAATCTTGTAAGACTGTAGTAATCTCATGACAGCACATTCTCACCTGAAATCAGACAAGATCTCATGGAAGAATACCAATGATCTGTTGGATTTGGCAGATTTTATAAGATTTTAATCATTTTTAAAAAGCATTTTAGTTAATTTGGGGGATCCACAGAACCCACCACAGATACCTCAAGCAGCTTGGCACCCAAGGACACTATATTAGCAACCTGTAACATATAGGAAATTCACACTTAATAGGTTTGGAGATACCAATCCTATTGGCCTTCTGTAGAGCATAAAGACCTGTCTCTTCCCATGATCATTAGGCTAGGGTGATAGTTGAGCACATTTTGTGATATGTGTGCATATTTTTACCACCAGCCTCAGTTACATATATAGTTTGGTCCTCCCGGTCAGCTGAATGGTTGGTCTCTCCCACTCTCCATTTCTTTTGCCTTCCCTCCCTCCATTTTAAATATATCCATTGCCTCCAAATTACCTCAGTCATGACTTAGGCTACCTACACTTAATCATACACAATTGTGCCTTGACAAAACCCCTTGACTCCATGATGTTGCATTTGTCCTTTCTCCAGCCCACGAATGAGACAACCTTAGGACACTACTAGCTGTTTCAGTATCACAGTAGTATTTCCTAGATATATGCAAACTCTATCTTCCTGGGAATGGAATCTTGCATTTTATTTTGTCCCCAGTCAATGCCAATCCAGCTATTTCCGGGTGTCTTGATACACAGGAGTTTTCTAGAAGTTAATCTTCCAAAGCCGAAGAGGCTTGTAGTGTTTTGGTCCAGGCCCCAAATAGGCCTGATAACCCTAGAACCCCACAAAACACTGTCAGTTTGAAAGAATAATTTTTGGAAAAGTTGACTGGTTAGATCAACATATCTGGAGGAGAGTTAGACCAGGTTCTTCAGACAATCCATTTCTGGAATGGTAGGTTTTACACATATGTAGTATTTTCCCCTTATTCCAACACTATCCAACCACAACCTATAAAAGTAGAAATCTGTAGCACCTCTTCACCTGTTACCCTGAAGGCCTTTTAAAGTGATCTGTTGTAGATGTGATTAAAGGCATACTTGGGAGTGTTGGAGATGTGAGTGTGCTTATTTTCTAATCACTAGCTAGCCTCTACTACAGCCATTTGTTTATCCTCTCCATTAGTATTTTGTTTCCCAAGTTTCTTCCATACTATCATTCTCTCTCTCTCTGTCTCACACACACACACACACACACAGAGCGAGAGAGAGAGCGAGAGCCTTGTTTCTGACACCAACTTCTGTTCAGCCTTCCAGCTAGCAAACAGAAAGCTAAATCCTCCACTTTATTGAGAGGGAGGGGAAAAGAATTTGAATCATATTCACCCCCACCATCCAGTGACCTATTTGGACATACTTCTCCTGGTACAGGAAACCACCCATTTTAAGTGGAGTCATTGGGAGGAGAAAGTAGGATTCCTAGTCTTTCTAACTTTTCTGAGAAGACTATTGGGAAGCTGCAGTGAAGCACGGATATATGTTGAATGTGCATCATATGATGCAGTCTGTGGAACTGTGTAAGAAGGTTGTCTATGCATTTCTCGTTTATGCATTTCTTTGAATGATGCACAGATCCAAAGATGTATCCCCCCTCCATACTCCTTACAAAACGACTTCAACTTGTTTTTGCACGGCTACAGTATGACTGAGACCTTTGGGTTTAGGCTGTTCTTGTCCTTTTGAATCATAACAAGACCATGATAAGCTAAGTTAACAGGTGATGTTTATGTTAAGCTAGCCAAATTATGCATTTAGTTTATGGACATTCTGTTCTTCCATATAAATGTATTTATCTTCTTGTAGTGTCAGTCTAGATTTCTTAAGACCAACAGCTGGTGGGGCCAGTAGAATTTAACTAAATTCTCCCCAGCCTGATTTAGCATTACTCTGCCCTGTACCACTCTTAATCAGAGCCATTTATATATAATTATGTTTGACCCAACGGTTTATACTTGTGGTGGAAAGCAGAGATACTGTAGAATATAATTTTTTAAAATCATGACATGGATTTCTCTAGATAAATATCAGCTTTCTTTTAAACTTGGAGTAAGACATTAAGAACTTTAATGCAAATGCTTTCAAAAACATTTACATTACTTTTTAGTTCCAAAAAAGTAACAAAATAACGATGTACTAATACCACATCTTGAAGCAGTAAATTCAAGGCAAAATAAGCTTCTATCTTTGCAGATGTCGAAGACTCACATCCTCAGCCAGTTCTCCTGGCCCCCTTTTTGCCAAGATTGGCAAATATCAAGGACAAAATGTCCTCTCAAATTATGAAGATCCAAGCAAGGATAATACAGTTATGATTTGGATGTTGTTGAGAGAACTGAGCAATTTTTTATGATAGTTTTCCAGGGAAACCAGGATGCTTTCTATCTCTGCAGAACCAGGCCCAAAGCTGTGGCAGAAGAGATACCAAAGTGCTAAGGGTTCAAAGTGTAAGTCATCCAAGCCCAGACAGTCCTCCTAAATTTGAGTAGTGCTTAAACCTCAGGTGAACTTTTGCAGGGTTGGAGCAAAATTTAATTTATCCCAGCATCTAGACAGATTTTGGGAATATTGAACAACGCGAACCAGCACTGTTGTTGGACATTACAGTCTGTGCTGAATTCCCCACTGGAAAATTCAAAGTTTCCAGTTTTCTTCAGCTGTGGTGGATTATTTCAGTGCTTTCCAGTCACTAGCTGTAGGCCAATGCTCTTCGTGCTATGGCATGCCATTCTAAGTCATTTCTGAGGAACCAGACTGGTTCATTTCCAGTTCATTTCCAAATGTGCAAAAGTATAAGCGAGCACAAGATAAATGGTTTCTCTAAATGGCTGGCCCAACATTATTCAATGAAATGGAATGGGATACTCTAGGGTTGGTCATAGTTGCCTCCTCCTGGTTTTCTGGTATGAAAACTCGTGCAGAACTTCTTTCAAATTATATAAATCTTACTGCAGGATAACACTCATCTTTTATGATACTGGCCATACTGGCTAGGATGGGTGGGAGTTGGAGTTAGGGGGTCACTAGTTGTTGATGTTTTCTATAGGAAGAGTGCTACCAGCTCCAACTATTCATCCAAGCAGATGAATCACTTATTGAGCTTCATATATTTCAAGTGATTGGTCTTCATCCACTCTGTTATTATATCTAGATACTGGTTCCAAACATATGCTGCTTCTTTTTTCTTGAAATAAAAGATACATTATCAATATGTAAAAAAAAAAAATTCCTATCAGCATGGAGGATAGACTAATACAGCAGTGCTGTTGGGTATTTTTTCTTATTGTTTGATTTGTAGTTTGGAATATTATTGCATTTGTTCTGGCATGTTATTGTTAATCACTCTGGTTGTCCATATAAAAGGAAAAGGTCTGTGTGAACATGAAACACAATTAAAGCTTAATGTAGGCAATAAAAATGCATTTTAATAGAATCCAGGGCCAATTTAGCTATTCTCAAAAAGGAAAAAAAAATCATTGGCTCCATCCAATAAACCACAGCTGGATTTACTAAACATGCATCTGTGTAATGTTAAGCAAAACCAGGTTATAATTCACTTCTTAAATAAGAAGTGAAAGTTTCTCACTGTAATGCTTCCCAGCTGGGCTTGTCTGCTTCTTTTGCAGAGACTGTCTGTCAAGCTAAGGCCTGGTATTTACTATTGTTCAGAGTACAATTGGCAATTAGAATCTCATCAACCACTCCACAGGGAGGAAAAGCCAGGGTTTCCCAACGAAACTACTGAACATTTGGAGCATGCTCCAAACTGGATTGCAGTTAGAGACCTGTCTCATTTCAATAGTACTTATGTTCTTGTGCCTACAGTATATTCAGAGGGATTACTCAGTGATTCGAAACAAACAAACAAAAGCACCCTTGAAACCTTTAAACCAAAAAGACAAATCGTTTTATTTATTTATTTATTTATTTATTTATTTTTCAGATTTCTATCACCGCCCATCTCTCCCAAAAAGGGGACTCTGGGCGGTTTACAATAAAATCATGGACACAGTTTTTAAAACAGGATTAAAGCTAATTTGGGTGAGGTTTAGATTTTGGTAGAATTGCATCTTCTGTTGGATGCGGTGAGGCTGGAGAAAGACTTATAGACTTGTTCTTTCTTTTCTTTCTTTCTTGGTCAGTGCTCAAGTTAAAAGTGATTGTTCAATATCCGTTCAAGGTTGACACTTTCAATAACCTAACATTTCTTCAATTTTTTCTAGATCATTCATCACCCACTGGGATTCCAGAGTGGTACATAATAAACATACAATTTAAAGACAAGAATAATGCAAGACAATAAAATAGCTTAACAACCTCTCTATTTAAAGTGTCTGGGCAAATAAAGGATTGCTTTAACATGCTATCAAAATATTTTCAGTGTCAGTGCCAGTTGTACTTTGTCTACCACTACAAATGTTCTCTCCTAGGACCCTTTAACCTTAATTGAGGGTCTAAGTGAGGGTGGGAGGGGTAGAGAGCAAGTTAGATGACCTTTGAGAAGGAATCCAGAGGCTGTTAGGGAAACACCAAGTGCGGAAGAAATGAGCATTAAGTCCAGGGAGGTAGGAGAGTGTCACAAAGAGACTCAGATTAGCTCCCTCCCTGACTCCCTGGGGTATAAGAGGGAGGGAAGGGAAGAGATGGACAAACTTGCAAGATTATATCACCACTATCAATAAAGTAGAGTTCTAGTCTTCCCATGAAGTCTGTTTCCTGATCTGGTCTACCTTGAAGGGCTTACAGGGGAAACTTTTCAAGCCATCCTGAGATAAGAAAATTATGTCAGCCATTTCAAAAGACATTATGAATTAATTTTTAATTATTTTGAGGGCCAAGAACATGCTGTCTGGATGAAAAGGGAGGTGCCTAGTTGCTCTGTGTTGGTGATTTCTGACCTAAAGTCATAATAAGGTTGGTAGAGGAACTTCAGAAAGGTTCTTTAAGGAACTTTAAGTAAAGCTTCTATCTCTCCAGTCATTTTGGATTGACATTTCAGTTGAATTCAGGACAGCTTCTAGGTAAGTAGATACAGGACTGCATGTTAAATCATATCCTATTTTGCATGTGTGAATGAGTTATCATGGATCCAATACCCCCAAAACAGAACATGCATTGTATTTCAATGGGCAATTGTTTTCAGTGGTATCACCACTGAGTTACAAGTCAAATAGCAGCAGCCCAAAATGTTTTGCTTTTGCTACCTAAGGCAAAGGCACACAGAGCATTCCCTGCATAGAAGTTGATCAGACTGAAAGTTGAATTATACTTCAGACAACCTCTACTGCACCTGATCATAACTAAGTTGCTTCAGGAACAGCGGGTAAGCTTTGTGCTGCACATACAGCTGTGATTTCCAACAACTTGTTGTAATCATGCCCTATCCTGCAGAATTTGCTTCCTGAGGTAGCTGACTCATTCTGCCAAATGGTAGGCCTCTTACTGCAATCAAACATAGTGTATTGTAGTGGAGAGCCAATGTAGTATGAGATGTTATACTTGGGCTGGGGAAACCCAGGTTCACATCTCCATTTTACCATGGCCCTCAGTAGATGACCATGGCCCAGTCACTCTCTTTTAGCTCAGTCTAACGTACAAGGTTGTTATGGTGATAAAATGAAGTGAGATTCTGTCCCTTCTCATCTACATTGCCTTCAATTCCCAGATGGGAAATAAATTCAGTGAATGAAAAAAACATGCATATGTGTATACCCCAGCTGTTAATGCCATAGCAATTCTCAACAAGGATGGTCTATTGATTCTGAATTTAAAAATGAGCATTGACTATGTAAGAGATGAAAGGACTAAACATGTTTAGTCTTATCCAAGCACAATACTTGCACAGTATCCAAACATAATATTGTGCTTATCCAAGCACAATGCATGCAATCTGGGATACTTTTGCAATGCCTTTTGCTGTTTTTTGCTTACCTTGTGGTATAGTGCCGCAATGTCCCTATATACAATAGTAACAAGGCTGATTTTGTTTCCATAATGTTAATACATACCAGACAATCAGGGACATTCTATAAGCCTCTTAAAAGGCCCTATTAAATCTTGTGACCCTGTCATCATACTTAATGGATATTACCCCTGAGTTTCTGTCAATATAAATAAGAGCAAATTTGAGGGCTACCAAACACAGAAGAATAAATGTAGAAGTACCAGAAAGAGGGACATTGGAACTTAGCAACTCTTACACAATTCATGTCTCAAGATAATGATGCTTTAGTATGATTGCATGTGGCTTGATAACTGGGAAGACATGTTTGTTTCATAGAAGTACCTGCATTATCAGCGACCATGGTATTAGATTGTTTGAGAGTTACATGTTGAACAGCCTGAAATCATTACTCAAATCAAATAACCATAGTTAATATGGTTAGTAGTTATGGTTTTTAATGTAGTTATTAATGGAATTGATATACTGTAAAAGCTGGATATCTGATTCCAGTAAGTCTCTGAAGTCATTTTGAGGAAGATCCCTCATTGCAGACAATATAGTTGTTGCAAATACACA
Organism: Candoia aspera; assembly: GCF_035149785.1. NCBI lineage: Eukaryota > Metazoa > Chordata > Lepidosauria > Squamata > Candoiidae > Candoia > Candoia aspera. Next base: position 135,547,998 of record NC_086155.1, read on the forward strand.
TACACACATGCACACACACAGTCTAATAAATGCAGTTGAGCCGAAGTCATAGAACAGTTCATTTTGGTGCTTGATTCAATCCGATGGGATAATGATGGACAAAAGCCCAAGGAATCTTCATAAAAACATTAATTGTAGAGCTTCTGGCAGAAGGAAGAAAATCAAAGGGTTTCAGTAGGTGAATCAAAAAAAAAAAAAGGAAGTTGAGTATTACAACATTGCCAGATTAGACTTGATGCACAAAGAGGTGATTCAAATGGCTCTTTAAAAAAGAAGTCAGGCGTTCATAAAATCCCCGGGTTAATTTTGGACTGAATCTCCAATTGCTACTAAAGGTATGATAATTTATGCCTAAAGCTGCCTTCATGTCTAACTCCTGCATTTTCCAGCATATATTTCTTCAAGTAATCGTGTCCAACCATCAGGTAGATGGGAAAGAAAATGGCATGAAAATTGAAGGTAGCTTTTCTGTCTTTGCTGCTTTGAGAACACTTTGCCCTCACAAGAATTCAGGCAAATATTATGCTCTAGAAGGAACAGCCAAAGGCCTTACAAAAAGGAGACCCTGTTCAGCCTGGCATAACACTAGTTCCCCTTTGAAGGCAACCTGCTTCACAATTGCCAGATCTGGATACCTGAGAGAAAGTGGTAATTGAAAGCAAATATTTTGTGCAACAACCTCTCCCAGCTTTGGATCTCCACAAATGACCTCTTTTCTGGTCACTGGGCATGCTAGTTGTGGAAGATGGGAGCTCTGAGAGAATGTGAGCTCTAGTCTGAAGGATCCAAGGGTGGGTTTAGCATGAAGGGTAGTACTCAGAAACAGCAATGAGGATCTCAATAGAAAAGCAGCCCTTGGTAATAGAAAACGAAGTCTCCGAAAAAATGAATTCTAGCTTAGCTTTTTCCTTGACACATCAGTTCTATGGAGAATGGGACAGACACACACACTTTAGAGTCAAACAAAATAACACTAGGTTTGTTAGCTGGTAGTAAGATATAAGCCTAAATTGCCTATTCAAACATTCAAACATAAATCATCGTTCCAATAGAAGAGAATATCTGTAGCTCAGGGTTGAACTGTGGAGTCCTTGGTGCTCTCTGAGCTTGGTTGTCTGCTTGCAGATGTTTCATTACCCAACTAGGTAATATCACCAGTGCGAGTGAGTGTGAGGTTTGCCAGTTTATATACAGCAACTTGCCCTGCCAGTGTTGGTGGGGGTGGGTTTCTCCCTGGTAGTTCCTTGATTGGAGTATTGTTTTCTCCCTGATTGTTTGTCTGGTGTTAATCTGGGTGTTGGCTGCTGAAGGGGATGTGTTCTGGTCTTTTTGTTTCCTTCTTAGCTCGAACTGATGCTGCTACCTAGTTGGGTAATGATATGTCTGCAAGCAAACAACCAAGCTCAGAGAGCACCAAAGACTCCACATAAATCCTGGATCTATAATTTGAAATATGCCATTACATTTTTTTTCCTGATGAACATGCTCCCCTGTAAAAATCATTACATGTAAAAAGCTATTTAAAACAATTAGCTTCTAAAACAGAATGGTTTCACTCCCAAAGGCTGGTCATGTCTCTGAAAAGATGGCAAAAAGGAGTTTAAATGAATATGCCCTGAGAAGAAATTCTAGAGCCATTTCAAAAAATAATGTGCTGCTTCTCACTGAGTTGTACAATGGTATTTTGACCCTCCATGATTTATCTTACTGCTTGGCCACTGTGGAAGGGATGTTGCGGGAGGGGAAAATAATTGGGACACAAACTGTTTAGACACCTCTTGAAATCAGCTTTCTTATGTCTTTTCAAATCAAAATTATTTTTTAAATTTATATATGGGAAACACTCATAATGCCTCTTTGACAGATTCATTCATTACATGAATGCCTAGACTCAGTTATGGAAATCTTTTTTTAAAAAATTGTAGATTTAAATAGCTCTTTGACATAATTATGCACATTCCACATTTGTGGTCCCTTTTATAGTGGGAAATCACTAATTAAAGTCTTTGCAAGTAATATTTCCATGTGTTGTGCTGTTTTAATCATTCTTTCAGTGGGGAAGACACCGTGATAATTATATAAAGCTCAGTCTTAGCTAAACTTACAGTACTTGGAAGTTGGTCTTCTTCCCTATTCCCTACCGTTCCCTACCACCATTTCTATGGATGCTACAATCTGAAACATTTGTAACCTGGATTTATGCATGTTTATTGAGGATAATATTTTAATTTTAATTTTCTATTCATGCTGAAATGTGGTCTTATAATTAGTTTTATTACTGCTATTTTAATATCTGTACCTAGTGGTTTTTTTAATTGATCGTTTGTGTAATTTGTTTTCAGATTGATTTGCTTTAGCATTTATTTATTTATTGTATACATTTGTTCACACTAAACTTGTTAATTGTATATCTACTATCTCAATCCTTAGGGACTCTTAAATAAATAAAATGCTGTAAGGTTCAAGGAGAGGGTTTCAGTTTAAGTGGTTTCCTTTTCCTTTTTTAATCTTTTGTGCATTTTCCCACAAAATGTTGAAGATACCACTTATATCTTGGATTCTTTATTATTTATTAGTTTTGCTCCAGTCAGCAATTTTAGCTTAAAGTACAGTTATTTATTTATTTATTTACTATCCTGCTTTATTATTCTTGTAAATAACTCAGGGCGGCGAACATAGCTAATATTCCTTTCTCCTCCTATTTTCCCCACAACAACAATCCTGTGAGGTGAGTTGGGCTGAGAGAGAGTGACTGGCCCAAGGTCACCCAGCCGGCTTTCATGCCTAAGGCGGAACTAGAACTCTCAGTCTCCTGGATTCTAGCCCAGTGCCTTAACCACTAGACCAAACTGCTATTATATTAAATATAAATATTTAAAATTTATCAGCCATAATTATGGCCAGTATACCTGAAATAACAAAATAGTGGGAGGACAAGTGATAGGAGATGATTAGCTCAGAAGTATCTGGCCCAAAATGGAATGCTCATATGAAAGATCTGTCTGGGATTAATCCAGGCATGATCTATCCCTTCCCCCATTAGTTAATAGTGTACTTTTCTGGGAGCAATATAGTCATAAAAGTGTCCTCTAGATGTCACTAAAGCACTGAAGACTACAGAAGTAGTCCCAAACCAGATACAATATAGGTACCATAAATTTACTGATAACCACCATCAGCATTTTGCCAGTTTTTTAAAAGCCTGTTGATGCTTTCTAATGTCAGTTAAAGTTAGAAGCTACTTATTAGTTTCAAATCACCTTCATTCTTTAAATGTTAATAAATTATGGGTATAAAAATTATTTAGATTAGTCCTGCTTTTCTCTTAAGTAACGGGAATGTTAATTCGCCTCAGAGAACTCTGAGAATCTCTTTCATTTTAGATGTTAAATTATTATAGCCTCTTACTCTAAAACTCTGGAAGAAAGATCAACTTTAAATCCTAATGTCCCCTATTAAGTGCCAGGTCAAAAGGGACAATAGAAAAAGAGAAAGAAAGAAAGTTATTTTATTTGACTGTATCAGTGAAAATGCCCAGGCAGATGGATGACTTTGGAGAATTAAACAGGATCAGATCTGATGAGGACTTGTATGGAAGGCTAGACTGGACACTCAGAAAGACTTCCCTAAATCACTTTGGTACAGTTGCCAAGAAACATGGACATGGAAACAACTGTTACATCAACAGGAGTTGAATTTGACCCGAAGGACACTTAACTGCTAATAGTGATTAAAGTACATGCCATTTCCCCAGTAGCAATGTACATTCTTTTCCAGCATCATGCAGCCATTGTGGAGGTGATGTAAAGCCAGTCCTGGTTATTGTTATACCAGCTCCACAATAGCTGGATAGAAGAACTTACCAGAAGCTGTAAGTTTAGTAACGGGTAAATGGCCGCAGTAAATACCAGAACTTTCCCATGTGGTATAATTCGTATGTGGAATTATTGAAAATAATTGTCCTAAGTAAGAACCCTCCTGCGTCATTCACTCCTTGGATTCCTGAGACTTCTCATCACACCTTGCAACCATCCACAGGTGCCAGTCAGGTATTTTTAAAACATGCCACAAAAAATGCAGCAAAGAAAAGACAGGAGTGGAGACAGCTGGTGCCATTTTCAGTGCTGTCTCATTGGCCAACTATAAAAAATATTGGCCATTCTCAAGGAGAAGGTAAAGACATTTTTGTTAGCGTTGGAAACATGCTTCTTACATCTGTGTGGAAAGGGCCTTGTTGAAGGGGATAGCGTGGGTGAAATAATTAGGATGTGACATGGACATTGCTTTGAAAAAGACTGGGGTTGCTTATAACTGCATTGCAAAACCTGAGGACTACATAGGCATTACCACCTGGAGCCTCTTCAGAAGTTGTTTCCAAATTGTAGTTTTTAATATGAAAAAATATACACTGTTTATGCTCTGCCTGTTTTTTGGAAATTTTCTCTCTCCCAGCATGCACATCGAAAGCTAAATACGGCACTCAGCTGAGAAAAAAGCCATATGTCTCTGCTTTATATAGTTCTGGAATGCAAGACAACATATAGTTGTTGAAAACCATTTCCATTGCTGTAGATATAAGATTTGTGTCAATTTTTTTGTTAGGTTTTGTTAGGATAGCTTTCTATTACATACTGACTATATATTCACCTTAATTTTTTTTAAAAAAAGTGAAGGAGAGATGTCTGGAGAGGCATGCCTCCTCAGTTAGGGTCTCAAAAGAATATGGAAATTGAACGAAGAGTCTTAAATTGTTTTGAAACAATCCCCATGTCTTCGTTGCAGGTCCCTAAGATAGACTGCTAGATTAACTGTTTAAAAAATTAACTGGCTTACTTTATTTTGCTACAGGTCACCAGAATTCATTGTCATTTCATGCTTTTATATTGCTATAACTTCAGTAGGCCATTTTAAGCTTTGCACAGAATTTTGCTCACCTTAGTTTCATCAGAAAATGGAGATAGGTTCTAAAATTTATATAGCTAGCAGTGGCAGGAGGAGGGAAGATGTAACCTTGACAAATCAACTAATTAAAAAATAATCCTATGGAACAAAGTAATCTTTATTTGTTTGATTGGTTTGCTGCTTGTTTATTGCTTTTAATCGTTAGTTGTTTAATATGCTGAAGCAGAGGGAGAGAAAAATACAAAACGAAGAAAAACAGAAACTGAAAAAAGAGAAGAAGAAATTATCAAACATACAGAAAACATTTCAGTGATTAAACATAGCATTAAACCTTGACCATGTGGAATAATACTGGTCAGTCTTTCCATTAAGTCAGCAGAGAGCCAGTTCACATGCAGAGAGAGAACAAGAGAATGCACATCATCAATCCACAACTCATTTATTCCTTATTTTTATGGGGGTGGGAATTTTCAGCATGCACGTGCACACCCATATACACTAACTTATCTATTCCTGATTCTGTGTGTGTGAGAGAGAATGTGTGTGCCGTCAGAGCAAAAACAGAACTTTACACGTCTCACTATTGGTTTGAAGATCAGAAAGAAAGTAGTAGATTCATAGCCTTCAACCTAGCAGACGTTTCACTGAGAAGTTCAGATTAAAATGTTCACTTTTATGATGGTCAAATAGTGAATAGAGAGTAAAATCCTCAACTACGTTTTCATGCACAACAGCTTGTGGGAGTCAGCACATACCTTTCCATGAAATAAACAGACCTCACTGTTCAGCAGCAGGACTGGACTCTGAATTCCTTCTTTAAGGGAACCCCAGCCAGTTCAAAGACGTATGTTGCATAACTATAAAATTCAGGTAATGGTGACAGAAAGGGGAAATAATTCCAGATGCTGTCAGAGTTCGATTTTGATTGGCAGTCATGGAAAATCTGTGCTTAGAACAAGGAAATGCAACATTTTACAAAGGAAATATGTTATGAAACCTTGACCTGTTTGCTTGTTTTTCCCATAGGAAAAGTCATATCTTACTGCAAAGGGAACAAATTCTATAAAAAAGAAAAAAACGCCCGATTCCTCAGGTTAGATTTCTCTTTCTTTCTCTCAAAACTAATACGAGCGGTATTGTTTTTGCAGCTTTGTGCCCTAGACAGGGAGACTATGCTTTGTCAAATGGAAAAAGGGGTTTTTCACCCCCGGGCATTCTGGGATGAAATTTCTTAACCTTGGCTTTTTGCCCACGGGACTTGTGCCAAATCTATCCCTCTAGATCAGCGAGTTGTATTTTTCTTGTGCCAGCATTGCATAACCTCATTCCTGTAACTAGATCAGCCATGTTACTTAGCAGTATTTAGAAGTATGAGATAGAATTAAGCACACTGCATCCACTTAATTATCTGTTGTTATAACTTGTTTGCCAAATGTTATTGTATTGCTCACTGCAACAGAAATTTTGACTTGGGTTACAATGGGACTTGTTCACTAGAATGAAGGAAAGAAGTTAATACAGCTGACACTACATACACACACACACAAATAAATAAATTGTGGCATGTAAAAACCTATAGGATCTAATGAATACAGAAGCATCTGTTCTGAATGAGGTGTGAATAAATTGCTTTATTTTTAAAAATGGCAAAAATATCAGACAAACATCTGAAAATCTGATTTCTGAATGGGGATGAACGAATTAACTGTATAGTAACTATTGGAGTTGGGCAGCCAATAAATTAAAGTTAAATTAAATTAATGAATTCAAGGTTCTGCAACCACATAAAGTTTGCTTTCAGAGTTTTTTACGGTTCCAAATTTTTTAAAACAGGAAGGATGAAAAGAATACTCTCCTGCCTTCTTTTACTATGGACCTTTTGTATACCACTAGAGTTTATCTGAGGTGTAACTGTGCATTTTAGGTGGGACATTTCCGTCTTACATCTTCTCCCATGCTTCCCAGTTAGAATTGGGTTGCAGTCCTATGCTACTTGGAAGTGATGCTCTGACATGTGGAAATGTTTTAACAGAAGAGCAATGAATAGCAGTGGTCAGAATCCTCCAACTAGAAGCACCCCTTGAGTGAGAAGAGGAATATATTCTTTATAATGTATTTAGACTCTTAGTGGATGAGCACTTCACCTCAGAAGCTGGAAAGTCCCTGACTTTCAAAAGAGAGAAGCAAGTTTCTGCTGTGTAAACAACGGAATGATGTTGCATAAATATTCCTTTCACTGAAATCATTGGTCATTTTTTCTTAGTTCTAGATGGATCTGATGAGAAGTCAGAATCATATTCTCATTCAGAAAAGGTTGATAAACTCAACAAGGAGAATACTGAGAAGGCAAGCACTTTTCTTGTTCAGAGAAATTCCCCTACGTCTCTTGACCTTTATGAGTCTAAAGTGTGTGCAGAGCAAAGTCATAGCTATAGTTGGAAAAGTTCTCATCAGAAGACCACAGGAAAGAGTCAGGCAGAAGTGAATACCAATGAAGCCAACCAAAGTCAGAGTGTCCCAGATACACAAGGTGATGCTCTAGGACTTGTGAAGAAGCCTGATGGATCTCAAGAAAGTCCAGAGAATGTGGGAGAAGATGATAAAAGAAAGGGTATTACCAGGGATGAAAAAACAGAAGTACCAGAAACAACATCCCAAAGAAAAGATTCAGAAGAAGATCCAGATATCAAGTATGTTTTCAATATCATACTTTCCCCCTTTATATTTATTCTTACAGCATCATGCAGCGCTTATTGAACTGTAGCAGTTGGATCTGTATGCATAAGCTATCACTTTAGATCATTAGATTAAAGATAATCCATCCACAAGCATAGACAACACAAAACGTTTAATGGGCATTTAAAAAAAACCCACTCCAATATGGAAAGAGAAGATTGAGGGGGATAGTCACAGTAGCACTATCAGATGGACAAAGGCAAAAGTCAAAGAGTAAACTTATATTACAGAAAGATAAATTTCAGTTGAGAATTAAGAGAAATGTATGGAATGTAAGAGTAGTTTGACAATGGAAATAATTCCTTGGTGTGATTGTAGATACCCCCTCAGTAAAAGCTGTGAAGGAGAAAATGGTTAGCCATCTGACCAGAATTTTCTCATTCTGAATTTCTTGCATTAAGCAAGGGCCTGGACTATTAGGTCTGCAAAAACACCTTTTGTAGCGTTGGCGTTCTGGTCTTGGCATTCTGTGATAAAAAGAACTCGATATCCAACTTACACTTTTTTCAGTTTATTTCAACATCATCTTTTGAGGAGATGTTGAAATAAATGTTAGCATAACAATTGTTGACAATAATAAAAAAAAACAACTGTTCAACATGCTGTATTGATACACTTAGTCCTAATATTAATCCTGCATTATTTATAATCCTCTAAAGTCTTGGCTTTCACTGTACAAGAAAAAATTTTCTGCACAGTCTCATTGACATAAACTGGAACCACACAGACAAAACTTGAGTAAGAAAACTTCCTGTTGGATTGTGGCCAAATCCAATTTAGAACTTTTGTTCAACAAAGAAAACATTCTTATGGAAATTTTGACATGTTTCTAATGCAATTGATAGAAAGACTTAATGTTCCTGTCCATAACAAAATTCAGTAATAACAATAATTTGATAGGTGCTGAATTCTAGAGAAGGGAAGAACTTCATACACACTGTAAAATTTTGGAGGGAAATGGAATGGTTCTATTTAGCCAAACCATCTTCTTTGAAAAGATTCTGAAGTTAGATGGAATCCATAATACCTTGTTCACACATATAACAAGGAACACAACATATTGTGGAAGCTTGTGAGGTAATGGTAAAGCTGTCTGCTGCCTAAGGCTTCCAATTTAGCTGAGAAGGGATCTGTCTCATGTTGCCACAAGACTTATTCCTGTTCTAATATTCTGCCATTTCACTGGCAGTGAAAAGGTAGTATGGATACTTACTTTTAAAATTCCTGTTCTCTTCACCAGTTAAACCTATTTACCAGTATAAATGAGGTTCTATGCTCAGTCTCTCATGTCCTGGTCACCTCCTGTATGGATTACTGTAGTGTGCTCTACATGAGGCTACCCTTGAAGAGCATTTGGAAGCTTCAATAGGTGCAAAGGCAGCAGCAAGAGCTGTTATGTGTGCAGCTACATCTGCGCATGTTACACCACTGCTCTTCAAGCTGCATTGGCTACCAATTTGCTTCCAGGTTCAATTCATGGTGCTGGTGATGACCTGTAAAGTCCCACATGGCATGGGGCTGGGTTGTTTGAGGCACTGCCTCTCCCCAGTTACATCTACTTGTCCCATCAGGTCCAGCCAAAGAGGCATGTTGCGGGTTCCGTCCATGAGAGAATGCCACCTGACGGGACCCAGGCGGAGAGCCTTTTCTGTCATTGCACCTGCCCTGTGGAATATCATTCCTCCCAAGGTCAGACTGGCCGTGACCTTGCTGGCCTTCCAAAAAGGCCTGAAGACATGGCTTTGTCATCTGGCCTGGGGATCAGATAGTGGTGGTGCAGAGCCTATAAAGTGGTTATATTGTTCCTGAATTGACTGTGCTCTCCTGTTGATTGTATGGTATAGTTTTAATTGTTTTAATGCTTGTATAATTATTTTTTTAGTTTTCTGTACTGTTTGTGTTTTACTCTTGTAAGTCACCCAGAGTCACGTATGTGAGATGGGCAGCTATATAAATTGAATTAAATAAATACATAAATACATGTATTCATTTATAAACCATGAACTCTAAAGACAAATGAGCTTCTGACAATTTGGGTTGTTTATATTTCTCCACAATGTTCCAAAGATGACACTAGAATAATTTACATTCTCTCATCTAGGCATAAAGAAAATGAAAAAGCTTCATTCCTTCTGAAAGATGAGCAAACCAGCAGCAGCAAGCGTCGTGTGAATGATGGAAGTTTTCCCAAAGATGTCAACAAAAAGAGCAGAGTAGATGTAGTGAAGGCCAGTGGTGGACTTAAACCAAAAGAAGCAGCTAAGCCAAGAACAGTGGAGCCTGCCTTACCTGGAAAGACAGTGGGATCTAAATCAACAGCTGCCAACAAGGGCAAAGTGAAGCAAGAAGCTTCAAAAGGGGATAATTTTATAAGTGGTACAACATGGCTTTAAAAATACATAAAATATATAATCATTGTAAGCAAAATGAATGCATTTATATTTCATTTTCTATATTCTTCTTTTGATAGAAGAATAACATTTGGATTATTAGTTATACTGAAAACCTCATCTGAGGATGAGAAAGTAAACAAGTTTTAGTGCTACCTGTTCTTTTATCTATTCTTGTCATTTTGGGTGTTTCTTTAACCTTTTTATTGATTGATTGATTGATTGCCAATTAATAAGGTTTGGGTTTTGCTAAACATATAGGCATAGAAGCAAGTTGTTTTAACATTAAATTAAATTTTAATTAAATGTGCCATCAAGTGGTTTTCAGCTCCTAGTGACAACAGATAGGTTTTCTCCATGACAATCTATCCCTAACCTGGTCTTTCAGTTCTTCCAACAGTGCACTCATCGCCACCTTAACTGGGTCTGTCCACCTTGTTGCTGCTCATCCTCTTCTTCTCTTTCCTTCCACCTTTCCCTGCATTAGAGCCTTTTCCAGAGAGCTGGGTCTTCACGTAATGAGTCTTAAGTGGGATAATTTGAGCCTGGTCATTTGTGCCTTCAGTGAGAACTCTGGCTTGATTTGTTCGATGATCCATTGGTTTGTTTTCTTGTCTGTTCACAGTATTCTCAGGAGTCTCCTCTAACACCAAAGTTAAAAAATGTCAATACTTTTCCTATCCTGCTTCTTTAAAGTCCAACTTTCACTTCCATAGAGTGTCACAGAGAATACCATGGCTTGCACGATTCTGATCTTTGTAGGTATGGACACATCAGGGCATTTGAATATCTTTTCCAAGGTTTTCATGGTTGCTCTACTCAGTGTTCTCTGAAACATTTTTTCTGGGCCTTTGTCTTTCTTGGCGTTGACTTCTTTTTTCTTGACAATATCCACAGTTTGTTCTGACATCCAGTTTGCTTTCTTCTCTTCATTTTTGGCAGTCTCTTTTCACATTCATCCTTAACAACTTCTTTAAGTTCATGCCATAATTTTTCTGGAATAATCAATGAAGCTCAGGACTTTAAGGTGATTCCTGATGTTCTCCTTGAAAACAGTGGATACATGTTTAAGATCATACTGTGAAAACTCACTGGCTTTCTTCGTCTTTTTTAGCTTAACTTGGAACTTGCAGATGAGCAGTTTGTGATCTCTTCCACAGTCAGCACCTGGCCATTTCTTTGATGCTATAATTGAGCTCCTCTACCTCCTTTTAGCAATAATATAGTCAATTTAATTTCTATATACTCCATATGGTTATATCTGTGTATAGAGGCATCATTTTGTTTGTTTGAAGACAGTGTTAGCTATGAAGAATTCATTGGAGTGGCAGAAATTGATATGTCGGTCTCCTGCTTCATTTTGGTTTCCTAAGCCATACAATCCAACTGCATTTTCCTCTTTCATGTTTCCATCTATGGCATTCCAGTCTCCAGTCACAGCAGCACATCTTGCTTGCATGTTCTGTTGATTTCAAATTGAAGTTGATCATAAAATTAATCAAACTCTTCTTCTGCATCGGTGGTTGGAGCATAAACTTAAATGATCATCATATTAAAGGGTTGTCCATGAAGTCTAATTGATATTATCATTGATTACATTGTTACCAAGTACTGTTCTTGATACGCCCTTCCTAACTATAAAAGCAATGCCATTTCTTCTTTGTTTTTCATGTCCTGAATAATAAACAGTGTGATCTTCTGACTGAAAGTGTTAGATCCCAGTCCATCTTGATTTGCTGATGCCTAAGATGTCAATTTGTAGTCGTTTCATTTCATCTTTCACTGTGTTGAGTTTTCCCATGTTCATGCTTCTTCGATACAATTAAGGGTGACTTAATAGGTGAATAGGTAGCTATCTGTAGCCTACAACCACATTACAAGCCTGTATTCCTATGTTGCCACCACTATGTTTTCCCAAATTTTCAAACTATTCCAAAATTCTTGTGAAATAATTTAGGACTTACCAAGTCAGAACCAACATGATAGAATTTGTGGAATCCTGTTCCAAGCCAGATCTTGAGATTTCCAGAAAGCAATAACCCTAACCCCTTGTAGGTAAAAGTCTTTTGCACAGACAAAGCAAAAGGTGCCATGCTGCAACAGTGCACAGGATTAAGATCCCAAAGAAGGGAAAGCAGTGATTTGAAGTTGCTCATTAACATTTAACACCTGAACAAAAACTGAAAAAGCGCACAAATCATTTTAATACAGTCTTTCCAATAACCGTGAAACTATTTTATTTTCATTTAAACTATAAAGTATACTTTGGTGTAATGGTTAAAGGCAGCAGGCTAGAAACTGGGAGACCGGAAATTCTAGTCCTGCCTTAGGCAGAAACCCAGCTGGATGACCTTGGGCGAGTCATTCTTTCTCAGCCCTGGGAAGCAGACAATGGCAAACCACTTCTGAAATCTTCCCAAGAGAACTGCAGGAACTTGTCCAGGCAGTTGCCTGGAGTCAAAAACTAACTCGAAGGTGTGTGTGTGAGTGTGTGTGTGCAGTAGTATAAGCAAATCTACCCTTTTTCACTTCCCTTTTTGGTTTGTTTTCTTTTTTTTTTGACAGTGCAGAAATAGCCATCCCAGAGCTCAGTCTCTGTCTTCATTCTATCAGTCCCCGTCTGTCCCTTAGATCCCTCTTCCCACGTATAATTAAAATACTGCGAAAACATAGATTGTTATAGTTGTGTATGCGTGTGCATGTTGCTTTTTGGTATGTAATAAGATCATCAGTTCACACTGGATGTGGCAAAAATGAGTGTTGTGTTTCTTATTATTTACAGATGACAAACCACCACCACCTGCCCCTTTTGATCACCGGATCGTCTCAGCAAAAAGAGCTGGGATCAGTAGCTATTACCATATCTTCAAGGGTGAAGTTTTGGGAGGGTAAGTTTAGCCAAAACCATAGTTCATTCAGTGAGGAATCTCTTAAAATAACCAGACCAGCAACAACTGGATACTGCCCTAGATTACTATACTGCAGATTAGGTAGAACTGTAATTTGGATGAGGCAATAAGCAAACCATCCTAGCCCAAAATAACAATGGCTTACATGTTTTAACTGGAAGACTGAACAGAAAGCTGATGGTTTCTGGACTGAGGTGTTCTGGTGTCTTCCAATTCCAGAACCCTTGCTATTATCAATCAAATGAAATGAAATCACAAAACAAAACAAAACGGTCTATCCTATCTTGTCCTAAAAAGGAACCGTTGGTCTATGCTCTACCTCAGAGAATGGCACTTTAATGACAGGAAAGCTGAGAACATCAGAAAGTCTGCTGCTATTAAAGGACTATTTTGTCAAGCACCCTGTTTACTGCAGTGACTGGCCAGAAGCCTAGGCACTGTCGTTCTTTCTTGCTTCTCTTCTGCTTCTGATCTGGAAACAGAAGGAGCCATCATATCCAGGCACTGCTGATCTCCTAAACTATTCGTTATAATCTTTTAACAAGAATATAAGAGCAGCCTTGCAGGATCAGGGGAACCGATCCTCCTAAGGCTAGAACAGTCCCAACCCCAAATGAAAAGTCACATGAGGCCTGAATTCAGCCATGCTTTCCTTTTCCTTTTTTAGTGGACGATTTGGCCAGGTGCATAAATGTGAAGAAAAAGAGACAGGTCTCAAATTAGCAGCCAAAATTATAAAAGCCAGGAGTGTAAAAGAAAAGGTAAGTAGAGTTTGAACAACACTTTACAGGATTGTGTGGGGCTTTGTAATCCACTGACTTGGTTCCACTTGGACAAACCTATCCAGATGGATTGTATGGACTCTCATATGCTTTTTGTGTGATATAAAGATCTTAGCCATTTGTACAAACAGTAGCCTTTGAAATCTCCACTTAACCCCCCCCCCACACACACACACATAAATTAGATAATCTACAAAGCTGAGATCACAAATCAAGGTTGTTTTGTTGTAATTTCTTTCACATTATTATTTTAGGAAGAAAAACCTTGCTCTATTTTCTCAGCACTTGTTCTCTCAACAACAATTTAGCAAAAGTTCATTGCAGAGTGCCTCAACACTGTCTTTGGGATTGGAAGTTAAACATGCCCTGTACTTGGGTGGGAGACCACAGAGGAATACCATGCTGTAAACTACATTTAAGTAGTAAAGAACAAAAACTCAGAAGACAGCAATGGCAAGCCACTTCTACACTGTTGCTGAGAAAAAAACATAGATGTAGGTTGCTAGGAGTTGACTCAAGCTGAAAAAGACTATCAGATCTTAGGTCAGCCACAGCTATAATTCTCCATTACTCCAGAAACTTAACCCTGCACTTAGGAACTAGGTAATAACAGAAACGTAAAGGATTGATTCTTCTCCTAGATATGTCACTTTATTTTAGACAAGAAAGAAATCACATATAGAAGATCAGCCTGCTGCAGAACACAGACTTATCTATCTCTATCTCTATCTCTATTGTCTCTGTCTCTGTCTCCTGTATATCTAAGCAAGCAAGACCCAGGATTTAACTCTTAAACCTTTTTCTCCTGCTCTTTCATGTAAAGTCTCTTTTCCCAGCCTTGGACACAACACAACTACTTTCTCTGGTCTTTCTCTTTCTCTAGAACAGCATTGTGTTCAGCTTGCCAGCTGAACCTTTATAGAGAGTGCACTTGGCCAACAATATAAAGCAGGGGTTCTTTCTGTTTTCTTAGAAAGCTGCCTTAGTAGTTCAAAGTACTTCTAGCTCAGCAGACAAAGCAGTGCTATTCATGTCTACCTGAGTAAATGCCTAAAGAATGACAGTCATGGCTTCCTCTGGATTGCAGTTGTTCCTGAAGTTCTTAGGGAGAAGTCTTTCCTATCACTACTGCTATCTGATCTCTAATCTCACAATGCCAGAGTTAGAATTGGAGACTTGGGCAAAGTATGTACTCTGTTGCCATGCATAGCCTGGACCACGATTGCCACCAAATAAATTTTGATGTAACTTGACCTGGCTATTATTGAATGTTGGTGGTTGGTATTTCCATCAGCTGAAGTTCAGCACTTTGGGATCACACTGCATTGGAAAAGGGTGCTTTAAGAGTTCAATGGTAGATAACTAATACATGGGAGCAGGGAAATCAACAATACCAAAGATGGCATCAAGATTTTTGCTACATTATTGTCAAATGTAATAACATTCTTCTTTTCTTTGCAGGAAGAAGTGAAGAATGAGATTAATGTAATGAATCAGTTGACCCACTTGAACCTTATTCAACTGTATGATGCTTTTGAATCAAAACATGACTTTGTTCTTATTATGGAATAGTATGTATCAATCAAATGTTTGTTCTGCTTCTCTTTCTTAGCTGTGTCCGCAGCCAAAGCATTTGATGTGATCCTCCTTATTCCCTACTGAGCCAACAGTGTGCTAAACTCAGCACATTGTAGTTATATTTTATGGGACCATAGACGATATAGATTGAAGACAATTTGCTGTGATAGACAACGTCTATAGATTACCCAGCCATTCAGTTCCAGCCTGCATCTTTCATTTTCCTCTGACATACATAACTTGGAACAGGTTTATAGAGATTGCATAGTGACAGAAGATAAGTAAGTTCTGGGGAGAAAAGTATTCTAAATTCACATTTCGGCAATTCCTTTATAGAATCAAGCAAATTGCCGTTAAGAGGTGCTTTTATAATAAACAATTCTGAAGAAATGAATTCTTGCATATTTTTCTGTAGCATATTGCTTGATCCTAAACAAGGTATGCTCAGTTATGGATTTGGACCTTTTCCCCCTCTAATAAAGATCACCAAGATTATCTTTAATTTTTGTCCTAAAGAATAATAACAATGGGTACAAGGATCGACTAAGAGGCAAAGTTTTGGTTATCTGCAGAGCGTATAAAGGACACTGAATATGCAGTATTGGAGTACTCTGAATGTTAACTTCTGCATTTTAAACCACTTACATTCAGACAGACACATAACACATTCCCACATGCATAAGACTATTTTTGAACATGTTATATAATCAACTACATTTGAAGCAAAGATCATCTGCTTTGTTAGGGGCACAATGAACCAAGGCAAACAAAAAAAGGGACAATAATATGTACCATATACCATTGTATATAACAATTATGTACCAATGATCATGTTTCAATGATCAGAAGCTGATACTACCTCTACATAGTACAAAGTTAAACATGATATCTTTCTTCAAATTTGAATCCATACTTACTATTTATGTGCAGCTGTTTACAGATTCAAAGTTAGAAACCATGCAGAGGTTGAATCAACTCCTGTTTACTTAGGGATGCATTGAAACATACAATTTGATTGGGGTGTACGTGCAATTTTATAAGAAGAGGGTATCCTGAAAAGGGGGAGGGTGAAGTTGGGAGCATGAACTGGATTGGCAACATTTTCAGTGAGATATGTGCGTGAAGCCTGCAAGGAAGACACGCACATAAAAATAAGTAATAGGCATTTATGACCTGGTAGCATATTTTTGGCAAAATCCTTACCAGATTACTGCATGTGAACTGTATGAGATAAAGAGAAGGAGTTGTGACCAAGTGCCTTCCTTATTTAGTGTAGAGTTGACCCCATCATAGCATTGCTGCTGATGCCCCAATGTATAGGTTCCTTTGTACCTGGCATTCTGGATTGCTGCCAGTGTCTGCAAAGCAAAATTGCCTTGAAAATATGGCAAGAAATATCGGCAGCATTTGACAGTTTGACTACTATAAGCCAGATGTATTTATTGAGTTCAACAATTCCCCTTGCCTTTACACAAGCTGAAGGTAATTACAATCCAGCAGTAAAACCACAACTAAAAATGTGAAGAAACACAGATAACCCACAATAACAACAATGCATCTGAAGACAAACTGGCTTTTTTAAAAAAAGAAAATAAACCATACCACCTTTCATTGGGAAAAAAGAGGTCTTTTTGTGGAAAACAAATTATTTCTGAATTGCAATAGGTAAGTAATTTGTATAAATCACCACCTTTATGCAAGTATTGCAGACCATCCTATATAGATACATCGGGCAGCTATACATGGATGGATGTAGTTGTAGAGCTGCAACTGCAGAGAGCCATTCTCAGTGCAGGTGAACCCGTAGCTCTGGGGGAACAAAGTCAACGTACAGATCATTGGCAGTGGTAGAACTACAGTAGCTCATGTGAGCAAGTGCATTCAAAAAGCTGCCTTGTTCTGAATCAGATCCTGGATGCAACAAACCCAATTCAATGACAATTCATGGTTTCAGGCAGGAGTTTTTTCAGTTCTGGTTGGAGATACCAGGGATTGAACTTTTGCATGCAAAACATGTGCTTTACTACTGAAGTATATCATTAATGTATAAGAGGATCTTATTCTTAAACCAGTCATCTCTCTCCCTCTCTCTCTGCCTGAAGGATACCAAGATGGAACTCCACTATTTGGAGAATAAATGCCATACTTAGATTTTTTTACATCTATCATTTACAATAATTGTTTACTCACTCAAAACTGTTTGCATATCTGTCCCAAATCTCTTGACATTCACCACCTTCCATAAACGTAAGGCTGTTGATAGTTTGTTTTGAAATTACAGTACTGTTAAAAACTATATTCTAAATTATGTAACAACCAAATCCTGAAAGATTCATTGCAATTTATGTTTGTTTTGTACATACACAATTCATGAGGGTCAATGTGTTCATGTATACACTCACACAGGAAGCACCCATTCCTGACCTGCCTTCCCCAATTCCAGTGTTCTCTTATAATCCTAGATAGTATGGACATGTGGAGGGTGCCAGATTAGAGAATATTGTTCTTGAATGTGGAATCTTCAGCACACTGAATTCTGAATTAAGTCTGTCTATCTGTCTCTCTTTTCAGTGTGGAAGGAGGAGAACTGTTTGATCGGATTATTGATGAGGACTGCAACTTGACAGAGATGGATGCTGTCTTATTCACAAAGCAGATTTGTGAAGGGATTCAATACATGCATCAAATGTATATTCTCCATTTGGACCTGAAGGTTCTGTGCATCTATTGCTCTTCCTATGCAAAGAATTTATACACTAGGCTGAAGACCTAAGAACTTAATATTATCCCTGCAGTTGATGACCGTTTTGGATGTGGAGCTCTAAGTATCATAAATAGACCCAAATTTCAGACAGTAAAAGCATATTAAGAGTGGAAGCAGAAGTGAGAACCAGATTGTACTCTAACCTTAGAACTTGTAGGCAATGGGTAGACCATCTACTGCAGTGAGGACTACTGTTTTCAGCAGTAATCCACCAAATCTCAACAAATCAGTCAGAAGAAGATTAATTATTTATTATTTATTTAAATTTATATCACTGCCCATCTCCCCCAACAGGGGACTCTGGGCAGTTTACAATAAAGATCCAAGGGCCACAAGAAATGCAATTAAAGTAACTCATCCTGCTGTAAGATCAGTCATTCTGGAGAACAACTCTTCTGTCTCCTATTTGCTGTGACTGAAATACACACCCTTTTCCATCATGCTATGGTGTTGAAAAGCAGAGTGAAGTTCAGGTGCTAGGGAACTTGAATCTGGTCTCTGTTCTGCAGTATTCCTTCATTTCTTGATATGATAGCCCTTGGGGCAGTTGGGAAGGATAGTTGCTGATAGCAGGGAAATAACAATTCCTATAGCCTAAATTCTCCAGGCAAGAGATTGAGTGAATGGATGATGGTATCAGGGAGGAGTTCCATCAACTTAATTCCCATAAATAGTGGAAATTAAAGAGGCATACATTTGATGGTGAGGCTGTAGCAGACGTCAAACCATACTCTCCACTGAACCCAGATCTGCCCCTGAAGCGGTTTTCCTCTAGGAAGAGCAGCTATTGGGCCTTGTTGTATGCTCTATGTTTATTTATTTAGGCAACCAGTGCCTTGGTTGTCTCTAAACCAGAGCTATGTATCTGGCCATTTAGCTTGCAAAATGTGTTCTCAAATAACTGAATAACTTTTGGTGAGAGTTAATGTATATTATATTACTTGGACATCAATCTATTTTCAGTTCTATAACATTAAGACCATTAGGAAATACTCAGTTGCCTGTGGCCAAAGGAAAATCTAATTTTTGTTCATGCCAAACCTCTGTTTGCAAAGACCACCAAGTCTGGAATTGAAGGAGGACAATATCAGTTTTTCCTTTTTGTTAATACTTATTTCATTGGATGGAGTGGTTTTTAATTACCAATTTGCCTAACAGAATACCAATTTGCTACATTACCTAGTTATGTATCTGTACTGAGATGTAGGCCTATTTAGTTTTATGAGTATAACTGGATGCAAATCTGGTTAATTCTATATTTTATCTGATTTGGGGATTCAGCCCAGAATTTACTTTGGAGTATTCCTATGACATGGCCACTCATGATTTGTTTTTAAGTAAATATTTGAAAATTTGTTTTAAAAAGGTGCCAGGGGGGAGGGCTTGAAGGTTGAAATCACAAAGAAAAGCTGCCCTTTAGGTAAGCTTGTAAGTAGCATTTGAAAGTTTGAATCCCTCATTAATCTATGAAGCAAAATCAATAAGACCAGGATTTGAATAATTTGGCTGTTCACCTACAGTATCTCTTTATCACCTACAGGTCTTCCCTCTTAGTTATTATCTACACAGCCTACAGACTTGCCTGGCATTAATCAATCAGATATTGGTTTGTTGAAGAATAAACTAAGAAATCCAAATAGAAGGATAAATATTAAAGGTTTTCTGAAATATCCCAATATCAGCACATAATGGGCTGCAAATTACAGTCCCTGACTTCCTGAAACCAGCCAGAGTGCTTTCATTTCCTTTCTGAAAGTTCACTAATGAATTCTTTATCTCAAATTGCTGTATTATGTCAAACAGAAATGCCACCACAAGGGAAATGCTGCCCTGGTGGAGTGTTCCCAGCCTCAAATACCACATGATTATAGTTTGACGTATCCACAGAGCCTAACCTGCTTTAAGACGCCAGCACCCAGATGCATATTTTTATGCTCTAGTGTATTTTTAACGCTGATCCCAGAGCATTTCATTCACCACTTCTCATAAATGTGCATTTTTCTTTCTTTTGGCAGCCTGAGAATATCTTGTGTGTGAATCGAGAGGCAAATCAAATAAAGATTATTGACTTTGGGCTGGCAAGGAGGTACGTTGTTTGAATCAAATAGTCAGCACCTCTCATTTTCTCAGATCGAACTCTATTTCGGTTTGATGTGATTTTTGGAGATAAAAGGTTAAATAAGAAGAAGTGAAGTCTCATTAGACTACTAGAAGAGGGTTGGCCTTGGATAACATTGCCCTATTAATTAGGAGTTTGGACCTGAAATCTTCACAGAAAGTTCCAGTGTTTTTCTTTCTTCTGGCAGCTTTTAATCAACTCAAAAAATGAACCAATGAATTCTGTTCTTTTTGGAGAGGGGAGGGGGCTGGTACAAAAAACAGTGACAGATGCTCTAATGCAGTGTTTCTCAATCTTGCTGGCTGGGGAATTCTGGGAATTGAAATTCACACATCTTAAAGTTGCCAAGGTTGAGAAACACTGCTCTAATGAGACAAAAATCATGGGTAAAAGTCATCAAAGTGAGCCTTTCAGTCTGGCCTTCAGCACTTTCAGATGGCACTTATTGCACATCATATCTTAAGTTAGGAGTCAACAACACAATATGTCCAGGTGCCAGGAAGCTCCATAAGAGGTGCCCTGGCGCCACAAAATAAAATAAAAACGCCTAAATATTTCAAGAGCATGACATCTCATGAGATTTCTGTGGTCTCATATAAGAGTTTCAAGACTACTGAAATCTTGTGAGATTTTACATGTGAACACCAAAAACTAGCAAGAGTTAAATGGACTAACATATGCTCTTGTGAAATAGCAATTGAAGGTGGGGTGGGACCAGAAAAGGTTACCAACATCTGTATCAATGTAGTAAATCATACAGTCATCTAAATGTCAAGAAAGAAAGAGGAATCCAAACAATTTGTTTCAGAACAAATCCAGTAGTTCCAATTCTTCCTTATTTGTGGGGGGCAACTCTAGATCAAAGAAGCCACAAAGTTACTGTTAACTGTATTTGATTGTCTGGCAGTATCCTCTAACTTCTCTCATCAGCAAAAAATCTGCTAAATAATCAGGTGTTCTTTTCCCTAACCAGTGGCCTCTTTGACACTTGAAATCCTAAAGAAATCTTTTCCATTTTGCTGCCCCTTGATGTGATGACTACTATTGGAATTCCTGTTGAAGTATTATCATGTGCTATAAAAGTCATATTTGCTGCTACTGTTTCCCATGCATTTTTTATTTTTTGTTTTGTTTCTTAGATATAAACCAAGGGAAAAGCTTAAGATCAACTTTGGCACTCCAGAATTTCTTGCTCCTGAAGTTGTGAACTATGATTTTGTTTCTTTTCCTACTGACATGTGGAGTATAGGTGTCATTGCCTACATGTTGTAAGTTGAACTAAAGTCTAAATATTAAAATTGTGAGTGCTTCTAGATGGGATTTTTATTGTGCAGTCACAAATTTTACTGGGTCACGGAATTTTATTGGGTGAAAGAAGATAATGACACCTTCCAGAGGCAATCTGCCCATGTTTTCTGAGAACAGCTTCCATTATTTTTCATACCACAGAGAATCTGGTCAGTAGGAAAGATTGAAGGCATAATAGTTTGTGATTGGTAATATAGATTTCCCATCTGGAATTTCCTTAAGTTTCTTTTTGTGTCAAGCTGATGAAGTTCAAAAAACCATGGTGCATTTCTTGGGCCAACTTAAATATCACAAAATAGTATACAAAGATTTTAGCTTCTGAAGCTTGATGGTAAATAGAGCAGAAGCTGGCTGATGTTGAAGCCAGGAATCCTAAAATCACAGTCTTTAGACAGATTGAGGGAGAGGGCTATGGAGGCCAACCATACAATGAGGGGAAGGGAGATCATTCCAGAGGGCAGGCACTTTACTGATTACAGAAATGCTGTTGATTATATAACCATGTCAAGATATAGAATGTTGTTGGAAGAATGGGAATCCCAGACCATCCCACTGTCTTTCTTTATATAAAACTTATAGGAAGCCACAATCCAGATGGAGTATGGTGAAACAGACTGGCTTTAGTTGGCAAACAAAGCTGTATACCCTCTTCTTATTTTTTTCAATTTATATATTGAATATATATTGAGGGGGCTGGATTGGAAGAAGATGACTGTAGTTTTAAAACTGAAGGAAGAGACATCAATTACCTGTGCTATGCTGATGATATTACTGTGAGAGCTGAAAATGCAAATGATTTGCAAGCTCTAGTAATGAAAGTCAAGGAACACAGTGAAAAAATGCAACTAAAATTAAATAGAAAGAAGAGCAAACTAATGACAACAGATTCAGCAACCAGCCTTAGAACTGAAATGAAGATATGGTGGATAGCTTGTGTCTTTTAGGATCTATTGTCAACTGTAAAACAAATCAGCAACCAATAAATACACTGCAGACTAGCATTTGATAGAGTAGGAATGAAGTCCTTGGAAAACATATTTAGATGACATGATGGGTCTAAACCTACAAAGATCAGAATCGTGCAAGCCATGGTATTCCCTGTGAATTCCCTATGGAAGCAAAAGTTGGACTTTGAAGAAGTAGTAGAGGCTTTTGAACATTGGTGATGGAGAAGACTCCTGATAATGCCATGAGTAGCCAAGAAAACAAACAAATGGATCATAGAACAAGTCAATCCAAAGTTCTCACTCAAGGCACAAATGACCAGGCTCAAATCTTCATATTTTGGACTCATGTAAAGATCTAGCTCTTTTGAGAAGTCTATAATGCTGGAAAAGGCAGAAAGAGAAGAATGAGATGACCAGCAGCAAGGTGGATAGACTTGATTCCAGAAGCAATGGGTGCCCCGTTGGAAGACCTGAATGACCAGGTTGGGGACAGATTATCCTGGAGAAAGTCTATCTGTGCGTTTAGACATAGTTGACACCAACTTGATGGCACATAATCAATATTACCTCCAGCACTAGAGATTTCTAATACAGATTTCTGACAAACATGAATGGGAATGTGATATTGTGCTCAAATGTTGCCTGTGGACTTCCCAGAGGCATTTGGTTAGAAACGTGGGAACACAGGCCTAAATACATGTTTAGGATATACAGCAATTTTTAATGTTTTTAATCCTTTAAGATATGCTTAATGTACATGGAACTTTTACTTCCTATAGGCTTACTGGATTATCTCCTTTTCTGGGTGATGATGATAATGAGACTTTGAACAACATCCTGGCTTGTAGGTGGGACTTTGAAGATGAAGAATTTGACCATGTGTCTGAAGAAGCCAAAGATTTCATCTCTAAACTTCTTATCAAGGAAAAGAGGTAATTACACACCAATAATGTTTTGTCTTTAATATATTGTCTGCCCACTTCCATTTGAGATACACAAATATAATAATAGTGTTTGACAAAATCTCATGAAGACCATTAAAGTGTACAAGAAATAAAACAAACTCATGATGTACCAAAAATGAAAACTGTTTGCATTTTATTAAGTAAATAAGCTAGGATAAGGCACATATTAATAGTTAATACCAGTAGATACTATTATTAGTACCAGTTAGATACTATTATTCAGTTATTTATTTAATTAATAATTCTGAAGGCTTTGTGGATAACCATTTGTCAATGATGTTGATGTTTGAATTGGCCCAAAGAGGAACAATAGGGACACTATAAAAACTGCAGAGTTGCCTACCTGTTCTAGGCAAAGGAAATTCCACAGCACAAACCACTCATTGTGGATGTATAGGAGCCAGAAGATGGCACCATTTGTATGGGTGAAAATTAGCCTAGACAGGCACTTTAAATTACATATATTTCCTGAAATGGAGGTCTTGTATGGGTTAGTTTTCATTCAGAATGAAATTGGCCAGCTTACTAATGAAGAACTTGAATAATTAACCTATACTTTTGCCCTAACTGATAAGTTTAAGAACACCATTTCAGGAAGTATGCATTTCTTTTTTGTATTAAAATCTCAAGCTAAAGCTGTCTGTTGCCAGACCCTATATCACTTTAAAATACACACATACTCATACCCAAACAAATATCAGACTTCAATACTTCAAATGTTAAAAGTTCCTGCATACGTACAGTACCACAAAGTAACTTACTGTTTCTTCCTGTTTAGCTGGAGAATAAGTGCAACTGCAGCTTTAAAACATCCTTGGCTGTCCTGCAAAACACTCCATTGCAAACTGGAAGCTAAGGTCCGTAGATCTGATCAAAATTGTTTTTTGCATTTATCTCTTTGCCCCTTTGTAGGAAGAAATGCTTATTAATTAGGCTGATCATTATAAACTAGTATCCTACCTATTTCAACTATTTGAAGACCAGATTATTGCAGCAGGGATGGAAGTGGCTGGGGAAAGTTATTGAAGATTTTCACGCTCCGCTCCCCACTAAAATGGTGTGATTATCTGGATTTGTTTGGTCCTGTAAATTACGAATGTGAATTATTTCTTCCAAAAGATGTTCATTGGGTACTTGCCTCTGCCTGTGCAGGTACCGTATATAACTTGACAGCAGTAGTTTTTACATGAAATAAATGTGAATGTAGCCCTGGTCAGATAATTTGGTCAGTTATCTTGCCTATACTTTTTAAATGGTCAGATAACTTGCCTATACTTCTCTAGGAATGCTATTTGCATGCAAATTCCTTGTCTAGCTGATCATTTTCCCTTTTTAAAGAGGAAGGACTGAAGTAATTGTGCATTTGTACAATCTCACATCCATCTGACCCCCTTGTTCAAGATATTATCTGTATAGTGAACAGATGCAGGTATATCCGTTTCTCATTATATAAAGATAGCCAGTGCCTTAATAAATAAGCCAACTCTGTTTCATGATTTGCCTTTTCGCAACTGAGCAGAAATAGCCATATGAACACACTGGCAACTGCTGTTTGAAATGCATGATAATATGCCAGGTCTTATGATCTATTTTATCTTCCTTGCTCTTGTAGAGGAAGAATAAACATTCTTCTCCATCTTAAGCACCTGTGGTTCTATAACATCTCTCAGAAATGGAAGGTTGGTATTAAGTTTTTCCATATATATATGTATAAGTTATTGGCCAGCGCACATTTTGTGGCCACCATGTGGAGGTCATCTCAGATACTCCCACTGCCAATTATTGCAGCATGGTAAATCTAAGTAATTTCTTCCTGCCACCACAGTGGCCAAAAGAAACACCAGAACTATGTAATGAACAGTTGCAAACTGAATCCACTAACTGCAATTATCTAGCATCATTTTCCCACGCTCCCGCATGTGCACTGGCTTTCTGTAAATACCAGAAGGACATGGCATTAAGTCAGCTTGCTGTTAATGTTGCTATCTGATTAGTGATGCTAAGCCTACAGTTGTGCATATACTGTACTTCCTTGCAAACAAGCCCCATGGAACACACTGGGGCTTACTTACAAGAAAAGATTTGCATGTTTGATTTTGAGCAGGGCCACATACTGTATACTCTGCATAGGGCTAGGGGTGAAATTTGTACCAAATATGGCCACAAGCTGAATTATACAGTATATAAACATATTACAAATGTGTGGGACTTCTATATGCATTATTTTGTTTTGTTTTTTGCATAATTTGTCATACCCCTAGCTAGTTGTGGGTTGTGGGCTGTACAGGACACTGAAAACCCACACTGTAATTTCAGGAAATCCTGCTCAGTAATTACGTTGAGATTTCAGCAGATACTGCCCACCTATTTTCAAGAATACTGTGGAAATCCTAAGGTCTCAAATCTTACTATTCAAGAAAAGTTGAGATTCTTTGGAATCTGTATTTTCTGGCCATGACCACATCCCCCAGCTCTTTTGTGTTACCCTGCAATACTGTACATTAAGCCAGTTTTGTCATGCTAAATAGCCTCTATAACTAGTAGCTTGTTGTTTTTTCTTTTTTACTTTGAAGCAGCAAAATTGTCTAGTATTTGCAGTGTAAGCATTAAAGTATTTGCCGTGTATTTGCATGGCAAGCATTAAAAAACAGCCTCCTCTCCATATATGTGACTCTCCAAGTTATAATGCCAATCAGTCCATGCCCAAAATCATGAGTTTAAATTTGGAGGCCTTATCTATGAGAACTTTTTGCCTTTCCATTGCCAGAGATTCCATTAGTGGCTCTCCACTGCCAAGCACCCTTTAGATGTGTTGGGACCACATCTCCCAGAATTCCCAGCCAGCATGATTCAAGGGCTTCTGGCTGGAAATTCATGGAACTGCAGTCCCAGCACAGTTGAAGGACAGCAGAGAGGCAAAACATCTGTTTTTTAAACAGATGTCTAAGGGGCCTTAGAAGATATCTATAGAAATGCAGTTCTGGGTTTGCAAAGGCTGAGAATTCCTCCTTTATCGCAACCACTTATTGTTTTTAAATACCTTGAATATTAACTGTGAGACAGAGAAAAGAAGACATGCCACTTTTCATTCAGAGGGCTAATTTTGAACAGACCATGTGGTAATTTGAGTCTGCACCGTAGAACTATAAATGTAATTGAATGGTTTGTCATTCAAGTATTGCTTTGTAAAGACGCCTCTGCAGAGTTTCAAGGCTCCTCGTTTACAGTGGGTTCCCGTAAGTTGCGCTGCATGTTTCTATGTCTAAGCCACCAAAACCACATTGTTCCTGACCGCTTCAGACATGGACTGAGTCAAATTTGTGGGAAGGACCATAATTGCTTGATCCAGACAGGGATGAGGCAAAGAATCCTTACTTTTACCGGGCCTTGATCTTGGTGCCACTTGAGTGGAACTAACTGAAATGAGGAAAATGGGGGAGAGGGGAATCCAAGGTATACCTAAGTCCTGCCAGACACTGTAGTCAAAGTGGAAGGTGGTGGCGGGAGTTTCCTTCTTAGCTGTTGTCAAGGATTACTGTGTTATTGATTTTTTCCCCTCCCATTGCCCTCCTATTTCGGCACTATGCCAGATTTTCTTTGGGGTACATAGGAGAATGATGGGTCTAGTTTCTTGCAGAGAGAACCATCTTTGCAAATGCGTATTGGTGCTGGAGGACAATGGTCTCTAGCCATACGATGCTGTTTTATATAAATGCACCTTGGCTTAGTGGAGCAGCATATTTAGATCTTGATCCCAAGCTTGAATTATATCTGAAACAATTGTAAGTATCCTATAAAGGCGTTTTTTTGTACTGGGGAAAGAAAGCCAAGTATCACCAGAGGTTAAAGTATCTCCTAGGGGCTAGTAAAATATTGAAGCCTCTTGTTGTTGTTAACCACTGGGAGTCCGTGATGGATAGGCCAAAGTGTCTTACTCTGACTTAATTAGATATAATCTAATTTAGATTAGATTGTACAGAGTGCAAAACAGATTTCAGATCACACACAGAAGTATTTGAACAAAGAAAGAATAGTAAGTTGCTTACACATGTTTTAGGGGGAAAATGCAAAAGCTAGCAGTTTCTCAGATCTGATTCCAGCATTAGGCAGAACACACAGGTCTCTTGGCAGGCAGTGAGCAAAATTAAACAGAAATGTTGTAATACAATATGCATTCAATGTCTCTTTTGTCTTGCTTGGTGATGTTCACTGCTAATTCATTCATAGTTTTTAAAAGACCATCACAGCAGTCTCAGAAGACATTTTAGAATTAGAATGGATAGGCTTTGTCAAAGAATGTTAATATGTTTTCTACTACAGATTAAGTTTACTATGGTAACTAATCATTTTGGCAGGGTGAAGAGGTTGAATTTAATTGTCCTCTTTTTGGATGTTAATTTTTGCACCTGGGGAGAAGAACTTGCCTGGACTTGTTTTAGTTTCAGTTTCCCTTCTGTGTAGGCATGTAGAGAGTTAAGCAGCTCTCACTGAGAGCCTGTAAATATGTTTGATTTCTGTAAATAAAATTATTTTTATAGAAATGCCTGGTGTGTGACTTTTCTGATCTCTCCTGGGCCAAAGGCTTTCCTAGCAATCTGCTAAAAAAGAATATATAGGGTAAAATCTAATGCAGTCTTTTTGCTGATGATACTGCTGCCATCAGTGGAATAAGACAGAGGAAATGTCCTTCCCACACAATCCCTTCATATTGAGATATTTGTTGAGCGTTTGGAAAGTGACCAACTTTTAGCAAAGGGGAATGTCTGCGTGCCTGTGAATGAAAAACCACACAAAAGTTTTGCCCCTTGCAATGGGACTGAAAGTCTGAGGTGAGGAGTTTCTATATGCAACTTAGAATCCTAATCATGCAGACTCTAAATCAAGCAGAAGCCTCTGGCTGCCTTGAATCCTCTCCTCCAACATATACGTGGCAAGGACCATGTCTAGCAGGAATGTGATGGCACGGGACTGTGGATAGTCTGTATTCCCCACCCCATGTGATTACTCAATTATATGAAGGAAGGACAACCAGTAGAGAAACATCTGTGGAGTAGTTAGAGAAACATCTGTGGAGTAGTCTCCTTCTGGGAATCAGATGTGAAATAATAGATCTGTTGTCTTGTAGGAACACCTCCTGTGTGCCTTGCTAGTGTTCTGCTTGTAAAGAGGTACTGTACAAAGAGGTTTTCAGTTAGTTAAACCAGGATAGAGATCACAATCAGCAAGCTTGCTCAGAATAAGCATGGCAGTGCAGGGTTTAGTGCTTTTGCAAAACATTCTTCCCCTTTGCCTGCACAGCTTGCACAGGATATCCTAAGCCTAGAATAATCTCTCGCTTAAAAGAAATCAAGCCAAGACAACATTGCACTTTGGGGTATTTCTTTGCTTGGCATTTTGCTTGGTAAAATGGGTAATGTGCAACCATATGAAAAAGGAAGCCCCTGAAATTATCTGTCAAACTCTGATTCAAAGAGTGTTCCTTTTTAAATGGTGACAGAGCAGCTTTTCCTGGACTGTGGCAGTCACCGTTGGAATTTATATTCTTTTATTAAAAAGAGAAAAGAAAAACTCCCAGTCAGGAAGAAAGCATGTAGTTTGCCTTACTCTTAAGTTAACTTGCAATGTGCAGAGAAGATTTCATACAAAAAGTAATCCCTGCTTGCTTTCTGCAATGATACAATTCCATCCTAGATGGATTATTAAAGAGCCAGTTTGGTGTAGTGGGTAAGGCACCAGGCTAGAAACCAGGAGACTGGGAGTTCTAGCCCTGCTTTGGGCATGAAGCCAACTGGGTGACTTTGGGCCAGTCACTCTCTCTCAGCCCTAGGAAGGAGGCAGTGGCAAACCACCTCTGAAAATCTTGCCAAGAAAACTGCAGGGGCTAGTCCAGGCAGTTGCCAGGAGTCAACAATGACTAAAAGGCACAGGGGAAAAAAAAGATTCTTCTGAAAATTTTCATGAAAGATATTTTTATTTCTTATGGTTTAGGTTTTGTCTGGTCTCTTTTCCATAACTGAAAATCCTTACAGATGTCACATAACATTTTCCACTAGATCTCCACTATTTCATTCCCAACACTCCACTTCCTGATCCCAAATAATGGGAGTTATGGTGTTTGTCTGTATCAACACAAGGCAGAATTCTCCCAGCATCAAAGCAGAGATCTCCAGCTGTGAAACAGAGAGCCATGGCTGCCTCATCTGGAGTATGCTGAGAATGAGAGAGCAAGATAAGATATTGGAAGGCAGGATTATGTATACAACGATATCTGTGCTAAGTCCTAAACTAACCTGTTGCTCTCAGATATGGCAGAGGGTGAAGTATAGTGGAGGATGGTCACTTCTGAGATCAATCAGTTCTGTACATGGAATGCCCAAAATATGAGAGCACTATCTTACCTTGGGCTGGTCTTATCATAGTTAAACTGCATGTTCCATATGCACCATTGTGGCTGCCATCTTGCCTTTTTTTATCACACCCTGCAGACACCCTGTTAATTATTTGACACTAAACTATGATTCAGTGTAACCTCTTGATGCAGCTATGATGCTTTTGAAAGTATATAGTGGATTTAACCTTGGGTTGTTCTATTTCTTTTGCAGGAGAAGCTGCTGTGTAATCACTGCTTTTGTGATGTTTGGAAACACAAATGAGTTGTTCTGAGGCTTCGCCTTCCTCTCCTCCTCCCCAAGATGACTTGAGGTTTTTACTAAGTGGACCAACAACCACTTGAGCTGCAGGATTAAGTCCCATCAGTGCTGAGCTACTTTCCTCCCCTGCTTTCTTTCAGTCTTCAGTGGCAGCTGGTATTTCCAGGAAAGGATGCCATTTGAAGATAGTACTTATTTGTGCTCGAGATAGTATCTTTGCTTACATTCAGCATGATATTTCTGGTGTTTCCAGAATCAGCTCTTGAAAGTATGGTGAGATGATCAGATTCCTGCTAGCTCAGCTCGGCAATAGAGGTTGACCTTGATTTCATGATGGCTGCTTTCAAAACTACTGCATTGAAAAACATGCTGTTAGAAAAAAAATGGGGTAAAATTAAGTGTGATATGTAATTGTTAAGCTATGGTAGTCTCTCTTTTCTCAGTAAACACAGAATGACTCTGCTGCTGTCATGCATAAACAACATTATAGGGTGTTCGCCTGGAATGCCTTTTCCATGCCTGCTGTTAACATAATTTAGAATCATTTAAAGTGGATAACTTTAGAAAAGTTGCACTTGGCAAGGATGAGTTTTGAATGCAGGTTTTTCTTTCATTTTGTTTGAATTTGCTAGCCTGTGAATCTTTTTTATATCCTTTGAATGTTTTTATTTAAGATTGCCTAAAAGAAAAACAAATGGAATCTCCTAGTTTCTGACAGCTGGTGCAGTATAGGGCTGAGAGTCTACAAGTGGGAGTTGTGATAGCCAGAAACTCCCCAGGTGATCTTAGGCAACAAGCTGTCTCTCGGCTTTAGCTCCAAGGGTGTCTGCAAAGGGGGGTGGGGGTGGGGCAAAGAGAACTAGAGATCATCATCATGCAAGAGATGCAGATTACATTATTTGTACCCTTTGTGAACTGACATCATGCTGCATATGACATCTTGTAGCTTGTACTGGATGCCTCTGCTCAGCCCAGCATCTCAATATCAAAACAGCTTATAAACCTAGGTTGTGCCAGAAAACACCTTTGTGGCTATCAGCACAAGAAGCATTTTATAGACAAGAACTAATAGGCAAACACAAATGGCTAACTTATGAGATACTAGAATTTTGTCAAGGGGAATGTAAAATAAAACCAAGAGAAGTACTGGTGGCAGAGGGATATAGTTGTCAATGGTTCTCTTATTTACAATTATTAGAAAGATTTAAAATAGACAAAAGAATTTATGGTTTTGAACATTGTAAGACTGAATTTGAAATAGAATTGTGTAAAAATGATGAACATGTAATTGCTAAAATGTATAAACTGTTATTGAAATTTGAAACAGAAGAACAAGTGAAAGAATCTATGATAAAGTGGGCTAAAATTTTTGGTTGTAATACACAGATGGAACAATGGGAAAACATGTGGCTAAAAGGATTGAAATTTACATTGTTATAATCTTAAAGAGAATTTTTATAAAACGATGTACTGTTGGTAAATGTCACCAGAGAAATTGTCTAGAATGTATAAAGGCACTTCAAATTTATGTTGGAAATGTGAACAACAAGGGACATTTTATCATGTTTGGTGCATGTGTAAAAAAGCTAGAAAATTCTGGATTCAAATCCATACACTGATTCAGAGGGTTTTAAAGATTAATATACAATTGAAACCAGAGGTTTTTCTTTTGGGATTGAAGGATAAACAGTTGGGAAAAAGTTATGGAATTTTGTTTTTGTACATGATAACTGCAGCAAGATTATTGTATGCACAAAGATGGAAAGATTCAGTATTACCCACAATGGAGGTTGGTGAAGATGATGGAACTTGCCAAGATGGCTAAATTGACTTCTTTGATTAGAGAAAAGACAGTATCTATGTTTATGTCTGACTGGAAACCCCTTATAGAATTTTTGCGTGAAACAGAAAAAAATGAACCTACGATTTATGGTTTTGATGATTAGACAAAATAGATTATAGAAAGAAGAGAGTTATGTTGTAACCATAGAGTAAGAGGTAAATTTATAATTGTACTTATAACTGCTGTAAAGAAGATCGGAAGCTACTTCTTTGTATCTTTTTTCTTTCTTTTCTATTTTTCCTTTACTTTTTTCCTTTCTTGCACTTTTAGCTTTTTCTTCAATTTCATTTTTTCTTTTCTTTTTCTTACTTTATATCAGTTTGTATTAGTTTTTAATCTTCCTTTTTAAAAAAATCTTTAATAAAATTATACTGATATTACCACAGCTAAAACTGATCTACCTGATAGTTGTAAAGATGGCTGAAATAAGACATAGAAGATTCTCTGATATAGACACAGACACACGCACACATCTATACATGTAGGTTTCACTATAAACAGATACCGCAGAATCAATGATCAGCGAGTGGGAACTTATGTTAGCTGCATTATTATTCTGCTTCTAGTTTAAGATAGTGCCCTCCAAAAATATGCTGGCTAAGGAATTAAAATATTATGCATTTGGTAGAGTGGGTAATTTGTGAGAGAATAACATCTCTTCTGCAAAACAGCAAGAAAAATTCTTAAGGGAATTTCTTCGGGAAAAACATTTTATTTCCTCGAGGCTCTTCCTTTATCCAGCCCCGTAAGTCCTTTGGCAGTAGAAAGGTGAGCTCTGGGGAATTAGATTTATAAATGGTCTTGCCAAGAAACCAGAAAATGCTGCTCTGGACTATGGGGACACAATTATTGCTACCACAGACTTACCCTGAATCTGATAGCAACCAGCTTTGTCAGTTACAGATTATGATTGCTGTGAGTTTGACAAGTGACCCACGTGGCCCAACAACACTCACTATAATACTGAAGTCTGATTTATCTTAAACTAGGGGGATGAAGGTAGAATGAGAATTCAGTATAACCTTTGTACCAGTATTAGGGGGCTTGATTGATCCAGATCCTGAAATTTCAATTTTTGGTTTTTATGAGATGGAACAAGGCCTGAAACAAGAATGGTATATATAGGACCAGATTCCTCATATATAAATGAAACTATTCCCCATATATAAGCGGAAAACTTGACACCCTTGCAGCTTACTAGATAATCCTGGATCCATAACTGGATCTCTAGGCATAACAGGATCTCTAGGCAGGATCTCTAGATTTTAAGGTTGTTTAGTTGCCAAGATAATCCACTCTGATGAAGTGTTGACATATATATTCATTCACAGGAATCAATCCTTGTGATAAAATATTGCACTAGATTTTGGGGACTCCTATTCAATTGATGATAGAATCATAGTTATACTAATAATTCTTAAACTTAAATATGTTTTCTGTTGCTTCAGAAAACAAGCTTCTGCAATAGCAATATATTTTGCTATTCAAATATTTCACCATTCTGTCACTGGAAATTACAGTATTTTTGTTCTTATGAAATGATGACCAATAGCACAATAAGTTGATGTCACTTATGGAAGCTTTCCACAAGCTGACAAATTGAACTCCAGGTTGGCTTCCATGTTGGTTGATCAGAAATATGTTATTAATAAGTTCAGTATATCCTGGTTCAATAAAAAAAATAAGGTATAGGCTGTATTATGGAGAAGTAGTTCAGTTTGCAGATCCATCTTTAAAATAACCAATTAGTATGTCACAATACTTGCTCAGGCAATCTGTGAATATAATTATAGTCCCTTTCTACAAATTCTTGGAAGTTCCAGAGTAAGGTCACATGATAAAACAGATTAGAGCAATGTTTCCCAACCTTGGCAATTTCCAGGTGTGTGGACTTCGAATTCCAGAATTCCACAGCCAACATGCCCATTGATGAGAATTCTGACAGTTGTTGCATCACATAATGCACCAGAATGTAAGATAGGAGATAAATGGTATGATGTGAGTCGAGGGCATGTCTACCAAGAGATCCTGCAAATCAAACCCAATCCTTACCTGTGTAGTTAATAAATGGGCATGAACTTGTTAAAATCGGGGTGGGGGTCATTTAAACAAATGCTTCCCCCTAATTTCATCTGAATGAAAGAACTTTGTGGCTGAGATCACACCTCATATGAAGCTATGACTAAAAAAACCATGGTATTCTGAACTAATCAGAGTGATTCACATACAATATAATTGTGTCCTAACAAGCAGGAACCACACTGAAACGAGGAATAGGTCTCTAGTGTTTTATTACTGCTACATTAGACAGAAAATCCTAACAAACTGAAGAAGTGTGAGAAAACCCATACAGATAAACCCCAAAGGTCAAGGCGGGTCTGTTCTGTGTCTCTTTGAATGACAGCTCAAATTCTCACTACTACGCATGCATTTTCCCCCCTGGATAGGGGCCCTCTCCTGCTCACCATCAGTGCTCATGACAAATTGTAAATCAATTAAAAGAGTCTGCTATGGCTTGGTGTTAAGTGTGAACTGGCCAGGGTTATACACATCTGATATTACAGTCCTTTAAACCTGTTATGTCTACTCAGAAATAAAGGTAATCCTCGTTTAGCAACCATTCACAATTATGATGGTGATGAAAAACTAACTTTGCAATCAATCCTCGCATTTATGACTTTTGCAGGTCTGTAAACCAAAGGAAAGCTGAAGTAAGATTGTAAACACTGTTGTGGTTTCCCTTAGTGACTACTTTGCTTAATGACTGAGTTGCTGGTCCCAAATGTGGTTGCTAAATGATTATTACCTGTAAGGGCAATTAAATTCAAATGTGCTTAAGTGTTAGATCAGATCCACACATTACAGTTAACCATGGTTTGATGAATAACATGCTAAGACAAAATCCACTTTATAACTTAATGTGATAAATGAATAAATAAAGGTAACACTCAAAGCATATATACAGCGACAAACTAGTGCATAATACCCTTTCTGCTTTAAATTTACCCAGTTCACAGGGGAAGAGAAAATGTGCTGAAAAGTAGCAAGTAGAGTGAGTAAGGACTGAATACCATTGCAAATTCAGAGAAAAGGAGGAAAACATTGTGCCTTTCCTGTGACTTTTTTTCTTCAAAAGAAGCTCCTTCATGCAGTTTCAGCAAAATGAAGTCCATATTCTTCAGATGAATGTTGTATGATCTAATGATTATTGCAAAAAAAGAAGAAGATAATAATTGGCCTCATGCCACTCTCTTTTAGTTCTGTCCTCTTCCTTGTCAACTTGCTTCCTTGCAAGTGTACAAAAGCTGTCACTGCTCTTTTCTTCTTCCTTTCATAGTGATTATCTGAACATACAGCAGTCAGATGATTGTGTATTATGTAATTGTGTGATCATAAGAAAAGGAAGAAAGAAGACAGCAATGATAGACCTCAAGTTGCTGTAAATGCATTGAGGGTTCATTTTGAAAAATAAAGTCACTAGAAAAATTGCTGCTTATTTCCTTCAAAAGAGGCAGAAAACAACTGCCTGTTTTAAAGATAGTGGACTGAACTAAAAACTGATGAAGATGTACAATGCATTCTCAGAATACTGGACTATGAAGGCCTTCTAAAGGTGGAAGCTGAATGTTAGATTACCATTTGATATCCAGTTCAGATAAAATGCAGAGCCTTGTTTTTTTCAAGTGAGATGCAACTGTTACAGACCTACAAAAGTGATTCTTGTAAAAGATCCTATGCAAGATCAATGGGATGCTTGTGTCTATAAATACGGTACATTTGGCCTTGATAATTCCCCTAAAGCATGTCATAATCCTAACAGCAATTCACTGAATTCCCACAATTGGCTGATGAGACTGGCTGGATCTCATAGAAAGTGTAACAGCTGGGTGGAACTAAGTATATGTTTGTCACTAAATACAATGCAGTTTGTGTCGAAAGAAAATGTCATATGTACATAATGCTCACAATAGTTGTGGTTTTGAAACATTACTTTGAATAAGGACATTCTGTTTCAAGGCAGACTTTGAGTGCTAATGTTTTAAGAGCTTGTTGAATAAAACGTAATGCCGACTATTACTTTAACAGACTTCATATAATATATTATTCTACATTTATAAACTTTGAGCAGTATGTTTTAAAATTGTTCAGGTCAAATCAAATATCTTTATTACGGTCTTTGACCAGCCTTACCATAGAATTGATTTGATTTTAAAATCGTTTCTTTTGTAAATGGTATAATCATAGTTTGTTCTCTTACAGTTATTTCAACATCTAAAAAGTATTTTCTCACCCCTACAGAGGATGTAACCCTATGTGTATTTGCTTATTTGCTCTGTTTGAGGATATTTTGCTCAGATATTTTGGAAAATGTGAATTAACATGACTGAGAGCAGGTTGGGTTTGGCAGGCACTTTACAAGCTGCAGTTATTGCACTTATCTGTATATTTTCAAGGGTGGGTTGACGTGACTGCAGCTATTATTTTCAGAAGTAGGGAACAGTACCTTGTAGATGTTTTTGCTATTAAATTTCAAAGAAAATGTGTCAAAAGATTCAGAATCCTCCACAGTATAGTCTGAGAAAAATGATTCAATTTGCAATGACACCAATACAGTCTGCATAAATATAAACTGCTCCAAATGTTGACAATAAGCAACTTTCTGCTTCCTCCGATCAGGTGTTTTCTGTTGTCCATGTTACTGCTTCAGTCTTATGACTTGGTTGTTCTTATATTGGGGGATGGCTAAGTGAGTTCTTGAGAGCTTACTTGATTCTTAAAACAAGCAAAGAGATATAACAGAAGTGTTCAGGGCATCTTTTCTTGATTGATAAGCAGAGATACTGAACTCAATAACTGGAGATATCCAACACACTCAGGAAGGACTTACAGATCAAGATAGATGATATCCCAATAGGTGTGAGTATAATTAGCCCCAGAACTTCTGAATTAAGCATCACTTGTATAAACCGATAAAAAAAAAATCACTCATAATAATAGACACTAATATTGATGGGATCTGGCACAAACTTTCTCCATGGTTTACAAAGTATTAACATGGGATTGTAGTTCCTGGTAGGAACCATTTCAAGTAGAACTTCATAAGACCTGATAGACTTTTAGGTTTAGTTTTTGGCTGAATGGTCAGGGGAAAGACATGCATGGTATCTAGAAGGATAGTCTATCTCAATAAAAGCAGTAGCTTCTGTGGCATTTTGAACAGGCATCCTGAAATAATATGTTAAAAGTTTAATATTTGGTTCTGTTTTTACAATAGCTGAACGTATATTTTAATGTTGCTTTCCTTTAGCTTCTCCATTCCATTTTCCCTCTGCCTTTATCAATTGGGTATCAAAAGACAAATGGCAAACCTGATCAGAAAAATGGCTGCAGCCAATAGAATGGGCTACAGATCAGATACCCAGTTTTACTTAATAGTATAACATATTTACTTGTACATCTTTGCCCTGAAAGTGCTTTTACCACATATTGTATGTAGATAATGTTGGTAAACAAAGGAAAATTAGGAGCAAGAAGCCAACACTGTGATTGGTTCATAAGAAAGCTGTTGTAATGCCTTTAAAAAATGATGTGTCCTTCAGAAAGGAAGGATGCTGCATCTTTACACTTCATTTTCATTCATAGTTATATGTACTTGAGATTTGATTTAGTGTAAATGCATGAATTCACACTTAAAATTGCATGAATCCACAGTAGGAATATTTTGATCAGAGTCTCTCAAAGTGAGTGCTATTATATATTTATATATAATTTATTATTATTATTATTATTATTATTTGCAGTGCTGATGCCTCCCCAAGTTTAATAAAAATACAATCCTGGAATGATCATATTTACAATGAAGAAATAAAATGAGAGTTACAAATTGAGATTATATAGACTTAGTGCATACTATGGCATAGACATAGATAAGCCACGAATAGGGAAATTAAAAACTCACATAGAAGAGAGCATGTCTTCAGTTTTCCTTAAATTTGACCATCAATTCTAGTGGTGTGGAAGATCAAAGAGCTATCTAAATTGCCTTGAAAAGAAAAAAAATGGGGTTATCTGGGGAGAAGTTCATTGGGCCCCTCTCTGCCAATTCTGATACTTTAAAGAAGTGAACTTCCTACTTTGAAAACTCTGGTTTTATAGTGGACAATTTCACCTTCCATGAAGGTGTATACTTCAACAATTAACTACCTATTTATAATACTAGATGAAATATGCATAAAGATAAGATGGTTTGTAAATATGCTTTTCAAGTTTAAATACAGAGGTCATAAGCATCATAATTACATCCCTTAATATGCTTTTTGTGTTCCACAGTATTTTTTCTTAAAAGTAGTGAATGCCTTCAGTAGACTTAGATCTATACGAATGTGTAGATGATTGTGTAATAAGTGCATTTTAAAATGAATATCATGTTTATGAATTAATGCCTTCTCAAATTATTAAGACTGAAGACATAGCAATTGTGAACACACATTATAATCTGGAATAAACTATTACTTTGATTACTCACAACTTTTGGATTGATGTGCCTTTGTGTTCCTATTTTCACCCTTCTATTTTGAATGTGTAATCATCATCTTTAGGTTT
The DNA here is from genome assembly GCF_035149785.1 of Candoia aspera. NCBI lineage: Eukaryota > Metazoa > Chordata > Lepidosauria > Squamata > Candoiidae > Candoia > Candoia aspera. The sequence continues at coordinate 135,586,494 of NC_086155.1, forward strand.
ACTTACATCTCTTGATTGTTTAGCAATTGTTCATTATAACATACTGTAAGCAGTTGATTTAAAATCATTACAGACCAGACAACAGATGGGAACATCTAGCATTACTGAATGTCAAACAGTTGTCTTTAATTGTGGTTTGTTGTTACATTTGAATTTGTTCCAGTTTAATTATAATGTGTTACCCACACATTATTCTACCCACAAGGCACAATGACAGAACTGCTAGAAAACAGAACCACACATGGAGCTAAAAGATTCTTTGGGGATCCACCACCACCACAATTGGCAATGCTCTTTCTTTCCTTTCCTTACTCTTAAGCCTTCCCTCTCCAGACATAGCTTTATCAGCATCATCATTGCTGGTTTACTTATGCACAATTGGCAGAACAATTTAATTTGGATAAGAAGATTTATAATTTTGTGAAAAAAATCCCCATTGAAGTGGATTTATGTACTAATGATGAATATGTTATTGCTAAGATGTATAAACTATTATTGCAAATGAACCTGGAGGATGGATATGTTAAAGACTGTATGATTAAATGGGCAAAGATTTTTGGATATAATATCATGCTTGATCAATGGGAGAACATGTGGAACAAAGGTTTGAAATTTACACTGAATTACAATTTAAAAAAGAATTTTTATAAGATGATGTATCGTTGGTATTTAACCCCTGATAAATTAACAAAGATGCATAAGGGAGTATCAAATGTGTGTTGGAAATGTTCTCAAGGTGAAGGCACTTTTTATCATTTATGGTGGACTTATAAGAAAGCTAAGAAATACTGGGAACAGATATGTTTTACAATTCAAAAAATTCTTAAGATGAATGTACAGTTGAAACCAGAAGCTTTCCTTTCAGGTTTGATGGACAAACAGTTTGAAACAAAATTTGGGACTTTGTTTCCATATATGATAACAGCAGCAAGACTTTTATATGCACAAAGGTAGAAGGATTCACAAATTCCTACAGTGAAAGAATGGATGATAAAATTAATTGAACTGGCAGAGACGGCAAAACTGACTACATTGATTAAAGAAAACAATTTGTCTAACTTTGCTTCTACTTGGAAACCACTTTTGGACTCTTTGCTTGTAACTGAAAAAGATGAAGTTTTGATTTTGGGATGTGACGATTAGGTTGGTATAGATTATAGAAATAACGTTCACTGCAGTTAAAATTAGAGTAAGAAGTTAATGTATTTTTTATTTGTATCTGTGCTGGAGAAGGTCGGAAGTCACTCTTTTTGCTGTATTTCTATTTCTTTCTGCACTTTTTAGTTTGTCTCTTTTTTCTTTAGTCTCTCTTTAAGCTTTTTCTATCTTTTTATATTTTATCTTTATGTTAAAAATTTAATAAAGTTTCTTTTAAAAAAATCAGCACCATCATTGCTATTTCCATTTCTATATCAGCTTTATTTGTCTGGGAGGCACAGGTTGAAAAGGAAACTTGCCCTACAGAGATCAAAGAACCCAGGAGTGTTTCATTGGATGAGGCATATTACCTGCCAAGCTATTTTACTAAATACAGTAGTAATAATGGTCTTTATTACAGTTACTGTACAAGTTAACAAAATAATTAATCAGTTACTGTTTTAACAGGCATTCTGAAATATTTTAAAAGTTTAATATTTTCAGATAAAATAAAAAACAAACATAAAATTGTAACTACATCATCAAGGCAATCAAAACATGTTGAGCCTTACGAACAATATAACAAAATTTAGCCACATTCAAGGAAATTGGATTGTACTGATCTGAAAAGAGTAACTATACATATAATAAAAATATATTTGCCATTCCTACGACAATGTGAAATGATGATGTTGCTGCCACTGAGTTTCATGGATTTTGAATTACACAATTTTGATTTGTCCTGTGTTTAGTTGAGCTTTGAAAACTATACCCAAGTATTTAAAAACGTTGTCTTGCTCTATTGTCTTCTCATTCAGCTGCCAGGGATGTGGTCTAGGTTGCTTTGCAAAAATTACAATCTTAGTTTTACTGTAATTGATCTCACATGCTTGGTCAGAACAATAATTCGCTTAGGACTCAGAGCTCATTCAGCTGATGTTTGTGATAGAAGCACTACATCATCTGCATACAGTAAGATTGCAATGTGCTTATTGGCTAACTTTGGGGGATAATGCTCTAAATTACTTATTTCAGCCACAAGATAATTGATACACAAACTGAACAGCAGGGGAACCAAAATACTTCCCTGTCTTACTACTTTTGGAGCAGGAATATTTTTTGTGTAGTGGCCTTGCTTGCAAACCTTTATGCTGGGGCTCTTACGGATTTGGAGATTAGTAGAGGCAACTATCTATCAACTGTAGTTTTTATGAGTTTGCCCTACAGCTTTTTTCTGGAGTTAAAATCAAATGCAGACCTGAAATCAATAAATGTGGTATACAATGCAGAACCTAACTCAAGTGAATATTTTTCAACCAGTTGTTTCAGGAGGAGGGTATGATCAGGGCCGCAACTAGGGTCTGTGTCACCCGGGGCAAACATGGATACCACGCCCATTTTGGCACTCCCCCAGCACTCATTTTGGCACCCCACAAATGCCCCGGTTGCCCCGCACTAGTTGTGGCTCTGGGTATGATAGAAAATAGAGCACCTAGCTCTCTAAAACCCAAATATGCTTTGAATTGACCCCATCAGGCAGTTCATTATATAAGTGCTTGGCAAATGTCGACTATCTTTTTGTAGACAGGCACTATAATAGCTAAAGTCCAGTTCTTTAGTACTTGCGTAGTGCAATTGATATAAATGAACAGGGAAATGAATACAGGAATTCATGATTACTATGTAGAACTTCAGCAGTAATAAAATCACTGCCTATCTTATTAAATATTCAGTTCAGAGAACTTGATGCAAACAGTTCAAATGTATTCTTTAAGTGCATTTATTTCCATGTTGGTTAACTGCAGCAACAACAATTCCAGAAGGTCATTTGCAATTTAGCAAAACTTTTCTCATCTTCCAGTTATTTCAAAACACTTGTGCCCAATACATTTCCTTTACATTTCTTTTCCTAGTACCTTAAACATTTTGGAGAACTGGAAAGATACAAAGTGTGACTTTCATTATTTCCTAGTTAATTTTTATTTTCTAAATTTATTCAACCCAGCTCATTTGCTCAATAAACATGAACTTTAATATTTTTCACTTTCAAATCTCCTAAGTTTCCAGAGAAAGTTTCTGGATTGTTTTAATAACATGCTTTGGGATGGCCATAGAAATTTTGCAATTACAGAGTTATCCTATAAGCAATGAGTATCTTAGAAACACTCTACTTATATCAAATGGGACTCACCAAGGTATTCTAATCCAGGGAAGATTCATTTTAGAGGTACACAGATTTTAGACAAGGTAGAAATAATAATCAAAATATTTGGATTTGTGAAAATGAATTATGGAGAAATAATCCCCATCTCCGGCATAAAGAATGTTGACATGAATGTTGCCCTGTTGACCTAAGGAGATGATAAGAGGGTTCTTCATGATTTTATAAACGAATATGACAGTTATAACCTATTATTCAGTTTGCACAGATTCTCCATTCATGTTGCTTAAATCACACAGAATTTGCTAGTGAGTTAAGAATTAAGAGTCTTCATATTTTTGAAAAAGGGCACTGTACTTCTTTCATGCATTAACTTCTCTTCAAATCCTCAGTCTACCTGATATATTTGGATCTTGGTTCTTGTCTCTTAGTCTGCAGCTACATCCCATTTCGAAGAGTAGCAAAGAGCTGAGCCAACGTTAGCTAATTTTGGTGTCCAAAGATTAGTGGGGACATTGGAGCAGGAAGAGGCAGATCTCCTTTTATGCTAATACCCTCACGGAATGCACACATCCCAAAAGATAACTTAGCTCTCTGCATAATGATGCAGTCTCAGCAATTGGTACCTATTTTCTCCTGCCTTGATTTTCTACCCCATTATCTGATAATACCTTTGATGTAGAAGAATACTAATCCAAGAGAAGATTTTAAAAAGATTCTCAGTGGGGAGAGGAGAGGGAAGGCAGCCAGGGTAATATCTAGGGTTTTCCCCATCAATGATTGGCAGAAACCAAAGTTGTTTGACAGATGGCGAAAACCCTGTCAGAACAAAATCAACTTTCCTTGGCTAAGAGCTGGATAAATTGGAGTACTTGGGTGCCAATTTTGTATCTTTTTGAACGCAGCATAAAGCCTTTGCACTCAAAAATTGCGTGCTATCTCAGGCTCTTAGGATGTTAGTCCTTGCATTTCACATTCCTGACCCCATGGAGTGTAAGGAACCACACTCAAAGGTCTGAGGGGGAGCCCCAAATAAATGAGCTACTATGGACAGTGTAGATTCAGGCCTCAGAATTCCCTTTCAAGCTCAGGAGAGAAGGATATGAAATAAGGCCCCTTGAGGCTGTCTGCTGGTCTGACGTATTTGCCAGACCTGATGTAAGTACTAGAAAGCTTGTTGTCTGTGTGGACTTGTCAACATAGTAATATCTTCTGCTTACAACACATGCCTGCTCAACCACTGACAGGAAATTTGGCATTACACACCCTTCAGGTCTAGATCAGAATCCACCCAGACAGCCCTGCCTTAGCTCTGATATTACGGTGTCTGAATTTTATAGTATAAGTCATGGGGAGAAACTACTTTTCATCAAGAGACTATTTTGGCATCACCTCGGTGACAAATATAATCAGTGCTCTAGTCCAGAACAGGGTACAAAGAGTTCCATCTAATAGCCACCATTTGAGGTTCTGCCCTGAATACACTAAAGTCTAATGAAAGGCTCACTGGGCATCTGATCAGGCCAGTGCGAGTTTTGGCTTTGACTTCAATTAAGAATTAATCTTGCCAAAAGTGATGGAACTAATTAGAGAAGAAAGAAGTGCTTGGAGTTTATTCAGTGACTCACAGTTTCTTTGGATGTGACAATCCCACCTTTCTGAATGGTGCTTCTGTTGTACTCATTTAGCAATTTTATTTGAGAACATGGTCAAGATGGATTTGGCAGAAGGGGATCTGTCCTACAACTATTACTAGATATTAATATAATAAATATACAGACAAAATTACAGGCAAATACAACTCAATCCACAAAACATTTTAAAATCTCATTTATTTCAACCACATTACCTCCAAATATTACAAGACGTTGACTTCAGGATCAGGTTAATCATATCTAAACATTGCTTGTGAGTGTTTTATCGATTTACCATCTCAGATAGCACTAGGACTTATGCTGGCTTCACTGGTAAAATATTTATTTCATTTGATGTAGACCTGGGGCTTATAGTGACAAGTAATAAGATAATCTAAAATCCACTGCATGAAGGACAATTTAAATGTATAGTTAGACTGCTAAGTCTCAGGTACCAGATGGAAGGGGCTTTCTACTCTTTCTCTTTGGAGATCCTTTTATCTTCAAAGGCCTTCCCAAACAACCACTTTGCAGTAGTTTTTGGGAGGTCAAGAGGAGTTGCAGGTGGCATGGAAAATCATTGATACCTCCCCCCACAACCCCATGCCCTTGCACAGCTGAGGTGAGCAGACATATAAACTTGAGTTATTTGAGCAAGTAACTAAAGGAAATCCCAAACTGGGAGCAATCACTGAGTAAGCTTCTCTGCAAATTATTGTGGTCCATATTTGCTGCAGCAATCGCTCATTTAAGAGAACGGATCTGATAATATTTAGGTTATATTTATAATCCACTTCAACATATTCAGAATGGCATATTTATCTTCTCTGCCTCATCTTATACTCACAAAAATCCTGTGAACTACAATAAACTGAGATGTGACTGGCTGAGGTCACCTAGTCCAAATCAATCCAGTGAGCCTGATAACAGAGATTTGAGCCTAGTTCTTCCTTCCTTTCACTACATTACATCACAGTCTTAAATACTACCATGAAGCATATGGGTGTAGGCAGGGTTGTAGTTTAAAAGTGCGTTCTTTGCCTGTAGAAGGTTCCAGGTTTAATCTCTGGTACTTTCACATAAGCTTGGAAAAGAACCCTCCCAAATCTGTTTGTTAGTGTTGGAACCACATGACCAGCAGGTTTTAAGGTAAGATACTTAAATAAGTTCTTGTATACTGCAGTTTTTCTGTAAAACTCATTAATTTTGGTTAACATTGCCTATAAAACCAGATTCTTGAACAAACTTTTAGAGTAATAGTAAACTGCACTGTAAGAAGCCATGACTTTTTATACCAATGCCATTTCTCCTTTTCTCAGACTACTTTTTAACAAACAACTGTCTGGTCATCAATATTGTGGGTTTTGTGGATAGCAGCCAAAAGTGAAAAAATGACCACATTGCTGAAATACAATTATTTTAATTGGTCACATCATTTTTATAGGAAATTTGGGTTAAAAAAAAGTTCCTTGGGTTGTTTTCCCATGCTGGAAACAGTTTAGAGAGAAAGACAAAGAGAAATGCTCTACAGTTTAGAGAGAAAGACAAAGAGAAATGCTCTACAGTTTAGAGAGAAAGACAAAGAGAAATGCTCTACAGTTTAGAGAGAAAGACAAAGAGAAATGCTCTACAGTTTAGAGAGAAAGACAAAGAGAAATGCTCTACAGTTTAGAGAGAAAGACAAAGAGAAATGCTCTACAGTTTAGAGAGAAAGACAACCCAAGGAACTTAAACCTGTGAGAATTCATGTAGGATATAGTAGGACCACCAGTAGGGTCAGTTCAGATACAATATGAATAATCTTGGCAGCCTTTTTAGCTAGTCTATACACATCTCTGTATCTTCTTTGCTTTACTGAGAACATAAGGTATCAAACAGTCTTGGTTTTATTCACAGCATATACTCTATTTTAGTGTAATCACTATTCATTAAAAACCCAGTTACAGTGTAGGAACTGCTACCTTCCACAACACAATAGTACATATGACAGCATTGATTGTAACCTACTATTCTAGTGCTGATTCTGCCAAATATATAGATGTGTAACAGTGTCAGGCGCCCTTCCCTCTGCTCTCCTGCCATTAAGCACAGCTACACGTTTCAGCCTGCTACACACATCAGTAGATAGAGAGCAAACCCGTGGCAGCTTCGCAGACATTCCTTCGTTAGCCAAGCCATTAGAGCCAAGGAAGAACTGCCAATAAGACCAACACCTGGAATCTAAATCACTCTAACAAATTAACAAACTGGGAGAGGGAAGTCAGGAGTGAGAAAGAGCTTGTTTATAAGACAGGGAGGAGGGATGAGGGATGGGGTCACAGGGAACGATTTAGTTTCAATGCTTTGGCACCAAAACCTCATTCAGAGCTTTGCAACTTTCCTGTGTTAATCGGATTTTAATAAAGAATTATGTAAGCTTTCTAATGGACTGTCTAGAGAATTTCTAAGATTAAAATCTTGGCACTGGGATCATCACAGAAAGCTCTGAATCACCAAAAGTGGCAACCTGCCCTGAGGACATTGTTTTACCTGAGGACAGTATTCTACCCGAGGGAACAGTACCTTCTGCGAATCCAGGGTTGTCCAGTAACCTTAGGGAGCTAACTGTACTGGATGAGTGGCAAGATGAAGAACTCATCTCAATGGCTGGAGGTGTCTCCCCGACTGGAGTGAGACTTTCCCAGACATCCATGGCAGAACACCTAGTGATGTCTTCAGAGATGGAGGAAACAGCAAGAGAGAGTAATGCTGGAGGTGTCCCAGCAGTACTTCAAAGGAATTGAGGATTTACAATAGCCAAGGGTGAGCATACCCATCTTTATGGATTTACTAGCAGGTGAACTGGCATCCAAATAGAGAGGATTAGCCACTAAGGAGGCCTATGACCTGCGATGTAAAGTACAGCCGATGAGAAGAGACCTCCTAGAGAGACCTGAACCTAGAGAGGACTTTAATCAACCCATGGAAGGGCTACAGAGGTTGAGAGCCAGGCCTAAAATCCGATTTTCTGAAGTGGAGTTCTGCCCAAACCCCTTGATGTGGTATCTGAAGGACAAATGGTCCTGTGAGATCGGACGTAGCGCAGACCCCGAGGCCAGCAGGCAGGCCTCTATGGAGAGAGGGTCTTGAGGCAAATCTGGGGAATGCATCAAAAGGGTAGAATGTGAGGTGTTGATGATCGGGGATCATATATCCAGTTTGCAAGGAGCATTTGAAGCGATGAGCTGACAGATGTGACAGATAGCCAGGGTGGCTACTGGACAGAGCGCTTCAAGAAGCCCATGGGAAGAATATCCCTCTGACTGATGAAGCACCACCTCTGTTGGGCCTCAGCCTGCAAATTATTTACCAGGCCTGGGACAGTGAGCTGATGGTGGTGGCTTAGGAATACAAGATTTGAAAGTGAAATTCGAAGGGAATCCGAAGCAGCTGGCTTGGTTCATGAGTCAGGTTCACGGATTCATGGATGAATGGGGGAACAATTTTCTGAATGATGAGGCTGGGATCTGGTACATGACAGTCCACTTAGAAGAGGAAGGAGCCGATTGGGCTATGGACCTGTTCAAAGCAGAAGCCCCAGAACTGGAGGACTTCGATAAATTTGTTTGCACTGCGAACACAATTTGAAGACTCCTTCATTGCAATGCGGGTCCAGAACCAGTCTACGAACCCTTAGACAAGGGAACTGGTCAGTATCAGAGTATGCATCCGAGTTTAAGAAGTTAGTGGGCAAAATGACTGATTGGCCAGAATTGCTGAAAATTGAATATTTTAGAGCTGGCTTGAAACCAAAGATTTACTCCATGACTCTTAAACAGAGAGCTACCTTATGAGAGTTCATTGACAAAAATCTGAAGAGAAGTGTCATGACCCCGTTGCAAGGCACAAAGAGCCTCACAACGTGGATCATGATCATTAAGGAAAAGAGGAAGGAGATAATTAAAACAGGGCTTAAACCAAGCACCCAAAGCACCCACACCCATGGACTCATATACAGCTGAAAAGAAGGGCTTCAGATAAGCAGTGATAAGCCGCACCTGGTGCCCTGGAGGACACACCGGAACCAAGAGGACAAGGAAAGACACCGGGAAAACGCCCACACAGCCATCAAGGAGCCCATCAAGAGGGATTGGGGACAATGAAGGGTGGAGGAGCACGGGACCCCGCAAGAGGGTATAAACAGGGCGCCTCACCACCGCACCCCCGTTCCCGTTTTTCGTTCTGTCAGCCACCATTCCAATAAACCAGAAATCCTTAATACCTATTAAGTGAGTCTGTGCCTTATTGCGAAGCGAGACTGACCCTGACAAGAAGTTTCATCAGACCTGCCAATTCCCCCCTCGGCACCCTTGTGTTGTTCTGCACTAAGAAAGATGGTTCTTTACAACTCTGTATAGATTATAGGGGCCTCAATACATGCAATAAATACCCCCTTCCACTGATGAAAGACATGCTGGCTCACTTGTCAAAGGGGAACATATTCACCAAGCTGGATTTACAGGAAGCCTATTGTTGGGTGCGCATCAGAGAAGGGGATGAGTGAAAAACTGCTTTTAATTGCCCCTTAGGGGCTTTTGAGTACCTGGTGATGCCATTTGGATGGGGGGGGGATGCTTCATGGAATTAATTAATGAAGTTCTCCATGATTTTTTATATAAAGGAGTGCTTGTGTATCTCGATGACATCTTAATCTACAGTGAAACTATGGCAGACCATGTGAAATTGGTTAGGAAGGTCCTCAAGAGATTGCTAAAATCTCACCTGTATGCAAAACTTTCTAAATGTGAATTTTATAAAAACCAATTAGACTACTTGAGGTATAGAATATCCAGTAAAGGCATAGAAATGGACCCAGCTAAGGTACGGGATGTGTTAGCCTGGCAAGCACCCTGAACAAGAAGGCAGTTACAAAGTTTCCTTGGGTTCGTCAATTTCTATTGGCAATTTATTCCAAATTCTGCCCAAATTGCTCTGCCACTGACCGACTTGTTGAAAATGAAAGGAAAGGGGAATGACAAGAAAGCTAAAAATCCTGGGGCGGTACTAAATTGGACTGTAGAGTGCCAACAAGCTTTCGAATGTTTGAAAGCTGTATTCACAGCAGAACCTATTTTAAAACATCCCAATCCATCCTTGCGCTTAGTCATCCAAGCTGATGCCTCGGATGTAGCAATTGGTTGTGTGTAATTACAGAAAGACAGTCATGGCATCCTATGCCCCTGTGCATACATTTCACACAAATTCACTGACACTGAGAGACACTGGCATGTCTGGGAAAAGGAAGCTTTTGCTGTCCGTTACGCACTCCTCACTTGGTGCCACCTATTAGAGGGAGCTTCTCACCTGTTCGAGCTTTGGACAGATCATAAAAACCTTCAAGCACTTCAGTCTCCCAGAAAATTGAATCCCAAACATGTTCGTTGGGTGCAATTTTTCAGCCGTTTTGGTACTGGGATCGTCACAAACAGTTATGGTGGAGCAATGGCTGTTTCCTGTTTCCACTGAAGAAGAGGACAACCAGCCTGCCAGACATCTCTGAAAAAGAGACATTTTATGGATTTCGACTGACTGTACCAGCTCCCATTTTGAAATCTAATTACTGAAATATGTGTTTTGTAAATTAAACTTGGACTTGGATCAATAATAAAGCAATTCAAGAATATGCAGAGTGAAAATGGAAAGAATTCACCTATCCAGGCATCATTCACATACTTTTATGCACATCCTCAGAACTGTAGAGACCAATAATTCTGCAGTGGCATTTAGAAGCAAAATACATCACCATATAAACAATCTTAACATTGATCTTCATGAGAAATGCAATATTAAATAGTTAGATGGTGAACTTAGTGTAGTAATTCAGGAGATAGTATTTTGCAGAAACTGAGAAACATACTTGAAGACATGTTAAGCCTATCTGATGCCTTGCCCACTGTTTTTGCTTTGCTACTAAATAAACTTGGGCAGGAAGTGTACTGATTTTTTACAGAGTTATGGAAACTGTAAAATAGGGACTTATGAGCCATGCTATGTATAATGGGGACAGGTAGAGAAATGCACAGATGGCTTCATTCAATCAATTAATCTGGTAGTGTGCACAGAATGTGCATAAACTCAAAACATTTCTTCTTTAAAAACAAGGTCAGATAATTCAGAATGGCAGCCTACAGAGAATTGTGAATTAGGAGAATGTAGCAGCATTTCTAAACTTCATGTCTTTAAATCTCCAGAGAACTAGAAGAAGAAAATGATTTGTCTGCAATCCAATATTCAAATAATTTAAACCAAATTTCTTTGTGGAATTAATTTAGCTTAAATTCAAGAAATTGGGTTTAGAATGTTTATAGAAAAGAATGAGTAAGAATTCATTGTTTTGCTTTTATATTTCACTGAATATAATGTTAAGAGATCAAGTAAAATGGGTTAAGATACCTATTTTCCTGTTCTTTGTTTTTGGTGATTTTAGGGATCCATCCCAAAAGGTGAGAGTACAGATGAGCAGAAGCATGCACTTCCATCCATATTTAGCATGTGACTTTGAAGCCTCCACCTCCAGCCTACTAGAAAGATAAAGTCTCCCTGAAATCACGCTGAAATCCTGGGGGCCATGTGGAAAAGTTTTCTTGGTCAGCAGTACAAATGTGGATTGTTATTGCCTGCTTTCATGAGGTTTTGCAGTATAGCCCTCAGTCCTAAAATTTCCTGGTATTTTCCTATCTAAATATTAATTAGGTCTGACTGCTTAGTTTTTTCAAGCTGATCAGACAAGGTAGCTAAAGGCCAATTGCAATGACAGTCAAAATATAATCATGCTTTAGAAAGATCTCAACATACAGCTTTTCCTTTGGTGCTCATTTATATTTAAAAATCTCTGTTCTTCCTGGTGACTGGTGACATAACAATGTCATTCTTACCAGGATAAAGATGATCTATTTCTAAGGTGAGCTATTGTTAAAGCTGCAGCTAATCACGGCAGTAAAAAACAGCAAATGAACATAAAGAGACAACTGTCTGTGGTATTTTCAGTTCCCCTGAAAACTCCTTTTCTGAATACAAAAATTGTTTGCCCCCAAATCTTCCATCTGGCCTTAAACACTGTAAGGAAGCTTTTTAAAAAATTGTGCAGTTGGCCAGTAGGGGTCAGTTTTGCTATATTTTATTCAGTAAAATGCACTTGAAGGTTTCTCAATAATTTTGAAAAGCCAGTTTGGGGAATGTACTTTTTATATGTTTTGAAGTTTGTTACGAAGTTTCAGAAGACCAGATTCTTTTGTCAAAGCTAGATTAGGTAACATCTAATATAATGTATTGTATCATAACATATAACAATTTCATATTTCATAGTATAGGCATTGCACAAAAGCACATGGAAATGTAAGCTGCTTCTGTTACTATACAGCATAACATTGATTATAGGAAGAGAACAAATTAATTTGCAATAACAAAAACCATTGGATTTCAGCAAGAAGAATGTCAGAATCATTCAAAGTTTTGAACTGGTTCACCAGCTTTTTGAATGGCTTTTGGTAAATCAATAAAAACAGTATAACTCACAATTTCCAATAGAGTGCCAGTTTCAAATTTTGGGAATTGAAATCCATCAGTTCTAGAGGCTGCCAAGTTTAGAAAGGCTGGTGTAAGTGGAGCCTATATATTTCAGTAACTGACAACATTGGGTCAAGGTGATAAAAGAGATCAAGCTAAATAATCAGTTAAAAAACATGACATATGAAAACTGTATGTCTTTGTCAAGTTTGACATGGTTACGATTTCAAACTAAATGGCTGAACTTACACTGTTGCTAAAATCTGATTCTGCTATTTTGCCAACTATTCCATATCCTTCTGACAGGGTATGTACAGGAATGTGAGAATACACCTTATATTAGGATAGAGAAGAATGGCGAATCGATTTTGTGGTTGGGAACTGTAGGTAAACAACAAAAACAATGCTGATGAAGGCTATATGACGTGACAATAGAACCAAACAGTTTGGCCCAGTTTGGGGGGCATTTTGGAGTTCATTAAAAAAAAAGAGTAAAACAAGTACATCACCTATTTTCCACCTAGCCCAACATAACCAACAACACTGATTGTGTGAGAATTAAATGGAGAGAGCCCTCCACACGCCATTTTCAGTTCCTCATGAAAATATGGAATAATAATTTAACAACTATAGGAACAATAATAATAAACATATTTTTATATAATAAGAAATTACTGTACATAGAAATAAAGACAGCACATTCATGAAGAATAGCTTGATATGCTAAGTTTATATACTGCATTGGATTATAGATTCAGTTAATTATAATTTGTTATAGTTATTTAGGTGTAACTTGTTTTTACCATTACTTAAACCACTATTAAAATGCATGAAGATTATATTATGGAAATATGAAGGGATTCATATCTGTCTCAGTCTGGTGTAGTGGTTAATGCATCAGTCTAGAAAACAGGAGACTGTGAATTCTAGTCCTGCCTTAGGCACAAAGCCAGTTGGGTGGCTTTGGGCCAGTCATTCTCTTCCATCCCTAAGAAGGCGGCAGTGGCAAACTGCTTTTGAAAATGTTGGCAAAAAACCCTGTAGGGACTTGTCCAGGCGGTTGCCAGGAGTCAAAACTGACATAAAGATACAAATTTCCCTTTCTACTTCCTCCTACTCCCTAGCAATTGCTTGCATAGTCTTTGTTTTAGGTTCATTTACTAGAAAGTAGTAAACCAGAAGCTACTCAGAACTACATCCCACTGAACAAGGGGGCTTACTTTCAGGATGTGTGGATTTTTTTTTTTTGCCAAAGATTTTTGCCAAAGATATGGTATAAGGTGAGATAGAGCATAGTATAGCCCTGATCTGTTGCAGCGATTAAAATCTCCACAGTGGAGGCACATACCAAAAACCTAGGCCCTATTCACTCACATGGCATCATCATGATGTGCAATCTGAGTCATGATTTCTCCCCTTCATTTTTCCCTCTACTTTGATCCATTAGAAAGTAAAATCTAGAATCCATAACTTTATTTTACTGCACTGCTGTTAATGACTTCAAATTTAAGTTTCAGCCTGTTGTTTTTCTTAACCAGACAAAAATGAAGAGATGCTATATTCCAGATTGTTCAGCAGTTTATAGCTCCATTTGAAAAAACAGACAAATTTTTAAAACGCTGTCAATGTATTTATAATAATTGTCTGAATCAGCAACATCCGTGGGGATGGAGTCAAAACAGGCAGGATGGCAGTCTCAAAATGGCCCCTTTTATACACGCATCTGCATCTCACATACACACAAAGGGATGAGCTTTGACCTCCAATTTGTCTGCTTTGACCCCCTCCCACCCCCATTCTCCATGGACATCACTGGTCTGAATAAACTATAATTTTCTATAATTAAAGCAAAATATTTTCATATGCAAAGCAAATTATACAATGCATTACATAAAATACCATAATATTTTAAACTCTTTAAACTGTGTTAAAAATTAAACATTGCATACATTATAGTTTTCCAAAACATTTATATTAAAATGGGGGAAAATGTTTTTTCCTATTGCTTTAAAAGTTTTTCCATTAATAAAAATGGGAAACATGGTATTTTGGTCCACATTGCTTCCAGCTTTTTGGAAATGTTACATTTCTAGCCAGTTCCCTTGGCTGTCACAAATATACCAAAAAAAAAAAAAAGTATAGTCCTCAGCTACCAAAAGCTGCCTATCCCTGTCTTAAGATGTGGCTTCTACATTATTCCAATTCTCCTCTGAAGAATCTAACTTGCTTCTTCATTTAATGATAATGGAGCACCGTACATGGATTAACTCATCACATTCAAAAGCTACACAAAAGAATCAAAATTTGTTTCTTCTGATTCAATTCTTTCATGGAGTACTTCAAAATCAAAGGTTCCTACTACCACCAGTCACAAAGCTGATGTTCTGTTAACAGAGTTCAGTGCGCTTAAAAAAATGATGAAACACGGCTTGGGAAAACAATGAAGAATTATAAATGAAAAATTAAATTTGTGCAGAATGATTGTATGACACTTCAAGTTAAAGTACCAATAGCCAAAAAGAAAAAAGAAAAGAAAAGAAAAGAAAAAAGGGAGTTCATGAATGCTTAGAAAAATAAATATATAGAATGTCTTTTAGGAAATGGCAACAGGGAGGTAAAATTAAATTATTGTTAACTCAAACAGTTGATAATTGAAGCAAATATTCAGTTAGATTAGTATGAACTCATCTGCTGCACAAATAGCCTTGTCGGGGATAGCGGGGGAATGGGACAATTTAAAAGATAAATAGAAGGATAACCTGATCAGAAAAAGTTTGATCTAAAACGCATGAAGTGAATTTTATGAAAACTTTCAAATAACTAATAAATAAAGTTTATTTATTTATAATAATTTATGTACCATCCAGCATTACTATTACTATAGAATTAGAATTAGTCCAAGATAACCAAATCAGTATCCTTCCAGGATTCGTAATTCTAAGATATCATGAGTGGACCTTCAATGTGCATTGCTTTAATGGAATCTATTTTTATTGTTGCAGTTTTCTGCTTGGGTCATATTGTTTTATTGTTTTGTTTTTTATTACTTGAATGTTTTATTGGGTTTTATGCTGGCTTGACTCTAAACTGCCTAAGAACATCCTGTCTAGCCTAAAACGCCTTAGCAACAGCTGGCAAGAAGTCTGGAGAGCAGGCTACCATACCTTCCCATTGGACAATCCCGCAGCTGCTGTTCCCTACCACTTTTCTGTTTCAGGAAAGCAATGGCCAAGAGTGGGTCTTCCTCTTCATATAGACTCCTAAATTTATTTGTGTTATATGACAGCCAGTGTGGCATAGGGATTAAGATGCTTAAGGAATGGGAAGAGTCAGGTTCTAGCCCTTCCTTAAGCACTGAAGGCAGTTGGGCTAGTAACTCTCTCTCAACCTTAGACTGGGAAGTCAAGAACATCTGTCTAACACTGGATTAGGGCAGTGTTTCTCAACCTCATGCTACATGCTGGCTGGGGAATTCTGGGAGTTGAAGTCCACATATCTTAAAGTTGCTGAGGTTGAGAAACACTGGAGTAGGATATAGATTTTGGTCCATAACCTTTAACTTACCATTGTCTTAAAACTATCTTAGATAACCTAAGATTTCAGCAGGTTACCAGACATAGGATCTGCTAGAAGTTTTGATTTCAGTTCTTATCAACTTGAGCCAAAACACTCAATGACAAGAATTGTGGGAGTTGTAATCCAAAGTTTCTGGAACATACTGCAAGGCATTTTCTCTACATTTTCAAAACCTTTACTAGTGTCAATATCCAGTCTGAAATGAAACAACAGTGTGAATTGGTTGTGTAAAACATACATGAAAAGTAAATTGTTTTCAATCATGCGCTGTGCTTTGGGGGTAAAAATCCTTCCAAGGCCTTGTAATGATTGCTTGCAATGCTATTAGCTGGGTGAATTCTGAATATAAAATGGAATGAGCTCTTTCTTTCTCCAACTTGTTTATTTATATAATGGGAACAAAATTACACAGTGAAATCTACACCAAGAATTTGAATTTCCTGGAAAAAAATAACTATCCAAGGAATGTGTATCAGTGATGGACAGAACAGCAACTTTCTACATTAACTTCAGAGAAAATTGAAGGGTAAAATGAGTGACATTTTTAGTTTGTGCAACTATGAGATGTTTTGGAAAAGAAGAACAGCTGATGCCAAAAATCATAACTGCTTTCTGAAATACCCATATACAACCCTTTGAGATAAATACAGGATTATGCCTCTTCTGCTGATCAAGTAAAAGACACTTGATTCAAAGCACAGGTTTTCTGCTGCTTGCTTTACTGACACATCCAAAAGAACAAACTCCAGAGAGTCTGCAAGAATGATGACATATATAGGTATGCCAAGGTAATCGAGCAATGGTACAAGATCACAGACATGCTTAACCAACCAACAACAATAATTTATTATACTATATACTTTTTGCTTCAATGATCATGGGGAACCAAAGCATTGCCTTCCAAAAAGTACTTTGTGCATTTGCTACTGTTAGTAATTAACTGACTTCCAAAGCTATTCTTCCAGTGAAGACTATGCTCCTTTCCATTATTTGTAGTGTTGGAAAAACACTGAGTCAGGGTCTTCTTTGCACGATAACCTTTGCACTCAGTTTTTTTTTTGCATTAAAGGTACATATGCCCCCTTTTCTTTCCTCAGTGATAAACTTTGCACTTACATTTCATTATTTTATTTTAAATCACTAACAACCAAGATTGTTTTGCATTTCTGTCTTCTAGGGTATGACTTATTCTGCCCAATTTGTAAATGTGAAAAACATTCCCTTCACCTTGTTATTCAAGTCATTAATAAAAATGTTGAAGAGTGATAGGGCTAAGACTAAACCCTGAGTCCTTCCACTTGATACTTCCCTCTACCCATGTCATGTGATCTAACATAGTCCAGGGTTCATATAGGTGGTCCTTCTCCCCTATCTTCTGCAATACTGTATACTGCTTCATTTGGAACATTACTGCTTAATTGGTGCAATAAAGCCCACCAGGCATAGTTTTGTTTGTGTTTTCCCTTAATAGTAGATCTCATATAAACCTACAAATAATAAACAAGCTCAAAATAAATGCTTGTTTTCCATTTATCCATTTCAAAATCAATATGACAAGGACGTTTAACTTAGAAGACGTTAATGAGATGAAATTGTGAATGGATGCTCTTATAACCTCTTTCAACTTCCATTAATATTGTGCCCTCTGCTTCAGCCTCTTGTACGACCTAGCTCAACCATCCAGAAATGTAGCATCTTCTGTCCAACCTTTCATTTATTCTTCATTCTTATTAGGATAGCCCTCAGAATAAGATGTCAGACCATGGATTTTTCCATTTAAACCAGTTACATAGCGTTCCATAATTTAAACCAGTTACATAGTTACATACCTGGATTTACCAAGGCTGAACATAGCCATAGCTGGCTTTAATCACAGCAAAATAATATTGAGCTATTTCACCTTTAAAACCCGGATAGAATTTGAGGTACTTGCAATGAAGACGAAAGTGTCACTTTTGAGCCTTACCATACAATCTATATATTCATTTTTTAAAAATACTGGCTCAGATGTTAGTCTTATTCCACATTTCAAATGAATTGGATGCCTTTCTAATATTATTTAAAGTGTTGTGTGAATATCTGTTAATTTGTATATTAGGTCTTTAGTCTGTTTTATAGTGTAAATACTTCCAGAACTATTTGGGTAGTAGCCAGCTAGTGGAGCCTATAGCTGAGTTTGTTTTGCTGCAAATTGGCAAGATCAGACTTTCCACAGCTTCACCAGGGAAAATAAAAGGTTGAATAAAGTGATGGAACTTCTGAATTGCCCCCACTGGTCCATAAATGTTATATGTGTCTTTACTCTTATAAACAGAATCTCTACTCCACTTTACTTCAAGTAAGGATGAAAGAAAATCTTTCCCTCATTTTAATTTATACCAGGATAAGAAACATCACCACTGTTTAAGATACTGTACCAGACACATGAAAACATGCAGTGGGTTTCTAAAGGAGTGCTTTCTGTCACACAAGCAGGGCCCCATCTTTCACCCATCATCATAAGCATCCATCAAGGAACAAGGCTAGTGACCAGAGATAGGGGCTTATTCATTGTGGAATCATCTCCATACCAGAAGATATTTATTCCTGCATGTAGTATAACTTGACAAGAATGATGGTGTTATCCCAGCAGTATTTTTGTGCTGAATTATTAAATTGTGGCTTTCTGAAATTAAGCAGAACAAAGCTGTAGTTCTGAACTAATTCAATATTAATTGCTTTAATCCTGCAGGACACCCCCAATAGTTTTCTTCAAGGGCAGCCTAAAGATATGTTAACAATAAATAAACAAACAAATAAACTAAGTAAGTAAGTGAACAAGAATAAGCATGGGAAGGTTTCTTCTGAGCCCTATGTCTTAAGGAAGTTTTCATTTGAGACATGTCTGAGGGCTGTAAAATATCCATCCCCATATCTAATTCAATTCTTACCTAACTACCCAAGTTCCCTTTGGAGCATAACATATTATAAAGGGAGTGGGGAAGAGGGAGATGGAGAAGTTTTTACTTCCAAATCAGCAATGCCCTCCAGAAAATGATTTTATTTTACTGGTAGCAGTAAAATACACAGTCCTATTGAAGGTGCAGTATCAGCAGAAATGAGGAACTTGGCTCTTTCCTTACAGCTGCGCTGGTCTAATCTACAACATATTCATGAATATAAAGCCTGCTCTGTTTGTCTGCTCTGGGTGCTTTCACTAAGAGGCCTGACTCTTCAATACTGCTGAGGGGAGAGCCAAGGTGCTAATTAGGGAGGTCAGAAATGCCTCTACAGTATTCAGCTTCCCTTACCCTGCTGCTATTTCAGCTAGATGGGATTATTTCTTCATTAAATCATATTCATTTAATAATGTACAGCTAAATAAATCTCCTCACTAAGTATGCATGCTACAGACAAAAATGGCTTTGCTTTTAAAACACACATGGACACACTGTTCGATGATTTTCAGTTTTCAAAAATGTTGATAACATTTGTATAATTGAAAGATAGAAAAAAAAATCAGGACAAATGCTTTTCATATATGCCATGGGTTTTTTTTTCCTTTTAAATGAAATGCATATGGGAGCTGCTGCTAGCCTAACATGGGAATCATGCCTATACTTTGACCCCAGAGGTGAGGAGGGGAGAGGATTCAGATTCACATAATGGAAACATCCCTGTGAGTAAACTGCTGCTTCATCTGGTGATGCTGGCCATTTGAAATTGGAGTCCCCACTGGCTAATGGGGAGTTTTAAAAAGATCAAGAGATCCAATAATGTATGTCATGCACATTAGTGTTTTGGACCTAATGTTTTATCAGAATGAGATTGTCCTTAATGTTATTTATGGATACAAGGAGCAGCATGGTGGTCCTCTCAAATGCAGTGTCTGAGAATCTTTATAAGTGCTGCAGATAAAGCTTCCCCTATGTAGTATCAATCAGATTATTAGTCTATAACTCCCAAAATGCCTGGTCCCAACACAACTGGAAGACACTATGGAGAAGTTGCTGTAGGGTTCAATAAATCACTGGAATCCCAAAATGGAAGGGTTGATTTATAATGGATTCTCCCCATTCCCAGGAACGGGCAAAACTGCAAGATGGAGCTGATATGTATCTTCAATACATAATCTGCATGTCTGAAGCGAGCCTAAATTAAAACTAAGGCCATTCAGACTTCCCAAATTGTAAGTTAATTAACAGTTTATTTGGTAATGGTCACTTGGGAACAGGCAATATGAAAAGCAAGTCAACATTTTGCAGCTGGATGTGAGAGAGAATCCAGCACTTATTCACACTTCCTATATGGTATAGACACTGATAGGACTGGAAGCTAAATCTTTCTAACACACTGGCAACAGGATATGTCCTCCATCAGTTAAGGTCAGTGGTCTAGTTTAGCGATATAAGGCAAGCTATATGGCATATATATACGTACCTAACTTGCAATAAGCCATCCATTGTTTAAAGTGGTATAATAATAATGTGTCCTAATGATGGACAATCAAAAGCACACATTAAAACTGCTAGTAGAGATGTGCCATTAGGGTAAGAACAATTATTCTGATATGGCTTCAGATAATCATGATCCACTGAAGGAATTTTAGTAGGTTCACTCCCTCATTCAGAAGCAGGAAAGTATCAGTTACTCTTTCAAAAAAGAATAGTTGGAAAAGCACATTATGAATCTCTCAATGTCTTAAGATCACCTACTGTGGTTCAGGTTGTAAGATCACCATATGATTGGATTGGGGGACATGAGACAATCATCTTTTTCAGTAGTCACAAATTTATGGAACTCTCACATTTCAGGCAGATTTTGAAAATTCATTTTGTTTGAGGTTCTTTTCTGCTGGTGCTCATTTAAAATGTATTTTCAACTCTAATGGTTGACTTGTACAAATACATTACTGGCCTGCTAATTCGGGCTACTATATCTGGACTGCAAAAATCCAGCTGACCACTAGATGACAGCAAACTCTAATTCTCTGATGTCGTCTCATGGCCTTCCAGATTTCTGCAACTCAAGATATGGTAGCCCTACTGCTAATAGACAATACTTATTGCTTTAGGTGGTTCTGTTTATTGTAATGTGGAATTGTATTTCCTGGTTCTTGCTATGGTATTCTATGTTTTATATAAATTGGCTTGTGAAAGCTTTGTTCTCCCTTCACAAGCCAGGTTGAAAGGCAGCACAAACCTTCATTAAATAGGCAGCACAAGCCTTCATTAAACAGAAAAGGATAATGCTAGTATGTTAGCACCATTAATACAATACTGCTTTTTTAACATTTATATAATACTATTTTTATTTATTAGATATATATTCCATCTTTTGTTCAAGGCAATGTACACAGTGCTCCCTCCTCCTATTTTTCCATACAACAACCCTGCGAGGTAGGTTTGGCTAAGATAGAGTAATTGGCCCAAAGTCACCCAGTAAGCTTCTGTAGCTTCTGAAATCTGGGTCTCCCCACACCCAGTCTACCACCTTAACCACTGCACAAGGAACAAAGTTCTTTTCTAGCCATCCAGAAGCACCCAGATTCACCATGAGTTATTCCAAATAGGTATTTATTCATGAAAAGAGGCTCACTTCACCTGCTTCACTTTTTTCTTTGTATGGAATACTGAAACCACAAAAATGAGGGTCATTACTGCAGATTTTCTCATACGTTCACGTTCCCTGTGGGGAGATTGTGCCTGACACTAACTCCAAGAAAGTGGTTCTTTGTATCTAAAACCTGTGTGGGTCTTTTAAAAAATAAGCCTAACCATAATACATCTGAAATAGATGGGATTAGCCCCTTTTCCCTTCCTTTCCTGTGTGCCTTCCATGAGCTGCATAAAAGCAAACCCAGAGCTTTAGAGCTGAAAATAGCTGAAGTGAAGTGACGCAGATTTCACCCAAGATGAAAGCCTGGCTTCCAGAAGGCTAATTAAAAGCAACTGAGACACCAGCATTTGATACAGCGTTTACTCACCTGAAAAAATAAATGCAGAACTGTAGCATGGCTTTAGTGGGAAAGAGGCCGGAGGGTTTTCATTCAGGTCACAGAAAGGCCTAGCCCTTCAAGGAGACAGCATCGGCCTGTTCCTCCAGAGTCAGGGGGAGGTCAGTCCGGGGATGGGGGGAGGCTGCAGCTGTTGCTGCTCTACATGGGGTGCCGTTAGGCTGCAAGGTGACAGCCGTCTCTAAAGGTATTGGGACAAAGAGGTATACAAGTCTTTTTCTGTTCTTTCCAATCCAATGGAAGGGGGAAAGAAATTGTCTATCTGGCAGTAAAACTCTGCAAAAACTGAACCAAACAGGACCAGTGGGAGAGAAGCTGACACCCCCGCCCCCAAGACCAAATTTTACAGTGAGACAAACCAGGCAGAGGGCTGCAGAAAAAAAAATCCTGAACAATTATTCCAAAGCATTCTTACAGGCAAGAACATCTATGGGGGGCGGGGGGCGGTAAAAAAAGTCAAGATGACAGCCATGGTCACGTGATCAATGCCCTCCCTAATTTTCCATGCTTCCATAAGATCCCAAGGAAGACATTGTGAAGGTTGTTGTCCTGTTGGGAGATTTTCCAGACTGAGAAGTACGCGAGGAAAATGATGCAACGGGAACAATGCCACTAGTAGCATCCTGTACCATCTCCAACAATTAAGTTCAAAAACACCCCCAAGAGAAATTCAAAAAAAATTGCGTATCAAGAAAAAGAGAAGCATCTTCTCAGGGAGAGAAAACATTGGAGACATGATAGGCCAGATTTCAGCACTCTGCTCTCCAAACAGGGCTGTTATAATGCTAATGTTTCTCAATCTCCTCCCCCATTTCTCATCTTTTTGATTGACTGGCCAATTGAGGAGAAATGCCTAATTTCAGATTATAGTGGCTTCTGTGTTTAATTCTCCTAGCGCTCCTCAGCAATGCCTTTCAAAACGAGGCATCTTGTAAAATTGTGGTGCTGCATTTGGCTAAGCATACTCTCAGCCTGGCTGGGGAATTCTGGGAGTTGAAGTCCACACATCCTAAAGTTGCCAAGGTTGAGAAACACTGCTCTAACCTTACTAAGAGAAACAGAACAAGGAAACCTGCAGCACAGCCGAAGGGCATTGCTTTGTACTGATCCTGATCGTGAACTACATACAGAAATAGATTTCTCCAGGCACAAATAACGGAGAAAGCAGCAGTGACCCTCTTGCTCCAAAGGGAGGCAACACTCTCAAGCAGCAGGTGTTTCAGGGCATCTCATCCTCCCGAGCTGCTGTTGGGAGACAAAAGTTCAAGTGTCACAGAAGGCTGTTCCCCTCTGCTCAGCTGAACTGCTCTCCATCAATCCTACACTGGCAAATAATGTATCAACATCCTACTTCGGTGGCATCTATTTGCAGTCACCTGACTTCCCTCTGATCAATGGGTGACAAAGCCTAACAGATTTTATATACCTTGGGGCTACTTTTGGACACTGTCCAAATAAAGGAGAAACATTACCTTAACACAAGTTCAACTGGATGATTTAAAGTTGACTTTCTCATAGGCTGGAAAGCGATGAAGGCAATGTTGTGGGGACATGGCAGAAAAAAGCAGTTGCCAGGGCATGTTTGTTAGGTGAAAATGGAGAAAGCTCTGCTTTGCATTCCCTAAAGCATGCTGGCTGCAGGATTCTGGGAGTTGAAGTCCGCACTTCTTAAAATGGCTGAGGTTGAGAAACACTGCCCTAAAGCTTCCTGCTTCTCTGAGGTATGATGAAAGGCATTAGGCCATTAGTGGTACTGATGCAAATTACAACCAGCAATCTAATCACCTTCTATCCATGAATCCTGTCTTACCTTTCATTTTTGGCAGCAAAAGACTTGTACTGATGCCTGAGAGAAAGCTCTGGTCCAGGTTTAGTATAATGCATGAAATTTTGTGGAGCTTTCTTTTTTTCAGCTAACTAGCTGCAAGCCATCCTTTCTAAGTTTGTATCAGATTGTCAAATCATTTTTGATGGAAGAAAAATAATTTTCTTATTTATTTTAATGTATGCACTTAAGAAGCTTCCTGAGTGACCAGATAAGCAGAATGTCTTGCTGCAAGACCATCTTTGTTTGTCTTTACTGTGCCTAAAAATTAGATTGTGTTACTGCAATGCATTGTGCAAAGACTGCATCTGAAATCAGTAGAGAAGCTTTTGACAATATGTCTATGAAACTGCTAGCTGGGATTGGGCAATATAAATAACTTTGGTTGTAATGAGGTTTTCCTCCTGAGCAACTATCTGTTCCCATATGGTAAGGTCATGTATAAATGTCAGACACTGAGATCAGTGCTGAACCTTCTTCAGGTACCCCACCCAGCAGCACCTGCAGCAAACCATGAACAGCCAAAGACAACCTGCACATGACATCATCATGCAAATGCCACTATTACATACTTGCAACTGCATGTAAGTCATGGCATTTGTATGATGATGTCATTAGGCATGTTTCATCATTTGCCCCCCTTGCGGTTCCCCATAGCCCCATCGAAGCCCTTTTTATATTGAATTATGTCATCCAAACAAGATTGGGCAATCTGTAGGCTCTCCAGCCCCTGCACTAATTAAATTCAGTATGAAAATGCTCGAATAAACTGTGCAATTAAAATGAAGTGAAATTAAAAAATGAACAAGTAAGTTAACCTCCCCTAGATTTTAGTCACCTTTTTGTTGTTGTTTATTCGTTTAGTCGCTTCCGACTCTTCGTGACTTCATGGACCAGCCCACGCCAGAGCTTCCTGTCAGTCGTCAACACCCCCAGCTCCCCCAGGGACGAGTCCGTCACCTCTAGAATATCATCCATCCACCTTGCCCTTGGTCAGCCCCTCTTCCTTTTGCCCTCCACTCTCCCTAGCATCAGCATCTTCTCCAGGGTGTCCTGTCTTCTCATTATGTGGCCAAAGTATTTCAGTTTTGCCTTTAATATCGTTCCCTCAAGTGAGCAGTCTGGCTTTATTTCCTGGAGGATGGACTGGTTTGATCTTCTTGCAGTCCAAGGCACTCTCAGAATTTTCCTCCAACACCACAGTTCAAAGGCATCTAATTCTCCCCAAATAAAAAAAACAGGAGAAAAATCCTTTACTATCCCCTCTGATGAAGTCACTGCATCGTCGCCATGTCTCTTCTTTGCCTCAAAGGCTGAAAATATATTTAAAAATATTTAAACAAAACCAAAAAATGTTCAGGCCAGGCTTAAGAGTTGCACAGCTAAAGAGAAATACTTTTAAAAGAATGTTTAAAACTCTTTGCTGTGTTTGTTTGCAGTTGTCATAGTTCACATTTGGAATGGCTCATTTGACCTTATGCTGCTACTTTATAATTTTTTATCGTGAGGAGAAAAAAAGTGCCCTTAGTTCATGGGACAATGTGACAAAAATAAAAAGTTACTGCTAAGTAAAATGTACTGCATCAAGTAAGGAAAAAAAGTAGTTTATTTGTATATCTATTACTATGTAATGACTGTAGGATTATAGTAGCGGATGACATTGTTCCCACCCTACTCAAAAAGTCTTAAGAAGAGATTTCATAAACAGTCTCAAGAGATTTGGGGATATTGTTGTCTGCCAGATAGGAAGTAGAAACAGAGCAAAACAAGTGATGAATGACAGGAAAAGAGGAGGGAAGTGTATGGCAAAGCAGAACAGGCTGAAAAACTAAATATGCACAACCATGTGAGAAAGATCACACAGAATACAACCAGTGTGGTTTGGTCACTGTGCCACAGAGGAAATGTGTATTGTACTTTTTAGATTTCCTGGAAAGGCACATTAACTTCCTGCACTGGATCAACCAGAAGTTTGGATCAACCAGAATATATATTTTTTTTTTAAAATCCCTTCTCACCCCTGTGGGTGGTATGTGTCTTCCTCTACCAGAGGCCTGGGAGTTTGAGGGTTCTGCGTAGTATCTTAGCTGTTCCTAGCACTGCACTCTTCTGGACAGAGAGCTCTGATATTGCTCCTGGGATCTGTTGGAGCCACCCTCCCAGCTTAGGTTGGCTGCCTTAGATTAACAGTTCTATCCAGAAAGAACTCTGAGCTATTAGTAATTACATTTCTAGGTTTCTGAAGTCAAAACTCTGAAACAGAAGTACTTCAAAGTTTCTAGCCTTTGGGCGTGCGGCAGGGGAGACGCTTTCTAAAAATGAATGTATCATTCTTTATGGTGAAATTACATGTATGAAGGCATAACCTATTATATGATGGCCTTATCTGCCATTTTCAGGCAGGTCAAACCTGAATTATATGTCCTGATTCAGTCATCCTGAGTTTGTAACGGACAGGGCATGAACTGATGATAAATTTGTTCCATTCTAATTTGTTTATGAATTTATTGTATTCATTCTTCATGAACTTAAAGAAATCATTACCATTTCCAGAGTTCCAATGCAGTTTGGAGATATACATTTACAGGCTTAGAGAAAATGCTAAAGTAGGAATAGTGTGAACAAATGCATTAATTGGGAGAAAAACCACAAGACTTGTCCACCATATGCTGGAAAAGAAGGGTTTAATCCTCTCTTTTCTTCTCCAGTCCAGAACAACATTCTCCCAACTGCAATTAGTTCTGAAAAGAAGGTTAATGCTGATGTCAGTAGTCCCTTGCAGGGCATATTTCTCTTGCACAGTAGTATGAAATTACTTGGTTTCACTGTAGGTATTTTAAAAACCAAATATCTGTACAAGACCCAGTTTGGTGTAATGGTTGAAGACACAAGGCTAAAAATGGTGAGACTGTGAGTCCTACCTTTGGCAAAAAGCCAGCTGGGTGACCAACCTTCTTGTATCAGAGAGAACTCCTAGTGGCACTCATGTAAGAGATGCAGTCTTTCCACAGAGAAAAGATGAGTAATAAATTCCAATTTAGAATAAAAGAAAATGAACTATGTAATATGAAGCCATAATAATCTAAGCCACCCTGAGGAGATATAATATTTTTACAGTTCATATCTAGTCAGGAGGGAGCTTATGCATTTCCATGTGTGGAAACAGGGAACCTGCCTGACTCATGAAGCACTCTCCATATATAAAGCCTACTGGACTATTTCAGGAGAAATATACCAGAAATTATGTTAAGATTGTTGTGTGCATGCACTTTTCAGATCCTGCAGGTGGGCATTCAAAGGAAATGGCCTCTTCACAAAATGGCTGCCACAGTGGGTATGGCCAGGCAAAAAACACCCATCTATCAAGTGGCTGGCTCTCACTGATACCACTTCAATCTACTCAAAAGTGCCCCCCACCCGCAACACTGAATATTGTTTGTGAAGCAGAAGAAAAGACAAAGAATCTGTGAAACCCTTTATAAGGTACTTCAAAGCCACCAGATTCAATCTGTTACACTGAAGCAGTCCCTGCTTCGTTGTATGAATCTAAATCAGTGGAGTTATTTGAACAAAGATTTGTTGAATGGAAGCAATTGTACAAAGCTTTGCACAACCTTAGCTCCTATGGAATCCTAAATGGCTTGAGTAAACAAGCCAAGCTGCATACTCTAAAATTACTTAAAGCTCAAGCAAATGAAGGGAAGAGAGACATGCAAACAGATGATGGGAACTATCAAAACTTTTAAACAAGTATTCAGCATTTTTGACTTGTGAAATCTTGTATGACAATTGCCCAATATATCAATAATAAAAAGTGAGAAATTCTAACTGCATAATTCTCTTATGTTCAAATTAAAAAACAAAACAGGATAAGGTTAAAAGAATATCCTGGGAATTAGAATACAGAGAATTTTCATGACCTGTGCATCCCTAAAGTTTAATCCTGTAATGAGGCTTTATTTTGTGTTCTTATATGTAATGGTACAGTATAGTTAGAACTGGAGAGAGATGCACATGCTAGCCAGTTCATCCAGAAGCAATGAGTAAGAGACTGAGAAAGTCTCCACCTTACAAAACTGGCTGAAAAACTGAATTCTAAGCAGGGAAAGCAATCCAGTTGCAGAGTGTTCTGCAGTTTTATTTTATCCTCTTGCACTCAGTCTTGGTTAAAGACGCTCTGGAAGAATTTTCCTTTCTGTGGAGATGGGGTGGCCTAGTACCTGACAGTAGCAAACAGCTTTGTCTTTGTACACCATACCTTAATAAAGCTGAATTAAGGGCAGAAACTAAAATGAGTGATAATTGCACAGAGTGTGTCTGCATGTGTGATGGAATATCTCTTCCCGCCTCCATACACCAACACAGACACACAGACACACCTGTTGTGGTCCCATAAAATTTGTCCCGAAGTGGGACAGAAGACTCCATTGGCACCAATTGTACTAGCCAACTAACACCGACAGGAGCTTTGGGAGGGAAACTATTTTCATAGAGGATAATAGTTAGGTGGAGGATTAAACTGGCCTCATGACCCCTGCAGGCCTGATTGAATTCACATTTTTGTATGCATGTTAATCATGTTTTACACAGTATCATATTTAGCTGGGCTTTTAAAAAGTTACTTTTGATACTCTCTAATTATTTTATTTGAAAGGGACAAGGGGGAAGAGAAAGGAAAGGAATATTTAATTTCTTGACAGAGACTAAGAATGGTATAATTCTTGCTAAACTTAGGTTTTTGGGAGAATGGGGAGATCCTGAAAGACACCAACAAAATATATAACTTGCTTCAGAAGGTGGGAAAATGTTAGTCATGATTTATTGAAGCTGATATGATATTGATTCTACATAGGGTTCAAATTTAACTATCGTGCAAAACCAGCCTTCTTAGCAGCTGCAAACTGGCCAGCTGGGAACTTTCCAGTGATAACAGCATGTGAACATTGCCTAAATGTAACTTATTTATACCACTGCTGATGGAGAAGCAGCCAAGCCCTAGTGCTCTTGATCTTGGCTGGACTGTGAGGCCACTCCCTCCCCTCCAGCATTAAGCCCTCTGCCAAGCCCCCCATTCCATTGACAAAGGTCATCCCTACTTGCCTATCACAGCCATGGATCAGCCCTGTTCCCCAAATGCCAGAGAAGATTTGCTATGGGAAAGCCTTGACCCAAACTTACAAATGCTATGCTGCAGTTATCAGGGTCCTTTGAACATCCCACATTTGCCAACCAGAACCAAGTCTGAGATTCGCGTTCCATAAAGCCCGAAAACAGCCGCCTTTTAAAATGATATATCAGGGTGAGGTATAACTATAATGACCATATTTTCTTGGAAAAAAATAAAGGGCAAACCTGAAAAAGGGGCAAATCTGAAAGAGATTCATAAGAATAAGAAAAAAATGTTTATGTTTATAACTTTGCTTTACTAAGGAAAATTCAAGAGCAAAACCAAGAAAACAAATATGAATTGAATATCTGTAGCTCAGGGTTGAACTGTGGAGTCCTTGGTGCTGTCTGAGCTTGGTAGTCTGCTCGCAGACATTTCATTACCCAACTAGGTAACATCATCAGTGCAAATGAGTGTGGGGTTTGCTTGCCCTGCCAGTTTTGGTGGGGGTGTGGTTTTCTCCTTGGTAGTTCCTTGATTAGGATATTGTTTTCTGTTTGTTTGCCTGGTGTCAATCCCTGCTTATCTGGGTGTTGGCTGCTGGAGAGGATGCGTTCTGGTCTTTTGTTTCCTGCTTAGCTTGCATTGATGATGTTACCTAGTCAGGTAATGAAACGTCTGCAAGCAAACAACCAAGCTCAGAGAGCACCAAGGATTCCACAAATAAATAATAAAAAAAAATAAATCTAAAGGACAGCTTTCTGAAATAAAGGACTATCTTTTATAATAAAGGAGGTACGGTCACCGTAGGTATAACGTGCCGCCCACTAACTACCCAACATTGGACTACAGCTTCACAGACCTTTTTTTAAAAAAAAAAACCCTTTCCAATATTTTGGGGTTCCCGGCATATTAAACCCAACATGTGTATTCACTACTGCCAGCCAGCTTCACTGGCAATCCTACTTTCTTAACTCATTGGATTGCACCAAAGATGAAAAACAGCAGTTGAGACATTTGGCTAAAGCTCATCCTCATGTTCAGCTCTCTGAAATGCAGACTTTAGACTGAAAATACTCAGGGTTTTCAATTGTATGTTTTGATTCCTCCTGGCAAATGAATCAGAAGGGAACTGAAGAAAATGGCATTTCTTTAAAATGTCCATACATGAAATAATTGGACAAATAGCACCACCCTGTAATGATGTCATGGCAACTGACTTAAGTTATCAGACAAAGTAATGACATACATAAGCTGCATTATTTATGTGCTGATGACATCATTTATTGCCCCCCTTGCACCCTCTTGCCCATTGAAGCCCACCATGGAAGGACACTTAAATATCTAGAAAAACCTGTAACTTGGAAACCTAGACTGAAGAGACGTAGAAGAAGGAAAATCTTGTGAATAAGTTGGGTGGATAAAAAATACTCCAGAACTCCCATTAGCAATGGAAGAAAAATGTAAAACATCTCTCAGCTTGAGCTTCTAATTCCTTCCTTTCCAGCTTGTTAAACATGAACAAGTGTGGAAAAGGTGGCAGAAGCCATTGCTGCTATAAAGGCTCAATGACGTATTTCCAAAATAGCAGGAATGTTTGTGACAAAGCAAACACAAAAAACAAACAGTCCTTTCAAAATTCTCCAGCCCTTATTAGGGGATTTATTCCTCTATGTGGTATTTACAGTATTCATCTATTGACATAAATAGGATTATTTCTTATTAGAAAACAAGTTTGGTGTATCAGTGGTGTATTTGTTCCACTCAGCGTTCTTCAGCCAGTTAATGTGAAGTGGGAGCTCCAAACTTGCCTTAAATTTTCACTTTAGATAGCAGTCTAGTCCAGCCTTTCTCAACTGATACCTTCTACGCATATTCATGGACAACTTCCATGTTCCTTAGTGGAGATGTGGCAATCCTGACTTTGATAAACATGGGATGGAAGAAATCTCAATGATCAGTTTTAGGAGTGAGCATCTCCCAATTCAGTTTTGTATAAAATCTTTTGGGGACACTCCTTTTAGTCAACTCTTGTTTACTTGCTTATCTGCCTGCATTTCTATCCACTTTTTGGAGGGAAAGCTTAAAGTGATGTATGTGAAGATTTCCCCTAATCCTCTTCCCATATCAGCAGCTCTGTGAGGAGGGCTGGGAGACAGTCTCTGCCCCAGAATGACCTGTGAGATCTGTGAAGGCTTTTATCTGGATCGCCCTGATCCAAACACACCATAGTAATCATTAGAAAATGTAGCCCCATGTTTGCTTTTCCTTAGCATGTAATTATAAGGACACTTTAAAAAAAAATTATGTGGATTCCCATGGATACATTTCTTTCCATGGCACACTACACAGAATATAAATGTACTGAAATAATTAAAAGGGAGAAAAGCCAACATTCATAAACTTTCAAGGAGTCCTATGGGAAAGTGTTTAAACAGCTTTTAAAACAGATGTTAATATTAATATGTTAATGTTAATATAATCCACTGAACTAAAATGTGCCAACCAAGCAGGGACTGCTGTGTCAGCCTGGCTACACACCATTAAGAAAGTATGCTAAGTTCTGAATGATAATTCCTCCCCAATTTTAGAAAAGCCATTTAGGAATAATATTACTCTGAAAGTGACCCTTGCAAATATAACACTTGTTTATGACTCATTTTCCATTTTGCTTTGTGCTCCTTGTTCACTTGGGCCTCCCTTTGTTCTTTTGCTAAAGAAACTGATCTGCAGAGAACAAGAGTAAACTATGCAAAGTCTGGAGCCATTTGCAAGCAGAGCTTTCCAAAACCCTGCTGCAAGCATTTCTCTTGCTGTTTAGCTTGGAATGATTGAAAGCTTCAGCCAACTGGCAAAGGGTTGTATACTTTAAAAAAAAAAAGCAGCTGAGAATAAAAAAAGAAAAAACATTCTTATAAGCTGTTTTAAAAATTATATGCAAGGGAAACAATCTTTAAAAGCACAGCCGTTTTCACGATGATGAAGACATATCATCACTGACATACTATTCAGATATACAATTTATAGATAGATCCATATACAGGTAGTCCTCGTTTAGCGACCAAAACTGGGACCGGCAACTTGGTCATTAAGTGAAGCAGTCACTAAGGGAAACCACAACTGTTCTTATGATCTTACTTCAAACTTCCTTTGCTTTATAGACCTACAAAGGTCATAAATACAAGGATTGGTTGCAAAGTTACTTTTTCATCACCATCGTAACTGTGAACAGTTGCTAAACGAAGACTACCTGTAGTAAAGTTTGCCAGGCTGAAAAAAGTTATGCAGGAGAACGTTTCAGATTAGCGTAACTAATTTTATAATAACGTTCCCCATAACCAGACAGATATATAACGTAGGGAATTATGCTACATTTCCTTCTGTTCTGGTTTGCAATGCACTGAGAGGGTTTTATGCCACTTTTAAAAAAGATGTGGCAACCTACAGTAGTGTCAGCTTTTCTTAAATGAGTTCTTAAATCTTAAAATGAGGTCAGTTCAGCAACTAAAAAATTATTTCTTGTATACTGGACACCTCAGAAAATGTTTAAGAAGCATTAGTTGCTACCAGCTTACTGTTGCAGTTACAATTCAGGAGTTGGAACACCAACTCATATGGTTTGTACTTGTACTTAATATTGCCAAAGATTTCCTCCTCAAATCAACAGGAACGTTAATGTGATTTTAGCTTAATTGTAATGTGTTAAAATGCACACTTTTTTCTTGGCTTAAATTCCAGCATTTGAGATTTATCAAGAAATCAAGCATTGTGGATTTTTCAGTTAATGGAAAGGTGGCAAAAGAACGAATTATACACATTGAAAAACTGAAGCCTGATTGACAGCAATGAATTGTTGACTTTTTTTTTCAACAAAGGAACAAGGAACATGGCTTTCAAAAATGTGATCAGTAATTCTGGAATTGTTTTGTTTGTGATATAATTTCCAAGCTGTCCCCTTTTTATCCTTTTAAAAATGATTAATTTTGATTTTTTTGCTACATTGCTAATACACTTCCATGGATATACCCTTTTTGTTACTTAATGTGATATATGAACATGAAAAAATGCAGCATTTGCACAGCTTTTAAAATCCATTAAAAGTTTCAAACTTCCTCAAGATTTTTATTTCCATAATGCCCCCCCCCCACCCCTCACAACCTGTATGAAGCTTGTATTCACTTGACTTCTCCATCCAGTATATTCCAGTTGTGGGTAAATTATTGTAAACGATCAGTATATTAGTTTTGCTAACTGAATTACAGTCATTATGTACTTATATCTCCCTCTTCCTTGGAAAGCTAAGAGCAGCTAACCTGGATCTTTCACTATTTCAGTCCAAACCTTGATTTAATTACAGTAATGCTACAGGCATTGACAGATGATCCACAGCTCCTGACTAATGAAAATGGTGAAATAGGTTTGAGGAGAAAACACTTAGGATATTAACCTACTCATGTAATCATTTTTTTTAATATGGTTGTTTTACTATTTAGTATTTTTACCCTACTTCTCTATTTCTTAGTTTGAAACCATTTACAATATCTAAGAACATGTTTAGAAAATAACAAATAAAAATCAGCAACAAAAAAACCAGAACTAAAAATACACAATTCCCCAATGTAAGCCATTTATGAGGAACAAATTGAAAACATTCAAAGAAATAGCAGCTATTAGGCAAAACTGGATTAAATAAACATGCTTCCATTGCTTGTCTAATGGCAAGCAGATTGGGGCAACAGGGATATTCCACAATAGATACCCATTAGGAGTGGGTTCCACAGTAGATATTCCTGTGTAGGGGATTCTACAATGTTGTGCCTCATGTGTCTGATGATGGGTGCTAAAAGTGTTTACAAGGGTCCACAAGGTTCATAAAAAAGAAAATGGTTGATGTTTCTGGGCCTAGGCCACTATGTTTCTAAAACTCAATTTCAGGACTGTGAATGGAGCCTGGAAATAAATAGGAAATGTATGCAAATGATCTGAGATGAGAGTTATATAATTCAGTTGCTAGTTTTCCATCAAAACTCCAGTAGATGCATTTTGGACCACCTGCTAGTTCCAAATTGTCTGCAAATGCAGCTCCATGTAAAGAGCATTATCTTTAGAAACCTAAATGAAACAGAAACAGAGACATGTTATTTGAGTTTTCTCAGTTGTAAAAAGACAGTGTTGGCTCTACAGCATTTTAAATAATATTTCTTTGATGCCTTCAAAAATTCAGTTCTAATTTTTCCAGACTATAATTCAGAATGGCTGCAATAAATACAATTAAACCCCGCAGATGCCAACATATTTACAAAGTGAAGACAAAAAATCCCACCAATCTCATTGAGACTTCAATTAATGTTCAATATGTCCTAACTTGTATGACAAACCCTCAGTATGACCATACAAATTTATCAAAAAGTTAAAGGCAAGTCAGATACCTAGTAGGCATCATGACTTAAGGGGACTACATATGGCTGCCCTTTATGCACTCAGGGCCAAATTTTTGTGTTGAAGTAGTGATGGGATAACTATTTTACCACTAAACCAAGGAGGTGTCAGCCTCCCTGGGTTTGCTGGCTCAAGCGTAGTAGGAGCTACCCAGACACTCAATATGGGTTTCATGCATACTAGGATAAGGATATAGGGAGTTGCATTTTACTACAGTAAGTGGTCCATTATTGTCTATATCAGTCTAACCCAAACCAGTAAGCTTCTATATGTGTTTGATATGGCATCCAGAATATCCATTCAGTTATCCTTATTGAGAATTCTCAGATAAGGAAGTTCATCTACAATGACAGACAAGGCTGCCTGAGAAAAGCAGAAAAAGACATTTAACCTTCCCCAGCACAAAAACAGACAATACTGAATTCCACAGGAGAAGACCCTAGAAAGATATTTCTCCTAACCTACTGGGAAAAAAGGAATAATAATAAGTAGCACACTCTAGTTCATGTTCTCTCAGATATAAATCTCACTGAATTTGCACTCAATGGAATAGATAGAGTATTGCAGCTTATATAGTTTGTAGCCCTTAATGACACCATAAATTAGCTATCTTGAGATGGCTACCTCATTCTGTTGTTTTAACTGGAAGCAGATCTCTCCAGTGTTTCAGATGGGGTCATGTTCTCTTGGAGACACCAAGGGCAGAATCTGGGATCTTTTGTACACAAAGCATGTGTTCTATCACTCTACTACTGAGATATGGTCATAAATCTTAAATTTAATTCAGGAACTTCTGATGGAGCAACACCTGTTAGATGAATTCCCATTGCAGAAAAATAACATTGGATGCACTATTGGAGTCTAATTGTAAACCTGCTTTATAAGGATTTATAAAGCATCAGGTGGACCTGCAACAACTATAGAATGGAAGGCTCCCATTTAATGTTCTAATCAGTCAACTATGTCTCCTCCAAGATAATCCATTTAATTATACTTCATCCTAGTTTTCTATTTTTTTCTATCTTTCCCTCTCTGTAGGTAAAGGTAAAGGTTTCCCTTGACATTAAGTCCAGTCGTGTCCGACTCTAGGGGGCAGTGCTTATCTCCATTTCAAAGCCGAAGAGCCGGCATTTGTCCGTAGACACTTCCGTGGTCATGTGGCCGGCATGACTAAATGGAACGCCGTTACCTGCCCGCCAAAGCGGTACCTATTAATTTACTCACCTTTGCATGTTTTCGAACTGCTAGGTTGGCAGGAGCTGGGACTAGCAACGGGAGCTCACCCCGTCACGCAGATTCGAACCAACCTTCCGATCGGCAAGCTCAGCAGCTCAGCGGTTTAACCCGCAGCGCCACCGCGTCTCCCTTCCCTCTCTGTATTTATCAAAAAAAACCCAAGACAATCCACATTTTATGATTTGGAAAAAGGAAAAAATAGATGGATTTAAAAACAAACAAATGATCCCATGCAGTGCCAACTGAAGGAAATCATGGAGATTTCCTTCCCACCCATGTGTGCATGCAACCAACTCCTATATGTGTTTGCACATAACGATATACCTGTTTGCACATACCCAAAAAAGGAGAGAGCCAAACAAGAATAATTGAATTAATAGTGAATGATTAAATATAATTGCTTGAAAAATAAGTACACCATTAGTTGATTCCATGCATACACCAACTATTCTCCTTACACATAAAAGTACACCATGTAGACACACATCCATTCCCTTCTTTCCTTCCCTTCAGTCTAGCAGAAAGAGTGAGGGGGAAGAAACAGGATGGAGGCAGAGTAAGAGGAATGGGTAATTGCACAAGGAAGGGAAGAAAGGAACTAAACTGGTTGGAGATGAAGCAAAGAGAAGAGACAGGGAAGAAATAAATAAAATGTTTGTTTCAGTGTTATAAAGAGAGTTAAATAACTGGGAGAGTAGCCCTTCCCAAGAGTTTGGAGCAACAGTAATTTGTACCTCCTGCCAATTATTTTCCTTTTAACACTCTATTTATAAATAAATAGCTTCTCCTATGTCTATCAGCCAATGCAAATAAAACACACACTCCCATTCACAGAGTAATTTGTTACTGGGAGTGGGGGAAAATCATCTTCCAATCAGGTAAACACAGTAGTCAGACATGGCACTGGCTGTGTTTGGTCCTCATTAGGCTGTTTTGAGATCCTTCCTCTGGGGTTTATTTTTTTCTGTCTGTCTGTCTGCTTCAAAACTCATGATTCAGAGACTGTCAATACCTTCCTCTTGTGTATGAACAATAGTATTTTAGGCAAAGGAGCAAAGCTGGTTCTCTGATAGCTTCAGCCACAATATGGTTCCAAGATACTAAAATGCCTTGGCTTTGGGGGAATCCAAGGAGCAAGCAGCAGAGTTTCTGCCAACAGGAGAATGCAGCATTTCCCATGGAGCAGCAGCTGATCTGAAGGTTAACTATCTAGAAAGGTTCATGATTCCTAAAGAAGACAGCACTTACTGAATTCCTTAAATTTTTGCAGGTATTCAACAGTACAATGCTATCCATGTTTACTATAATGCAAGTCTGAGATTTACCCCAAGGTGAGTTTTCATAGGCTTGTTAGGGATAGGCAAAGAGTGACCCTCATATTTCTGTACAACCTCATATATCCCTGGAAAATGCAGTGCTACAAATTTTCTTCTCTCTGATGTTCTCAGTGTTAGCTCAGCTGTCTTCCTTTTGTGAGAGATTCTGAGAGCAGGAAAAGGCTTCTGAAGCTACTGCTTCCATTATTTCTTGGAGCTGAAGAGCCAGTAATTACTGTGCTGGGTAACTTACAGGGCCAGAGGAAGATATGTGACCATCAGGGTCATAAACAGTTCACCCTTTTTAAAAATACATCTGAACATATGCAGAGAAATATCTGATTGCACTAATGACTCAGCCAACCAGGTGAAACTGATTTATAGCAGTTTTTTATGAGCCAAAAGTCCAAGCAAAGCAGTTTTTTGGGGAGGGGGTTGTTTTTATTTTGGGGGTACATGTGTGACAAGGGCTCCAGCTTCTCATCCCAGTTGAAATTTGTGAGAAAATTCAATTTGAGTGAATTGCAGGAGCCTCTTTTGAGTTCCTCAACTCTGAGGCAAGCTCATGGCCACCTGAATCAAAACCAGATGTCCTTATCAGGCCTAAAGATAACAAATTGCAGATTGAGATCCTGTCAATGACAGACCACCAGCACACGGGGTTACAAAACTCTCTCAACGTGTGAAATTCTAGTCTGATGCATATTAATGCTCAGCAGATCTCAAGCCCAGTCTCCTCTAATTTGGGGTGGGTGCGTCAATTCTGCAAAACATTCCTGCATTCTAAACCGGTCATTTGAGATTGTTTAAGTGAAAACCAAAGGCTCTGTTGCTCCCAAATCCCCCCCTCCCCTGAACTGACAAAGACTGGTCTTTTCAAGTCTGCCTGTAGCAGTGGATGGCTTGTTTTGGCAAAGACAGCAGGTGCCTCCCCAAGCTTCAAGGGCTGGAGTGTCAGCAGAGACCTGAGGTCTTGGGTGGCCAGCTTCACACTTACATTTCCCCTGTGTCAGCTGATATACCTGCCACCCACACAGTGAAAGATCCTAGCAAGTTTAGAAACTTTCAAAGGATCTGACCTTTTACTCCTCCTTCATCTGCCCTTGCCAACCCATTCCTCCAATTTCTTTGGAACAGCTTGGGCATATGAAGAATCTCCGGCTTTTTATAAACAAAAAGACTGGGAACATTTGCAAATGTGGGCCATGTAACACTAGCTTTGAGATGATTATTAAAATACAGCCATGTAAACAAATGATGCCTTAAATCCCTAGCATTCTCTTCTTTGCCCTTAGTCAAAGAAAGGGTTAGGAAGGATTTACTGGATTTTTTTTTAAAGGAAATGTTATTTGGTGCTCCCAAGTAAAGGATGTATAGAATTGCAAAATAGAAATCCATGCTGTATTACCTTTTTATATTTTCTTTTCGTGATTCTGGTGCCAAATTAACTTGACATCAGAGTTTTAGTGATGCCTTGGGAATCAGAACCTTCAATACATTAAGAACAGCATTTTTTAACATATATTTGGACCCCCAATAAATCCTTCTAATAAGTTGCTGGTTTAGCTCACTGGTTTTAAGCCTGTTTTTCCAGAGAGAAGGCTTAATCAGTTCAGTATTCTTGGGTCTGTAT
The DNA here is from genome assembly GCF_035149785.1 of Candoia aspera. Lineage (NCBI taxonomy): Eukaryota > Metazoa > Chordata > Lepidosauria > Squamata > Candoiidae > Candoia > Candoia aspera. The sequence continues at coordinate 135,625,098 of NC_086155.1, forward strand.
AAAAGATGCTTGGAATTACTATGTACAAAGTGTGCTGAAATTATAAATGTATGCTCCCTAAGACTTAACAAAGGGCAAAACAGTTTTCATTGCTCTTAACATGACAGGAATGTAAAAGAACCTGTGAGGTGTTCATGACAGAGGGGGAAAGAAGATCTCAACTGAAACAATATGCAGAACAATTTAAAAGTAGAGGATAAGGACATTAAATCAGAGGTTTAAAATTACCCAGCTGAGCTATTGGGAATAACAAGTTCTTCTTGGTTTTTCAGTGCCTTTCTGTGGCTTTGGATATCATCAGCCATGTTATTCTTACGATCTACCTAACTAAGATGGAACAAAGAGGCACTGTTCAGCAGTGGTTCTAAGCAGGCCAATAAAGCAATCTTAGAAAGAAGCATTAGAATGATTCTAAAGCTACTTCTGGGATTCCACTAGACTCCATCTCATCTCTCAAGCTACTGAACTGTTGAGCTTTCTTAGGGAGTAAGGGTGACATGACATCAGCTCATTAATGTTATAACTAATTTTTCTTTTCCTTTAGATTCTAGGGAAGTTGTATTTGGAACTAGTATCTTAAGAGGAATAACTGGACAATGAGGCTAACTAAGTAATGCTTTACTATGAAAAAAACGTGGCTTGGATAATTGGTGGAATTACCGCCAGGCAGAAAAAGTCTCTTGAATTTTTTCTATAACTTCATGAAAGAAAATTTGCTTGGGAAATCCTTTCAAAAGAAAAAAGAATTGAGGAGAAATTCTCGTGGATGGACTGTGATGTTTCTGCACTTACCAAGTTCAAGATACTACCCTTGATCTTAGCCAAGTTATGAGGTAGAAAAGGGATACATGTGAACATCCTGTCTTTCACTGAAATGACTTTTCTAGGTTATCTGTTTTGAATAAAGTTTCCTCCAAAGTTTTGTTCTGACTTGGAGAAGGCTGAAAAGACAGAAGATGCAACCAGGAGTCTGAGAGGCACATGCAAATCACTACCAAAACCTCATAAGATTTGAAAGGCAAGTTCTTTGGATAGGAGGTATTTCTTTTAATTGTTATATCTATTTCACAGTATACACAATATTTTGTACATCATACATCAGAATAAGCAGGAACGCCACAGATGATTTGGCATCATGATCAGAGAACTTCTAGAGGACACAAATCAAGAAATCTACTGTAGGAGCCACAGCTTTTCTTTAGTTGCTACGTGGGACTTGGGTAGGCAGAATTTCTAAGAAGATTGGATAGCTGCAAAACTTCTGGATGGATATAAAGGTGCCACCTCATGACACGAAGATCATTTCCACGCAAGTGACTTATATTGTCTTCTAGAATCATCTAACCATAATTGTATCAAAGTAACAGCAATAACTACAGGTTTTATATCACCAACTCTGGCTTGGTGGTGCTATGAAGATGCTGTAAGTCATTAGTAGGGAAATGGCCAAAGAAAGCTCATTACCTTTAATGCCTTGCAAAGAGAAGCTTAGCAGGTGCAGATTTTTTTTATTACAATTATAATTTAGCAAACCTGTAAGCCAGCCAAACTTCTCTTTGGGACATGGCTCTTAAAGACACAGGACCACCCTTTCTGATCAAGCTTCAGTAAAATTATTCTAACATAAAATGCCGCTTTCCAATATTCAGTTTGAGGGAAAAAACCCTCAATAACTGCAAATAAAATATAAAATTTGTTCTAATGATAAATGGACCATGATAGCCAGCATCAAGCAAGAGGAAATTATATTTATGTCATTATGGACTGTTTCTAATTTCAATTCTTTAAAAAAAAAATCATAACATAACAACCTAAGAAAATTATACCTGTGTTCCTCAGGGTTTGCCACTAATGATAGTCTTAAACAGCCTTTAGACAAAGTAAGCCAAATTGTTGGCCTAATTTGGGTTCATGTCAGGAAATCAAACATGAAGGAAGATGCAATGAAACTCAAAGCAGAAATGATAGAAAGAAAGATGAAGATATTATAAATGGGGGATATGGATCTGGATGGATCCAACAAGTTCTCTGAGAATAGGCATAGCTTCCTGGATGGTAGAATTGCAGTGGTTACCAACACCAGAAAACATGCTGCTTTCCCCACTCAGTGTTAAGGAAGGATAGAAAAGAGAAACCACTTTGATGTGAAGTGCTAAGCAGTATTTTCCTTTTGCTGTCCTAAGCAGATTTAGAGGGATTTACCTCGATTACAGAAGCTGGGTCGCTAAACCAATCTTTATAATCCTTCTCTACCCTCACACAGAGACATCCGTCCAACTGCAGTTTTCTCAAACATGAAGTCCAGTTTGATCCACCTCTGCGGGTCTTTGCCCAAGAGATTGTTTTCTAGGACTAGAAATCCTGGTACTTTCTTGAATATGAAAGACTGTAATAGAGAACATGTGCAGTGACATTCCTTCCTACATATTGAGGTTTAACAAAGAAAACTATGGGAGGGATGTACCTTTCCAACAGTCTCTTATCTTCAACAGAGTTAAAGATTTTACTAGAAGCCCACTGAATCTCTATTGCATTTCTCCAGTAGATCCCCACTCCCACCCCGAATTCTTTGCCAACTTATGGACCTTCAAAAGAAATAAATATTGAAAGAACTACTTCTTACATGTGTGGGTATTATTTAATGAAGGGCAGACCAAAATTATTCCCCAAATCTCCTGGCTGGCAAAGATCATGATAAAGAAAAAAGCACCACCCGTGGGCCTTTGGAAACAGGAACCTAAAACGCAATCCTCTGAACTACAGAAAAGTGAAACTGCCTTCTAAAGTGTAGAACTGTCTTTATAACAGTAGTTGTCTTCCAAAGAAGCTGTGTTGCAATGAATCTACAAGCACATATCCTTCTTTTTTATGCATTATTATTTCCTAGCTCTGACTAAGAGACAAATTTTTACTGGGAATCGCGGAACATCAGATAACGAACACCAGTTGCATCACCTCCGGTAATGTCCTATTCCTAAGCCAAAGTCTCCAGTGAGATTTTGTTTTTGCCTCTAACGGTTTGCAAATCTTTTTTTTTTAAAGAACCTTGTCTGAGGATGTTCAAGTGGGAACATTAACCTGACTTCTAAAATTTAAGGACATCTATGGACATTCAGTTTCACTAACCCTTTGTCCAATATTAAAAGCACACCTAAGTAAAACAGTTACCCCTATTTCTCAGTTCAACTCTTCTTCCTTCACTGGTCTCCCCTTGTGCTGGGTTTTTCTTTCATCAGACTGTGTATTGTAAGCTCCTTTTCTGTTATGTTCTTTCCCCCCCACCTCCTATTTCCTCCCCCACCTCCTTTTTACATTTCTCCAAGCCTCACAATAATCTCACTTCTGATCAGTGCCTCCTTCTCCCATTCCTCTGGATGACAGAAGAAGTTGCTGTTAATCTCTCCTAGCTCCCTGGCTTCTTCTACTTGATACTGTCCATGTTTTTAACAGTTGCTTAGTGACGGTTATGCTATGAATCAGTGGTGAAGGCTAGACCACTGACGAAAGAGGAAAAAATGATGAGGAATACTTCCTTCTACTTTCTCATAATCCAAAAACATAGTAGCAATGGAGGATTAATATGAGTACAGCCACTCCTACTTAATTTGTGGGAAGAAAATAATGAATAATCTGCTCAGGAATGGGAAAGATGAATTTAGTCCACATTTGAATGCAAATGTATTTAATTCCATGTTTTAAAATCAATGCACAAACTGAAATGTAACTATTTTTTGAGTGTTGCAGATACCCAGATTTTACAGTGCCGTTTGCCAATAATAAAGAAGGGTATATTAGAGAAGAGTCTATACAAAAATACAAATAATCATGAGAATAATGTCTACAATGCATTATATTACAGAAGAATGTTTGGGAGAATGTATGTTTTAAGCAAAATGTATACGTTTGGAGAAATGTGAATCAAAATACATAACATATTTTAGTATGAATGCTAAAACAATAAAATAAAAAAAGTCACTCACCCCAAATACATAGGAGATGCTTGCTCCTGAAACAGGGTCCATTTCAGAAAGATATGAAAAAGTCTGTTCTTTAGGAGTATGCTAGAATACATGTGTTATATCCCCCCACCAAATTATTACATTTTAATCTCTCATTCACTCCAAGGGGCTCGAAGTACCATACATGGTTCTAAACGTTGTTTTTCAGATTTATTCCCACAGCAGCCAAAATCTCCCAGTGAACATTCTGGATAAAGACAGAATCTCAGTCCAGATCTGCCCATGGATTTTCTGGCATCACACCAGCTTTCTTGCTGTGACCAGAACAATAATTTCATCTCTAGTTGAGTATTATGAATTCAATAGTGATCAATTACAGGCAAGTTGATGCCATACAGAAATTCTGGACTTCAACACCTGGCAGCTCCAGCCAGGATCACCAACAGCAAGAAATGATGAGTTAAAACCCAAAGCATCTGAAGGTTGCTAATCCTTTTCTTATAAGAATGGATTTCAGGGAAGGGATTGAGGTAGTGGTCTACAGAAGCAGACACTTCCATGTCTGAATTATTGCTAGGCAAAAGTGGGCTTTTAAATTTTTGATCAATTTGTGGGCTGAGAAATTTGATAAATAATATATCTGGATTTCTCTTGGGAAGGAGACAACCTTCAACAATTATTTAAGGGCAGAAGTTCTTCTTAATGCTGACAATAACACTGCTACTGAAAATGCCCAGTGGGAGGAATTCTTGCAAGTGGTTTTCCCATTTAATTGAAATGTAGGAAAGCAGGGAGCTTGCAGATTGCTGGAGAGATGAGTGGAAGACACATATCCCTTGGCTACCACATAATTCTCCATTGAAAGCAAAGTTACTTTCATTGAACTGGATAAGAACTGGCAGGAAAAATATGCAGAATGATTTCTCTGCCTTTTCTCTGTGCTAGGAGAAATACCACCCATATATCTCTTACAATGCATGTGCAGATTTATTGAGAGTCAAACTGTTTTATAAAGAGAATACACCCAGAAAAATATTGTAGCTTCCAACAGTAACATTGGGAAATACACAGGGATTCCCACCCAGCCCCCTTAAATTAGCATGCTGCTTTTTAATTACCTTAGCTGCAATGAATGCTATGCTTAGAGCTAAAATAAGAATTGCTTTCTGGAAGGAAAATAATCCACCCCACATTAACTGTGCTTGGTTGCTATTAACTTTAATGGGAAAGCAAAACATAGGTTTACCTGTCAGAGGATCACCAGTTAAACAAAGGCCAAGTGCCAGCTTGTCCGACTGAATCCAAGGAAGAGAAAATCTTGCCACCAACACCTATAAGCCCTTCCCTAACTCTAGAAATAGAGTAGATAGGGGTAAAATTAGAGTAGTGCACACATATATTAAGCTTAGATCACAGACTAGACATATTTTCATATAGTTAATTAGAACTGAAAGTCAGAGGTCAGGGGAAAAAAACTCTCACATCTACTTCTGAAACAGGGAAGGGAAGAGTCTACATGTTGGTATGCACAGCAGTTAAGAGCTATAAATCGCACTTGCAAAGCTTGGCTGGAAACAAAACTATTTCTGCTCTGTATTTCGTCAGCTGTTTGAATAAAAAGGGGGAAATACTGAAGTGCTGCAGTGTACTGTCTCTTTCAATCCAATCAAATCCTTTGAATCCATGTACTCATCTCTTACTTTACTTCAGTGGGGGAACAGCTACTGTATGTATGAAATCTACTCAGCCATCCTTGACTGTTTAGCGCTGCTGCTTATGATAATGAATGGAGCAACAAAAGTCAAAACATCTCCACTGAAAATGACTGGACCATTTGGATGTAAGAGATAATCCACCCAATCAAAACCTGCTCTAGGTTTGCAATGGACTTTTGCCTGCTTTCTGTTGGAGATGTTAACAAATCAGCATGCCTCATTAGCATATAGATGAGTTGATCCCATGAGGCAATTCTCTATGTGTGGGGAAGCTGTTTATTGCCACTCCCACTTCCTCTCTCTCTCTTCCTCCTCCTTCACCACCAGGAGAGAAGCATGAGGCATGTAGCTCCTCTCCCTCCATCTTGGGCTGTGCAGTGGGCCTAAGAATTCAAAAAGCAGTTTTCCCATTTTCTGCATGCAGCTGCTATGAAGGCTAAGAGTTCATTAAGTTTAGGGAACAGAAGAAACAAAGAATCTTCATTTTTCCACCCAAGATGAATGTAACTGAACCAAGAATAAAATCAGTAAGACTCTTTACATTTAAACCTACTTTGTCTAAGCATGGGATTCTTTATGCTTGGGAGGGCTGAGTGTGATCAATAACCTGTATTTCTCTAACGTGCTCATTAAAGCTATTTAAGATAATATTCTTTTTCTGTGCACAGCTTCTCTGCTGTGTTAAGCTCTGCTCCATTCGGTGGTCCTAGCTGTCCACTAATGGCTTCATCAGGTTATGGGCCCAGATTTTTACAGAAAGAGAAATTTTCTTTTTGGGCTTGTTTTGTTTTTGCATGAGCATTGTTGTTTTTGAGAGAATATTCAGTGTAAATGCTGAGGAGGTTATCTTGGTCTAGCCTTCACCACTGATTCATAGCATAACCGTCACTAAGCAACTGTTAAAAACATGGACAGTATCAAGTAGAAGAAGCCAGGGAGCTAGGAGAGATTAACAGCAACTTCTTCTGTCGTCCAGAGGAATGGGAGAAGGAGGCACTGATCAGAAGTGAGATTATTGTGAGGCTTGGAGAAATGTAAAAAGGAGGTGGGGGAGGAAATAGGAGGTGGGGGGGAAAGAACATAACAGAAAAGGAGCTTACAATACACAGTCTGATGAAAGAAAAACCCAGCACAAGGGGAGACCAGTGAAGGAAGAAGAGTTGAACTGAGAAATAGGGGTAACTGTTTTACTTAGGTGTGCTTTTAATATTGGACAAAGGGTTGCCTCCTTCCCCAAAGAGTTTAAACAATTGCTCCATTCCTTTTGCAGTTTCTCTGTGCTGGATGTATACCAACATTGATCCATCCAAGAAATTCATAATTAGTCCTTGGAGTTTCAGGTCACTGGCTACCCAATTTGTATAGCCTTCTGAATCTGGATTAGGAGGATCTTCCTTCAGAATATTATACAGATTCAGAATCTTTGCCTGACTTTCCACCCAAATTTTCCAGGGATAAAATTCTCCTGGTTTGAGTTTAAAAAATACCAGATTGTAAGGCAGGAGTACACTGACCACCTTGTCTAAGCAACAGATTTAAAAATCACTTCAAAAAAGAAAAAAAAAAATCTTCACTTTATGGATGCAGGGACTAAAATGGGATTTCAAACTCAGTCTTTGCCTAGAATATATGAAGAAGATTGAATATTGTTTTATCAATTAAACTTGTTAATAATGGGGAGAATTTTTTTTGGCAATGATTTCATCAAACTGAAGGGCTTGCATTTTTTAAAAGTCAAGGTTAATATCCACAGTGTTTCCCATCCTATAAGTGTAGCTACAGTATGTGATTGGAAAGAAGACTTCAGCGTCTCAGCCAAAATTAATACATTTATCTTGTCCAGTTGATGCCAGCGACCTATGCATGTCTGAGGGCCCTTCCAGATGATGAGGCTTTTTGTCACCCAAATCTTCTAAATTCACATTTGAAACAGGGCAAGATTTGAATGGGCTGCTCTAACTACTGAAGTTAGAAAAATGCTGTTCTTCATATAGAAGCAGGATAACTTATAGCTGAAACCAGTGCGTGGACCCACCTCTTTGAATTCTGGTAAAGCTTGTCATTTTCCCCGTAGAATTAACCCTATTTTTGTTAACTGATCCCTTTATCTCAAAATGGAAAAACGAGCTGGAAGAAAAGCTGCATTACTATGGCTTCTCTGCTCACACATTAATAACAATCAGATAGGATTCCACCAGGAAGGACTTCAGACAACAAGAGTAAGATGTGAAGCGCCAAACTGAGTTTCATTCCAGATGATGTTTTCCTGGGCAATCAAGTCACCAGCCTCCTAGATACCTTCATATGATTTCTATACCAAAATTTCAAAGAGCATTCAAGTCTGCATATTGTATTGGCTTGCAAACTGTAGTCCTAGAAAGGAGATTCCAGAAACCTTCCTCCAATGAATGTTCCTGCTACTGTAAGCCAGGAGCAATTGAATTAACAGTCCACATGCTGCTTCACTGTCAATCTTACCAAGATCTGGTACATCAGTTTATAACACCTTTGCTAACGTAATACCCAGGTCATACTGATTCTTTTTATCTTAACTATCTTTTAGCCAGGCAGAGTGATGTACTCTCCTTCAAGTTCTCTCTGCCAAGTTCTGTTTAATAGACAGCAAGCTTCAGCAGGAACTCACAAGGAACAGTCTGATTTGATCAAACTTGTTGAAAGCAGGAGGAGGAGGAGGAGACCTGCACCTAGAAGCCTACAGGGAGCCGGTGCAGCTCTCAAAGTGTGGTATTATGTGGGCATTCTGTGATGTGCCTGAAACTGCATGTACTGCTGCGTTTTATTTATTTATTTATTTATTTTTCAAGGGCGGCCCCACATACAGCACATTGAAATAATCTAACCAGGAGGTGACTAAGGCATGCATGACTGTGAACAGAGCCTCCTGATCCAGAAATGTTGGCACATAAGATGGATTTGTACAAAGTCCCTTCTGCCACAGCTGCCACCTGCTCTTCGAGCAGGAGCCATGAGTCCAAGACGACCCCCAAATTGTGTACCAACATTTGTACACAAATGTTTGTCTGAGGAGAGTGCCAGTCCATCCAGAATCAAAGATGGAAAAAAAATGGGGGGGGGGCTAAAACCTACAGCCACTCAGTCTTGCTAGGGATAAGGTGAAGTCCTTTCTTCTCTATCCAGACCCCCACATCTAGCAGACACTGAGAACGAACCTTGACAGCATCACTTGGACGGCAGAGATGTATGTCTGAGTATCAACAGCATACCAACATTAAGTAGTAGATAGTAGAGCCCAGAGGCACCTCGCAATGCAGAAGTCTAAACTGGATCTCCCTTCTCCCCAACACCAACTGGAATCAGCCTCGAAGGAAGGAAGAGAACCACTGTAAAACCACGTACCCTATTCCCTAAACCCGTCTAGAAGACTACCATAAATGATGCTATTGAAAGCTTCTGAGAGATCTAGAAGGGCCAGGATGAACACTCCACCCCCATCTTGAGCCCACCAAAGCTCCTCAACAATGCAATCTAAGTTGTCTCAGAACTATAACCTGGTCTGAAACCCATCTAAAAGGCTCCAGATAATCTGCTTTCTCCAGGGCCATCTGGGGATGTAAGCCTACCATTTTCTCTTAAAAAGGGAATACTGGAGATTGGAGGGAAATTGTCCACTGCTGTTGGATCCAGGGAAGGCTTTTTAAGGAAAGGGGGGACCACTGCTTCATTCAAAGCCCACAGAACCATCCTTCCCTCATGAAGCAACTGGATAGGAAACCCTGAGTGTGCCAGGTTTTCTTATGGAAGGTGTTCTGCTCTGCATTAAAAAGAAGTTCAAGAAATTGGGTTTGGGATAACAATCAGAAATTAAAGATTATCTCTGACAAAAAAAAATAGGCTCTTAATAGCTCTGGGCCTTCGTAGAAGTAATTTTTCATGGGTTTACTCCAGTTCTAAGGCATCCAAGAGTCAGTCTGGACAAATTCCCAGGAGATCAGCCAACCAGCCAAAGCATTCAGTTTCCACAACAGATACACATTTCATCTATGTAGTCTAATATACACCATTTTTAAGCTACTGCATTTAAATATAATATTGGCAGAGAATAAAACCACATTCAAATAAGGACAAATTTCAGGAGCATTAATGTAGAATCTGATTCTTTAAGTGCCCTTTCCATTAGTTCAAGGATGCAAGTTATATAAATAAGATGCTGATGAAATGTTCACTGTATTTGCTGTGACTGCCATGGTGATGTTTTTTAAAGACTTTTTTGTTCTATTGGAATAGTTATACTTGTATTAAATTTCTCTGTCCTCCCCTACTTGTTCTCAGTTTTCTGTACATACACAGTGTTATTGGGAATTGGGGCTTTCTCTATTTATACCTAAGATTCCCATTTTTTTTCCCTGTAGCATCTCCACATTGTTGCCCTAATCTTGCCTGTGTCCAAGAATGAGACAGGTTTAAATTGTCCTTTGTAGTGGTTTCCCCCTTAAGCTGACAATATCCAAAGTGAGCTTCAGGATGTATGAAATCTGTTAGAACTTGTCACCCACTAACTTGGAAGGAAGTTGGGTGACACCAATGACTCAAGGCAGGATAAGGATTGGCAATGGGGACAGCTTATTCCATGCTGGTATAATTTTCTGCTGACTCCAAGATGGGTGCACATTGCTTCTCTGCAATGTCAAATATCAGGTAAATATTACACATTAAGTATTTGACAGGTTGAATGTAAGTAGGCTAGAGGAAATATTAATTATCAGAGTTAGTTGTAAAAATTATTCATTTTTGTTTTGCTGTTTAGCAGTTTCTAAATGTGAGAGGTACATGAAGTTGCCAAATGCTGGGCCACAGCACCATGAGTTTAGCACAAACTTCACTGTTTTTGCAAGTTGGCTAAAAATTCTTGGACTTGCTGTCTGACCACATCTGGAGGGCACCAAGTTCAAGTATCAGTTCAGCATCTTTGCGAGCATTTGTAGCCTTAAGCATTCTATTGTAACTTGTGTGTTTTAGCATCCAGCATCCTCCATTAACAGGATGCTTCCTCATGTGGAAATCATGCCATTTCTCACCTGCAGACATTTGTGTTCCATGCACAAATCACTGCAGGAGACCAACTTCAGTTGGGTCGCATTAGCAAAGATGGGCCATATCTACAGTGTTCACCTGATAAGTGCTCTGGATTTAAAGATTTTAATGTCTGAGCTGGATTTATATCCATGCTTTCTGGCCCAAAGGCCATAATAAAAGTTTGATTTGATTTCATTTATATCCATGTACAATTAATTCCATGAATCAGTCTATGCTGCTTTGTCATGTTCAGAATTTTTTTTTTAAATAGTTAATGAAAGCATAGAATTGTTGGGCTTTTCTTTTGAGAAAGAGACAGATTTCTTTTTTCCTTTTCTTCCTTAAAACTTCTGTTTTTGATCTTCTATAAAGTTTTGCTTAGGAGTACATAAGTATTTTGACCAAGAGCTTGGTGTCCCACGCCTTCTTTACAATTCCGTTGTTTGCATTGCCTACGCTGGTGAATTTGAATCTGGATGCATGGTGATCTTGCTGTAAAGTCTTTCAGGCATTTTGTTTCAGATAATGCATTCTCTGGGACACCAGCTCAGGAAAAGGCAGCCCTGATTCAAGGGATTCCTGTCACACTGTGGCTAAAGCTCAGTATTGTATCCTGGGCCTGGTACTACCAGTGTTTTTTTTCAATTCAATGTGTTCCTCCCCTGCAATGTCAAAATCTTGAATGCTGCTCAGAATCAGAGTTAAGGTACTTGAGTAAAAGGATATATGGACTAATCTAAATCGGTTCATATAAGTGTGACAAGTTTTCACATACATTCAATATTTCTCTAGTTTCTTTTTTTTTAAATTATATCAAGGAAAATCTCAAATGATAGCACAGCATTTCATAATACAAGATCTTACATAAATTCAGGCCCATGTTTTAAAATGAGGCACAGTGCTATCCATTCTTAACTGTTTTCTCTATTCTCCGATCAGTTAGATTCCCAAGTTACAGCACATTTGGCTTGTTCCCCTTCATCCAGTCAATCGTAACTTCAAATAATTCCCTGATGAAATGAATTGGGCACCATGTCATCAGCATATTGAGGCACCAGGCAATTTCCCAAGACTTCATCAAATAACTATTAAATAGCATATTGGTGAGTAAGTTGGAGGATTTCTTGAAACATTCCACCAACCAAGGCCACAGAGAGAAGCACCAATGTCTCAGAATTGTTTTCCAAAATCTGTTCTTCCAGAAGGATCAAGCCACTCCAGAATTTCCTAACAATTCTCATCCCAGCAGGATGACCCAGGAAATGTCATGATTAATAAAATCAAATATGCCTAAGAGGTTTAGAAGAACTAATAATGATTCTACTTTTCTGGTTCCCACAAATCAGCCAGATGAGAACCCAAAAATAAGCTGGAAGCCTAGACCAGAGAGGTTCTAATTATTTTAAAGTGAAGTTTACGTGCGTGTATTATAATATTTCTCAGAAGAAATGGGAGTTGAGGGGACTTGCTTGAAGTAGCTGATACTAAAAAAGAAAAGGATAATGAGTCTGGGCTGAAAGTTCCATGAGACCACTGGATTTAATTTCACTTTTGTTTCCCCATAGTTACCCACTCAAACTTTCCCATTTTGATTGAGTTAAGACCTTGGAGTTTGATCTATGTAAGACAGTCATTAATACAGAGTGAATTTTGCCCAATTCCAATTGTGTATCCATCTGTGAACCCAGGATTCTAATACTGTAGGCATATTTTTTTTTGCAATTGCTCTTATACTGTGTAAGCTACAGGAAAAAGGAAAAAGAAATGTTGTAACTTTTTTTATCTTCAAGCTTGTCAGTTCCTTTACACGCAAGAAAAGGCATCTTACAGCACAATCAGCATGTACTATGAAAGCTAACGCCTGTTCAACAATTGCTACTGGATCAATTGTGTTTCCTAGACTTCTGCATTAGCTCATTGTAGGTGCATGTGTGTTTGTGTGTGTGCATGTGTGTTTGGTGTTACTTTTGTATTACTCATGCAACATTTTTTAAGTGAGTTGTCTTTAGCGTCTGAATATCATTATGACAGATTTTTGGCAGAAAATTCTCAAAGATAAGGGCAAGAATGTGGCTGACATGTTCAGGAAATTAAAACATTTTACCCTGCAGTTACTATGAGGGACTTTCCAGATGATGCATCACCCACCATTGCATGATCTTCCTTCACTCCCACACATTTGTCTAATTTTATACACATATTTGAGATTTTAGAAATATGACATGTAAAGCAATCCAAGGTAGATTTTTATACAGAGACATGTAACCTCTTGATAGATCATATTATTCAAGAATGCTCCCTTCCTGTTTTACTGCTAACCTCCCAATTACATTTGCAATTGCAGATGAGTACGTTATCCTTTAAGTAATCAGGGAATTTCTTTTCATTAAAAAAAATCCATTTTGACCAGTTTTAATAATATTTCAGGGATAATACAGTATGTTTGAGACTTAATTCTTACTTATTGGTCATGCAGAAGAAGTTGGGCAGACAATCAGCAACTGTACAGTTCCATAAAATTCCTGTTGTGATTGAATTGCTGTAATGTAGTCTGAAAGTTATTATTTTTATTTTTTGTAACCAAAAGAGACAGGGGTATATAAGGTTATGTATAGGTTACACGGTGTACGCGGTGGCGCTGCGGGTTAAACCGCTGAGCTGTCGATCGGAAGGTCGGCGGTTCGAAACCGCGCGGCGGGGTGAGCTCCCGTTGCTCGTCCCAGCTTCTGCACACCAAGCAGTTCGAAAACATGCAAATGTGAGTAGATTAATTGGTACCGCTTCGGCGGGAAGGTAACGGCGTTCCGTGAGTCATGCTGGCCACATGACCCGGAAGTGTCCTATGGACAACGCCGGCTCCAAGGCTTTGAAACGGAGATGAGCACCGCCCCCTAGAGTCGGACACGACTGGACTTTACGTCAAGGGAAACCTTTACCTTTACCTATAGGTTACACACATATCTAAGTGATTTATCACATCACCAAACCCAACTTTTTATTAATTTTATTTTGTTTTTGAAGATGCAGTTAATAGGTTTCACTGTATATTTAATGTATCAAGGGCTTTTCTGCTATGTTAAAATGTGTGAATATGATCAGGGATGCAAGAGGTTAAGACTAGATGAAATTTATTTTGAATTACACTCTGACAACACAGAGGACAATTTTATTGAAATTTGCCCTCTGGCAAAAGCTAGAGCACCTAACATAAGGATGAAGATGTCTCTGAAGAGTCAATAAATAATTGCTAAGACTGGGTTAAAAATATTAAAAATACTGCCATTCCTTTCCATATACCACCTTATTTTACCCCACTCTATTATAGTTTTTATGGTTCCAGTATCAACATTGAATATAGTTTTATTTGTAGATTTTAGTAAGATAGTGATTTTATATTCCATACCTAATTGTATGGTCACTGAAAGCATCCCTTTGTTGCTTCTTCATCTTTCAAGGTACCTAAAAATCAAGATCGTTTACAACAATCTTAGAGCTTAGATAGTTGAAATTTGTTAAAATATGGGGGAAATGTACTTTTTCAAAAAAAATTACATTGAGTTTCAGTTTCAGCCAGCATGAACATAAATAATAGATGGTTTTAAACACTGTAAAAAAAATGTAGGATTTTAGATGCTTTGGTAGCTGGAGGTCATTTTGGGTTCCCTTGAGAATGCTTTAACTTCTTGGTTACAAATGTCCTCTTGAAACCATCAAGAGGACATTTGTATTGAATGTGAACTCACCAAATTCTTTCCTAATTCCAAAATCATTCCTGTGTATAATTTCAAAGACTAATAGCTAGTATTGTGCCAGAAATGTTTTATGGAAAAATTGGATCTGCACAATATCTTTCTTCAGTGGATCTTTGAGCTGTCAAACTGAAGATGTCTCAAAATGGAAAGATAGAAGGAGGGGGAGAGAAGTGAACAAAACCTGAAAGGTCCCTTCATTTTAAAACAGGTCATGAGCTAGTCAGCTCTGCTGTGATGGCAGTCCTCGCAAAAGTGTGACTGTACTTGCATGTGTATGCTTAGATGATCTGGCCACACTAAGCCTTTGACAGAATGCATTGCACCTAGGTTCAGAAGCAGGCTTTGGTAGCTTCCCAAGCATCCCTCCAAAGGGTTCACTCTACCCTATTTGTTAGCCATTCCACTTTTTAATCAAGCAAGTGGTACAAAATCAATGATCTAAGGGAGTGTTGGCCAACAATGTTTCATAGGCAGCATTATAGTGAAGTACAGTGGTGATGTGTGCATTAGGAGACCTGAAAGACCAGGTTAAGGATAGATGGTCATGGAGAAGATCTATCTATGTGGTTGCTAGGAGTCAAAAACATCTTGATGGCGCATAATCCATCAATTATACTGAAGATGATTTTGCCCTCCTCTTTCCTCTAGCCTCCAAGACAACCTTTTCTTACTGATTTTTTTAAAACCACATCTTTACCATTTCTTACACACTGATCCTGTGGTGCTGCAGCCTAGAGAATACCTCAGTTTTCTATAGTCCTCTGTTCCTGAGAAATTACATGCTGTCTCACAAAGTCTGGTCCAAAATGGTGGCAATCATTTGTGAATTACAGCTTTGCATTACAGAGAATGCCTCATCTTTATGATTTTCAGAGAAAATCTTAAAATATGTGGGTTGGAATTTGAAAAGGCTTAAAAATAAAAGTTCTCATTGGACAGGATGTTTGAATTCCATGTGTTCCGATTTCCCAACCCTACCATTTCTGCTAGTGTTTTTTTTTCTCCCACAAGCCCATTACTAGTTCCCTTTATTATTCTTTTCCACCAGTCAGCTTTTGCCAAAAATCAAAGTTCTGCAAACCCCAATCCAAACTCTTGGAGTACGTAAGATCAGACTGTTGTGCTTAGATAAGAGAATGCTACCATTTAACGCATGCTGTTTGCTCTTTGGGTATAAAAGCAGCAGAATGCAAGTTACTGCTGAGCATCAAAATGCCATTGTAAGAATAATTCCCCTGAAAGATACAGATTACAATCAAATGACATGTGCTCGCTTTGCCACAAAATCAGTAAACACCAATAAGCTCCAAAGAATTTCTAGGTTATTTCCTGACCCTTGTAACCCTAAATTCCAACCAAAATATGCAAAAACATCATTTTAGGGGGGAGCCCCCATTACCACATACCTATCAGAAACAGCAAATCACTCCCATGATTGGCACAAAATGTAAGAATCACTCCCAGGATAATGCGGCACAAAATGTAAGAATCAGACGCAGCCTGGCAAAGTCCTCTTGGATTCCTAGAATAAACTTGTGGGAACTGAATTTGAGTGTCTGAAAATCATAACATGGATAGATTTTTTTTTCTTTAAACCCACTATAGTCCAAGGAAAAGCAGTCAGCAGAGAAAGGGGTTTTTTTCCCTCTATTTCATTCCATATTAAGTAGAGGACTGCTTCATCCAGGGTTGTATGAAGCATTCTTCCAAATCCATTTTTTCTGTAAACAATAGAACACAATATTATTTATTTAACTGCAGGGCCAGCCACAACTTTGTAAAATGTCTGTAATTACCAAGTTTCAAAAAGGGGAGGGGAGTTGCTGAAGTTATCTTGCTTGTGTAAAAATCCATCTGAATTTGCTGGGAAGCCAAATAAAACACAGTTGGCTAATGGGTTCGCCTCAAACATAAAATCCCTTAACAGCTCCAAGTTTATTAGTGCCCATTTGCTGAACAAACCTTGGCAGGAAGGCTGATTTTCCATTGGCATGAGGAGACTTAAAGAGGCTATTTGGCAGGTCCAACTTTTCAGCAAACCTGAATCTAATTCGAAGGCTTTACTAATCCCTGTGTCTGGATAGATCTTTGCTGAAAGTTCAGCAGCTTCACTGAATGGAGCAGAGGAGATATTGAAAGAGACAGATGGGAGGGAAGGCTGGGGGAAATGCAATTTCTAGGCTCGGCACAGGGATTAGAGATGGGCAGAGGCCTCCCCCAATCTATTTTAGAACTAGGCTATTCAAATCAGATTAAATTGAAGGACGGCTGCTTGACGCCAATCTAATTTAAAATGAGCCCCCTCCTGAATTGGCAGGATCTTTCAAACCCATCACGTTTCCAATGAGATTCTCAGGAGCAGGATAAAGGTCTAGAATAGCCGTCCCTTTCCTGGTTTCCCTTTCCTCGTATCCAGATGTGTGGAAATGGCAATTTCCAGAATTCCCAGGTAACAAAGCCATAGCACATTTGAAGGAGAGGCTGACGTAGAGACTTCTTTGCTCTTTTATTCCTTGGTATTAGCCATGCCCTTCATTCTCTTTATAAACTTGTCAAAAGCAAGAAAGGCAACATGGAAGGACTGCAGGAGATGTTAAGCTTCAAACTGGTATCTTGATGTTAAGCCTATACAGTTGTGCCCAAATTTTATTTTATTTTATTTATTTTATTTTTACAAATAAATATATTGGATGCATGGAAAGAAAGCCCTATGTTTTGCATGCTGACAGCCACTTTGTACTATAAAGAAATCACAATATGTGTGGCTCTGTCCAGTTCTAAAATTGACCAATTCCTGTGAACCTTCCCCATAGCCTTCCTTGATTGAATGGCATTGTGAGAGATACTCTCTCAAATAATTGGATCCCAAGCCATTTATCATTTTATAGAATGGTTACCCTACTTTGATCTGGGCCAGTAGCTCACAAACCGCTAACAAGAGTATTTTAAGGACCAGAATTACCTGATTCCATTTCACCAGTCAGTTAAATCTGGCAGCTGCATTCAGCTTCCAGACTATCTTCAAGGATGGCCTCTACAGAGTACATTGCAATAATCCAGTCATAAAGTTATTATGTAATGGATCACTGAAATCCAGGAAGGATAGTAGCTGGCATATCAAACCTTCAAAGTGGTGGGCATAATTCCCTAAAGAGACATTAGCTATTCTCTGGATCTACTAAATTAATGCCTATCCCCTGGAGCTTACCAGTATGAATGGATAATGCTCTAGACAATGCTATAGTGTTTAATCTTATTCTACCAGCTTCTTGTCCACTTCCTCGGGGCACAAAAATTGCAACTGATCTTGCAAATTTTGAGAAAATTCTATAACCTCATCTATATTAATTATGGTGTTTGATTTGGAGCAGTTGAACATTTTCACCCACAAAATGCTTTGCTAATTTGTTATGGTAAACTACTGAGTAGTCTGCTGAGGCTGTGCCTGGACTAAACAGGTTACTTACCACCCAAGAAAGTTCTTGGATGATTCATTGAGGATGTAAAAATGGTGAAGAAATAAGTCCCTTTTGTTGCCATCAGAGCAACATGATATGCATCATTATGGTACCTCACCTTGGACATATACACTGCAAGATCTAGCCATCTATAGTTTGCCTCTTTGTCTGAAGCTCCTCAAAAATCAGAAGTATTCCAGGCTCCCTGAAGTCCCAGAAATTGCTTAAGAGCCATAGAATCAATGGCCTTCTAATTTAATTATTTCATAGGAAAATAGAAGCCTTGACCAAATTGCCAGTCCAACCTCCTGAAAAATCTGACAGAATCCAGGAATATCTAAAACCCCTGGACCCCTCAGAGTTTAAGTCTCTGGGTGAAGACCATTTTAAGTTCTCCCAACCCTTAAAGAAGAATTTGTTTGTTTATGTGATTTGTCTACCACCTCAATCCTAGCAGGACTCTAAATGGCAAATTTACTATATGAGTTGAAGAGTTTAATTATGGTCATTTTCAAACAATGATCAGTCCATGGCAATGAGATAATACTCATCCACCAATCATCAGAGCACTTTCATTCTGCCTTAACCCCAAATCTAGACTGACAGGGTGCATGCAATATATATGAGGGCCATGAGGTTCTGAGACAGCCATAGTTGTCTATGAAATCCCAAGCTGAACAAATAAGTGGTCAGCTTCAGCATACATAAGCCTTCTCTTAATACTGCTCTGCCTCTTGGCAGAGAGGTTGGTGTTTAAACAAGATTTCCAACCAAGCATCAGGAGCAAATCCTTACAAGCAACTCCCAGACTGGGAGGCTCCAGCCACAAAATTTCTCCTAACATGGACATTAATCACTGTTAGGCAAAGTAATTTTTAATAATGCAAAACTGTAAACTAGGGGGCTGGAGTTACCCATTTGAAGAATCCCATGTAGATAGCATAACAAGAAGAATTACAGACTCTCTCTAAATGGATGGTGGGTTGTGTTCATCTTAGTGAGTCATAAGTTTTGGAGACAGTTTCATTATCCTTATTGCTTGGGGAGGAAGGCAGCATGTATTTTTCTGTTGTGTTTTTGACAGCCAACTTGAAATCTTTGCCTAATCACAGAGAATTGTGAAGGAAGCCTCACAGGAAACCACAAAATAAAATTTGTATGGCCTCAGAAATGCATGGTTAGACCATTATCATGCCACTGAACAGGGTAAGGAAAAGCAGCCAGTCTGTGGTCATAGGGTTAGACTTCTCTGGAGCCCTTAAGGAAGACCGAGCAGATAGTTGGGATCTTTGCCTTCCAGACAGCCTTCTGAAATTGGAAACCCTATTTATTTTGTTTATTTAAAATATTTAAACCCTGCCCACTACCTAAACAATTACAATCCATTAAAAAAAAAGATAAAACAGTAAAATAAAATGAATAAATTCACATGCACAATAATATTCGTAGCAACAGTGACAGAAAGTTCCTTGAAGGACTTATCCATGGCCAAGATAATTGTTAGCTAGACCATGCTAAAACCTAGAACTTTTTCCTTGTTAAGCATAAGCATCACATATATCTTGGTCTAGTTATAGGAGGATTTCGGCAACAGAAAGTCAAACAGCATGCTAACTCGATTCCTGGATCAAGAAGCCTCTGAACAGTCACTCACGCCCTGGTTATCTCCCATATAGACTACTGCAATGCGCTCTACGTGGGGCTACCCTTGAAGAGTATCCGGAAGCTTCAGCTGGTCCAGAATGCAGCCACGCGGGCTATTTTTGGTGCCCCTAGGTCGGCACATATAACACCGTTGCTGCGCGAGCTGCACTGGGTGCCACTTTGCTTCCAGGTCCAATTCAAGGGTTGGTTATCACCTTTAAAGCCCTACATGGCATGGGGCCAGGTTACCTGAGGGACCGTCTCATCCCCATTACATCGGCCTGCCCCACCCGATCATCCAGAGAGGGCATCTTGCGGATCCCGTCCATAAGAGAATTTCAGGAATTCTCTTATGGAATAAGAGGAAATAAGGAAACGGGCCTTCTCTGTAGTGGCCCCCGCCCTCTGGAACATCTTGACCCCAGAGGTGAGGCAGGCCCCCTCACTCCTGACCTTCTGGAAGGCCCTGAAGACCTGGTTCTGCCGTCTCGCTCGGGGCGGGAAAGTGAATTCTTGGGGGTGGCTCACACCCTAGAGTCCCTCCCACCAGCCTGGATTTTATACCTTTCTTGGATTCTATATTTATTTACTATATTTTATAATAACTGTTTTTATGAGATTTTAATGTTTATATTCGTGCTTGATTTTATTGTAAACCGCCCAGGGTCCCTCTTTTGGGGGAGATGGGCGGTGGCTAAATTTGATTAATAAATAAATAAAATAAATAACTGATACAATAAAACATGATCTTAAAAGTACCAAGTACTTCAAGGCTACTTAACATTAACAAATTAAAAAAGAGGAATTGATTCAGTCTCTTGTAACCCTAGGGCATTTCACATGCCACCGATTCCATTGACAGCTGCCCCCAAATCAAACCTTCGAACCATCTCCATTGCCTTCACTTCCATAGGCCTCAAAATATGAAGGATAAAACTATAGTGGCTAAATCTCTATGGAGATGCAGCCTTTAAATAAAAAAATCTTTGCTGCAGTTTCAGATATACTGCAGCTGAGCAGTTATAAACAGATTTATCCCCCAGATTCAACCAATATTCATTGTTCAACAATTTAAATAATGATTGGGCATATCTGGAACTTATTCTGAATTGGCTTCAAGGTCCTCTTTTATTCTTGGTGTCATAAAGATGAGTCTGTGGTTCATGCACTTCTTTTTCATTTTTTGTTCTTCAGCATGGACATTAAAAACATCCACTTTCATTTTTATTAGCAATAGTTTAGCATGAATCTTATTTCTGAACTGCGGTTAATTCTAACTATGGTTAGTCAGAGTGAGTCAGCTGCATAAAAGAATAGGGAATGGGGATTTGTGAACCCAAATTTTATTGTACCTCTGTCAGCCCTTCAAGGTAGACCAGAGTAGGAACCCAATGCATGGAGGTCAGTACTTTATTGTAAAGATATTGTAAAAAAAGTCTTGCAAGTCTATATGTACTTCCCCCTTACCTCCCTTTATCTTCATATAAATTAGGGAGGGGCTTTCTGAGATGTTTACTCATGTTACATTCTTGCCCCTTTTATCTGACCATTAGATAGACCATTGGTAGTGGTTCTTCCTCCTGTCCTCCAAGGCCATTCCCTCTGGGCTCTACATCCTCCTCTTCCACACAAGGATGATCATAATTTAATGTGATGTCCAAGTACAGACAAATACAACCACTATTGTTTTTTTTCAAGTTAGTAACAAATCTAGGTTTTCCCATGACTTGTATATTGTTCCTCCTTTCTTCTCTTCCAGTACCACTGTGAGATGTTTAGGAGCCTTCAGTTCCCTTTTTGATTAATTGTGACTTGTCACATCATACAAGCCAGCAAACTGGTTAATTCTGATCAATTGCTTTAGAAAAATTTCAACCTGTGACTGAAAATCTGCTTGCCCATAATTCTCTTACCACTGATCCCTTTGCACTCATCAGTTTAATGGTGGGGGGGATGCTAAATGAGAAGAAACACACTACAGAAGAGTTGAGCTCTGTAGCCATCTCCATCAATGAGAACGAAAAGCAAATCACATAGAAGTAACCTGTAGGCTTGTCACAAGCTTGCCAAGAGAATGTGGATTCTTCTCTCAACTATAGTCCTCCATCTCCTCTTGCATATCTGCCTTAGGATCATCTAAATCTGATTGTCTCAGGATTGAGAGAGGGAGAAAAGAAAGTAAGTCTCCTTATATAAGAGATGTGTACTCACACCATGGTGAACATAACTCAGGCTATATTATCCCCTACAATGTTGTTAATTAATACTGATTAATCTCAGTATTGGTTACCATGACTGGCAATAGCTCTCCTGGATCTCAGGCAGGTCCATGTCCATGTCCATTTGCTATTTGATTTTTGTATTTGGAGATGCCAAGGATAGGACTCAGTTCTGCATGCAAACAGTTGTGGAACTGTAGCTCCTTCCATTGCTCTGTTTGTGTATTTGGATTAACGCTACTATTCTAATAAGTGTGAAATCTATGCTGATTTAGATAATGATTACTATATGAATGGATACTGTTTTATTCCTCTTACAACCACCCCAAATGCATACATTTAACCATATATACGTTGTCTCAAATGACTCAAGTGTAAACTTTTTATGTTATTTTTCATTTTCCAGCTATTTCCTTCTTTGCTGCAAAAAGTGGAGGCTAGTTGTAGATACTTAAACATTCATGGGTATTAAATAATCTCTTAAATCTAAAAACACTGAATGGAGTGGAATGGAAAGGAAAGGAAAGGAAAGATTTTACCATATTAAAATACCTAAATGGGTTTTTTTGACTCATGGCCAGCTATAATGACATGAACGAATGGAGAATCAAGCAGCTGCTACTGCTGTCTTCCAACAGGGCATATTTCTGGTGGCTGTATATGGGCAAGCAGAACTAAGTAATCTCATGTATATCATCACTAGTTCTATTTGTGAGTTGAGGTGGGGTGGGGGGACAACTTCCACAAGGTGGGCTGTGTTCTAGCTTTTTCAGTGTCAAGGGAATGCATCCTCTTGACTCTAGATTTCCAATTCAACTTGTACGGATATGTTTTAAGCCTCCCTTCAGAGTTGCCTTCAGAGATCAGAGTCACTAAAGAAGAGATGAGACTTTTGACACAGCAGGGTGCCATCAACTGGATCTTTTTGCTGGCCAGGATATGATAGATGGCAATTCTTCTTCAGTTCACAGCAAAGATTTGCCTATGTCCATCCAGCAGCAAAACAGAATGCCTTGCCAAGACAAACAGCTCAAGGTATGAACATTAACAGTAAGCAGTAACTGTGGTGTGAAACATTCCCAGGGAAGTCCAGACATCACAGATACTGCTTGGAATATCTTGGATGTCCTGCATTCTTTTGCAGTGAAAAAAGGGCAGCGCCACAGCAATGTGGGAGACAGCAGCCAAGGAAAGGACATGAGCCTTGCAAAGCTAACCATCAAGTTTCTAACTATGGCTGATTGAGGGCAAACTGGAATGTACATAAAAGTGACTTATGACGCCAACTGCTATTATGCACAGAATGCATTTCTATTTTAAAAATTCCAAACTATTATTAGAATACTTTCTTTAAAAAATCATACCTAGTAGCTTTTAAAGCATTTTATCTGAGAATCCATCCATAGCATTTTAGTATGGCTATTACATGGGTCATTGAAATATGCTTGTGTTTGTTAATATGCTGAAACATTACATTAAGAGGAAGATAATTTATGTTTTTCAGTCTGCTTGTTGACATTAAGATTTACTTTATTCTTGATCCCATTGCTAAAATTATGAAACTTAAGAAAAATATTGAAATTGACATTCATGTAACAAGCTGAATAGCACAGTGATTTAATACTTCTTTTAAAAAACTGCTGCAGAGGAAACTGGATGGACTTTTTTCTGTAACATTCCAACAGTCAGATCAATAAGGACTACAGGTTAGCTCAAAGGACCTGTTTATTAAGTTATGAAAATGTGATGGACACCTGGAAAGAAACTGCAGAGGTAATTCCAGATGGTTGTTCAAAGTTCCTATAGATCATCACAAAGGTTAATGCCCTAAAAAAAACAAAAAAAAACCTGAACGAAGTTTGTACACTAAATCATAGCCACCCTTTAGGAGTGGCAATGCCAAGACATTATATTCACAGTTAAGTCTTTTAACAAAAACAATTCTGTGATGGCCATGCCATACTCAGGAGTCTAAAAATACTTGGCCAGATAGTAAGGTGAATAAACAGGCAATGGTGAAGCTGAGCCATACAACCTCAAATCGTCTTGACTGCTTGACACAGTCCATATGGGTCAGTAGATTATGAGCTTGAGCTGCGGTGGGTAGCTCAACACTGAACAATTTGCAAGAGAGAGAAAGCTGAAATTCTGCGCCTGAGTAGAAAAAATGGAAACAACAAATATAGGATGGGGGGGGACCTAGCTTGGTGGCAGTACATGTAAAAAGGATCCGGGTGTCTTTGTTGAACATAAGTTAAACATCAGCCACTAGAGCGATGCAGCTGCTGAAAAGGCAAATACCATCTTGGTGCATAGAGTCCAGATAACAGGAAGTAATTCCACTCTATTCTGTTCCTGTCAGAACCCACTTAGAATACTGTGTTCTGTTCTAGGGACCACTGTCCAGAAAGAACAATGACAGACTTAGCAAGTTTAGAAGAGGCTACCAGGATAGTGAGGAATATGGAAACCAAGCTATTTGAAGAATGGTTAAAGAATCTGTGTATGTTTAGTTTACAGAAGAGATGACTGAGGAAGAGATTATAGATACAGGTAGTCCTTGAGTTACGACAGCAGCTGGGACTGGAATTTCCATTGCTAAGTGATGCAATCGTAAAGTGTGACATTAGGTGACTTCATCACTTAGCAACAGCAATCCCTGCAGTCCCTGTTGCCATGGTTAAGTGAAAATTGTGGATCATTAAGCAAGCAGCTTCTCACAACTTCCCGCTGGCTTCCAACAACCAAAGTCAGTGGGGAAGCCAGGAGGACGTTGCAAGTCTCAGGTGGCCTGCAAGCAGCTGGCAGGCCGGTAAGTGGCTGCTGCCAGGTGGAGGAGGGCACATGAGTGGCAGGGGAGGTGCAGTGAGAGAGCAGCGGGGCTTGGGGAGGGTGTGTGAGTGGCAGAAAAGGCGTGTGTGATTGTGGTGGCACTTAGGGTAGCTGCTGCTGGGTGGGGGACGGTGTGCGAGGATGCATAAATGGGGGGAGGTGT
The DNA here is from genome assembly GCF_035149785.1 of Candoia aspera. Taxonomy (NCBI): domain Eukaryota; kingdom Metazoa; phylum Chordata; class Lepidosauria; order Squamata; family Candoiidae; genus Candoia; species Candoia aspera. The sequence goes on from NC_086155.1 coordinate 135,649,895, forward strand.
GGCATGAGTGTGTTAGGGCTTGGGGAGGGTGCATGAGTGCAGGGAAGGCACGGCGTGAACACTGCAGGGCTTGGAGTGGCTGCTGCTGGATGGGGAAGGGTTGTGCGAGAGTGTGCAAGTGGGAGGGGAGGCACTGTGTGAGCACAGTGAGACTTAAGGAAGATGCGCAAGTGGCTGGGGAGGCACGATGCAACCGCAGTGAAGCTCAGGGAGGCTGCACAGGTGGGGGAGACTTACCCAAGCAACTTGTGACCTTCCCTGCTGACTTCCCAATTGACTTTGCTTGTGGGAAGCTGGCAGGAAAGGCTGCAACTCATGATCATGTGGCTGCAGGACGCTGCAACCGTTGTAAGTGCAAGCTGGTTGCCAAGCGCCCAGATTGCAATCACGTGACAGTGGGTGACTGGGACAGTCAGAACTTCGAAGAGTAGTCATAACCACTACTCATTCAGCACCGTTGTAACTTCAAATTGTTGCTGAATGAGTGGTCGTTAACCAAGGACTATCTGTACCTTCAAATATCTAAGGAGAGAACAGACTGATTCTCCATTATCACAGGGGACAAGACCAGAACCAATGAGTTAAAACTATAAGGTGTTATAAGTAAGTCCGGGTTAAACATCAGGATGAATTACCTGACTGTATGAGCCAATGGAACAGAGTGATACATGAAGCAGTTCTCCTTTGCTAAAGATCTTTAAAAAAAAGACTGGATAGTCATTGTCAGAGATGCTCTAGTGCAATGTTTCTCAACCTCAGCAACTTTAAGATGCATGGATTTTAACTCCCAGAATTCCCCAACTGGCTAGGGAATTCTGGGAATTGAAGTACATGCATCTTAAAGTAGCTGAGGTTGAGAAACACTGCACTAGTGGATTCTGCACTGAGCAAGTGATAGAGTAGAAGGTTCATTCCAACTCTATGATTCCATTATTTCCTCTGGCACACTTTTGCCATATTGCTATAGTTAGGAACCTCCACTTAATCCTGCCCCCTAGACCCTGAGAGTCATCTATCATACTTTGCTGTCATCCCTATTTGCTCTGAGGGGCAGCTATGCCAATCCCTTCCTCAGTCAAGAGTTTTTATTTTTTATTTTTTTTACTCCAGCTTTACTTACACTTGAACAAGGGAAGAATAAGGCATGGCAGGGGTGAATGCCGGGGAAGGGTAAAAAAAGGTCAAGAAGTAAATTTTAGATATAAAATTTAAACAACAACTTTATGCGTATCAACAGTAACATTTTAGAAATCATAGTTCATATTGATATAAACTTTGTTTTTTCTTTAAAGGTTTAAGTTATCTAAATCATCAGAGTGTTAATCATCTCCAGCCAACACTGTATAAATACCACTGTACCCAAATAATATAATGTGCTACTTGTGTTTTATAATAATATAATAATCAATATAATGGTAATACAATAAAACACTATTTTAAAAAGTCAAGATGGGGGCCATGACCTCATGACTGATGTCCTGCCTCCTTTTAAGCTGTGTCTCACTGAACCATGCTGTGGTTTTTTTGTACCATCTTGGTAGGTCTCCCTACTGTTAAAGACAGTAACAGGTATGAAAAATTGGGAAGAGCATGAGCAATAAAATGAGAATCAATCCACCCTTCGTGTTTCACGTCTACACCAAGCTGAAGCCTATTTTTGTCTGCAGCAGCCATTTATATTATGGGAAGAGAAGGAAAAAAAGAGAAGAGGAATAAAATAAATACTGGAACAAACCAGACCAGAACAGATACTTTTGAAAACAAATAATGTCAGAAAAGTGAGTTGCATGACAAAGGAAGGAACACAATAATTAAGAATGGTAACCCTTTCAATATTATTCAGTTTTAACTTCTTCTTATCCCAAACCTACCAGGACAATGCTGCATGGAATGCTAACTGTCAGCCACTTGGAGTCAGATGTGATTGGAGCAGCATATAAGCCTGGAAAACAAATAAATGAGCTTTCCAGCCAGTCCGAATCTTGGAACTGAACCCTCTTAGTTGATGCTATATGATACCCATTGTACACTAAGGCAACCATATTATATGAGAATCATTCAAATGAATTTACATCAGACAAGTAAACAAATGATCGAATGTAATTATTTTGCATCTTCAATTGACAGCTCATATCCAGAAGATACACATTTACACTATATTCTAGAACTTTTTTTAAAAAAAACCCTGGATGGTGAGGTTAGCATTTAGCTTCAAGGGAGGCACACATTCTATAAATGCTTGCTCAGAGTTTCTAATAACAACCTTCTGTAATCTTATTCTCAAGCTATTACTGTTCTATTCTGGTTTTGTTTGGTTTTGATTCTTTAAAGGGAAAAAAATTAAACCACAGCAGACTTAGCCCTATGTAATAGTGAAAAATGGAAAGGACTTGAATGGAATTTTTGCTGCTGTGTCTCCTGCACTTATTCTTGTTGTCCAGGCTCAGATATTTCATTAAAAAAATTAAAAATGCTATAATTTTAAGATATTCTAAGATTATGATTGTATGATGACGTATTCATATTTTTATTTTCACATTTTACTCTTGGATTATAATTGTATTTCATAATGTGCAACTAAATTTATAAATAAATAAGAACTTGAGATAAAACTACATAAAGTCCATATATGATATGAATTAAATTCCAGAGGTCAATAAGTAAAATGTGTCCTTATAGACTATTAAGCCCCTTCCTCCAATCTGAATTGGGTCAAGTTTGAAAATAGAATTACACCACATGCTTTCTGAATATGTACAAAGTACAGGTCAAAAGGCTGGTCAGTATTTTCTCATAAGTAAGTGCATTTTGCAAAAACATGCTTTGAAACAAAAATCAAAAGTTTGGGCTCAAGTTTTGAAATCAGAAAAAAAAATGGTTGGGAGCATCACTATTAAATGGCTTGGGGACGAGAGGGAACTGATCCAGTCTTGTGTATTAAACATTGGTCTGATGAGACACTGTGTGAGTCCTGACAAGTATTTCAGAAGGCACTTTAAGATAACTAAAGGTACTAAACAGTGACTGGATATATGACCAAAGATGAGATTAGGGAATTTAGGAACCTATGCTAAACACAAATGTTATTTTGCTATACCTTTCTGCACTTCCATTTTGATTTTTCATGCTAATTTTCATCACCAATTTTAAGTAAGATTATTTGGAAGAGCCAGGGTCTTCTGCACACTTTTGTGAGAGATTGTGCAATGGGTGAGAAAGAAAAGAGAGTTGTTCTAGACCCAAACAGCAAAGTGATGAGAGAGAAGTTAGTTAGTAGCTTATCTCATAAATGGGAGCTCAGTTCAGGCTGCAAAAAACTCAGAAAGAAGAGATTCAGAATATTCATAAAGACTTCTCCTTAACAAAATCACCAATTAAAGAGGGCTGGAATTCCTACTGCCATTTCCAAGATTCTGTACCTTGATTTTTGCCTTAAAACTGCTAATTGAAATCTGCATGATTCTTGCTTTCTTGATCACGCTCTGTGCTAGGCTTGACAACACTGATATCTCCACAAGTTTCTTTACCTGTTCTTCTCGAAAAGCATCTAGTGTTTTAGGAATGGATAATTTAAAGGAAGAAAGAGCAAAATGCATTCCAAAGAAGAAACATGTCCTTCCCAAATCCAGCTGTCTCTGCATTACATTTCCCTATTATGTTACACTGGTAGAAGAGCCATTGTGAGTGGGTGGGATTCCAGCAGTTCGCAGCCTTGGAGACTGGGGAGCGTGCTCTAGTTTTCAGCTCACCAGGGTTTCTTTGGGCTGTGGACCAGAGTGATAACAACGGGCCAATTAAATTGCCCTGCGCTGATGCTGCAGGAACAATGCATAAATATGTGCGAGAGAGAAAGATATAGCCTGCTTGCATTCCTTGCTTTTCCCAACAAAATTTAACAGCCAATTTGCCAGAACTGGACAGAACTGGTTAGATAGCACTCCTAAGCCTATCCCATTGCAAGCCCCCAGGGACTGCTGTTCCCTCAAAGTGCTCACTGATTGCTATTACCCCCCTCACTGCCATTGCTTTCCCAATGAGTACTTTGCGAAAGTGTTTCATGTTTTCTTTGCTGTTCCCACAATACTGTACTATTTGTTATTTTAAGAGCAATTTCCCCACTGAACGTATTTCCCCAATGATAGCTACTTTCTCCTTCATTGTAATTTTCTATTGGCGTGCTTTCATTGTGCTGTTTCTCAATAAAATCCAACTCTTTTCTGTGAGGCCCAGGTTTCAAGGTCTGTATTCACTTTGGGATGTGCAGTTAAAAGATTCACACTCTTCAGTTAAAAGATCTTGCTTGTGGGCCAGTCCTATGTAAGAATTCTTCTCCCATACCATAGCCTAGGCTGATGTTGAAAAAACAGGCAAGAAGAGCAAGGCCACCTCCAGCAAATTTGTTGAAGTCTCAGTATATATACCTAGGCAACTTCTTCATCCATCTTCCTGTTATAAGTAAGTGGTCTGATTGTGCTTTGGCTGGAATTGAATAGCAGCCTTATTCCAAAGGGGACTCAGAAGCCATCCCTGATGAAAGTTTTGGACTACAGACTCTGGTGCTCTACTTAAAAAAAAAAGAAAACCCTGCAAAATTGAAAGACAGTAAAACAAAGTTTATAAAAACAAAACAAAGGCAAGCTAGCTAACAAAGATCATTCCTTTCTTGGGCATCAGTAGCTTTTTAAATATATGAACAAAAGACAAAATTCATTTTGGAATAGTTCAGAATTCATCTGTTTCAATTTTAGCTGAATCATTAACTCACTTAGGAAAAACTGATGCTGTATATGTCTGTCAATTGACTTTCATCTAGGAACTTAACAAATGGCTATTTATTTATTTTGCCTTTTGGTAAAATTTGGTGAACTTGCAGAGGCAGAAATGCTCCTAAAGGCTCATCTTCAGGCCCTCCAACCTGGACACATGGACACACCCTAGTGATCAGTTTTATACCCGGTCTTCATGACATTTCCATCTCATCCCCATATTTGGAAAAACAATTGACAAGACACAGGGATGATGTGCTTCTGTGCCTATGACCTGTTAGGAAACTTGATAGTTTAAAACTATGATTAAAACACTACAGGATTAAGCCAGAGGAATTCTTCAATCACTGTTTGTCCCACAGCATCACTTGCTGTCTTCCTCACTGTGTCAGAATAGGGGTTAGCAATTGGGACACTCATTTCTTTGCTAGCAAACTTTTCTGCCAACTCAAGGACTGGTAGGTAACAATTTAACACAACTATCTTCCCTTGCATTAAATGGATCAAGCCTCACAAATTTCAGGCAACTAGGAGCAGGGGGGTTGGGGAGGGGGTGTGAGCAAGCAACCTTTAAAATTTGTTTTTCTTTCTTCAGTTAATTGAATTAAATTGACAGGCAAATTCTATCATTCTGAAGGAATGAACTCAGTCAAATTTTGAATACATATGTATAAAGACTTCAAAGGCTAGACGGTCATCTGTCAAAGATGGTCTGGAGGATCCTACACTGACCTCTGTGATTCTGTGACTTGGTGTGACAGAGTTGTTGAGAGTCAAGTGGCATACAAGTTTAATATAATTATTATTATTTATTAAATATTTAAAGTTTGTGATTTTTTTTAAAAAAATCATTCGCTTTTCAATGGACAATTTCTATTTCAATGATTCTGACATGCATAATACAGATGTGCATAGGGAATTAATTTGCAGTTCTTTTAGAAGGGTGAATTTTGGAGGTTTATGCAAATACAGAAGTTGAAAGAGATTTTTTTCCCCTCTTAATTTCTTTTCTTGGCAGGTGAATATTTACTTGAAAATTGCATCATCATAGAGGGGCCACTGGCTATAATACCAACAAAAACTAAAATAATAATAAGTGGGAATAGGGCACTTATCAACTGCACACACACAAATTCATATCCTATTTTCCAAGCACTGGGAGATCGCAGGAAACCAGAAAGTTTCCCAGATTCAATTTCTTTTTTGTTTGAGCTTTGTTTTAAAAAATACAGCTTGAAGATACATGAAAATTCATAGAGTATGTTGACACTCCAAAATTCACTGCTCTCCCACCTTAGATTTCTAGTGGAACAACCAGCACTTTTATATCTGTGCAAAAAAAATCACAACTTGGCCACAAATAGTATTGGGAATAATTTCAAGGCTTATTTGCAATGTGTATTAGGCTTATCAAATGAACAGTTTTTCAACTGGGAGTAGGCTTATGAGATGGGTGGTCCTCTTTGGCAATGTATGTTGTGTGGGATTTTCTATATCCATGACCCCAGACCAACTTATATTCATGGGGCTGCAGGATTGTTTCTCAGAAACCAATTTTTTAAAAAATGGACATCTGGACAATTTATGAGACATTTAGCAAGATTACTGAAAAATCCTTCAGCAAAGGATCGTTACCTTGTCATGGTGCTGGAGCTTGAGCACCTCAATGATGCCATGAGCTAAACTGTGAAGGGCCACCCAAGACGGGAAGGTCATGACAGAGAGGTCAGACTAAATGCGATCCCTGGGGAAGGTAATGGCAACCCACCCCAGTATTCTTGCCGTGAAAACTAAATGGATCAGTACAACCAGAGATATGTCGGTATACCATCGGAAGATGAGACCCCCAGGTCAGAAGATGGTCAAAATGCTACTGGGGAGGAACAGAGGATGAGCTCAACTAGCCCCAGACGTGATGTCACAGCTAGCTCAAAGCCGAAAGGATGGCTAGCGGCCGACGGTTCTGGTGGTGAACGGCGAATCCGATGTTCTAAGGATCAACACACCATTGGAAACTGGAATGTAAGATCTATGAGCCAGGGCAAATTGGATGTGGTTATTGGTGAGATGTCAAGATTAAAGATAGACATTCTGGGCATCAGTGAACTGAAATGGACTGGAATGGGCCACTTCACATCAAATGACCACCAGATCTACTACTGTGGACAAGAGGACCACAGAAGAAATGGAGTAGCCTTCATAATTAATAGTAAAGTGGCTAAAGCAGTGCTCGGATACAATCCAAAAAATGATAGAATTATCTCAATTCGAATTTAGGGCAAGCCATCTAACATCACAGTGATCCAAATATATGCCCCAACCACAGATGCTGAAGAAGCTGAAGTAGAGCAGTTCTATGAGGATCTGCAGCGCCTACTGGACAACACGCCTAAAAGAGATGTTATTTTCATCACGGGAGACTGGAATGCTAAGGTGGGCAGTCAAATGACACCTGGAATTACAGGTAAGCATGGCCTGGGAGAACAAAACGAAGCAGGACATAGGCTGATAGAATTCTGCCAAGACAACTCACTCTGCATAACAAACACTCTCTTCCAACAACCTAAGAGACAGCTTTATACGTGGACTTCACCAGATGGACAACACCGAAATCAGATTGACTACATCCTTTGCAGCCAAAGGTGGCGGACATCTATACAGTCGGTAAAAACAAGACCTGAAGCTGACTGTAGTTCCGATCACGAACTTCTTATTGCACAATTTAGGATCAAACTAAAGAGATTAGGGAAGACCCACAGATCAGCTAGATATGAGCTCACTAATATTCCTACGGAATATGCAGTGGAGGTGAAGAATAGATTTAAGGGACTGGACTTAGTAGATAGGGTCCCGGAAGAACTATGGACAGAAGTTCGCAACATTGTTCAGGAGGCGGCAGCAAAATACATCCCAAAGAAAGAGAAAACCAAGAAGGCAAAATGGCTGTCTGCTGAGACACTAGAAGTAGCCCAAGATAGAAGGAAAGCAACAGGTAACAGTGATAGGGGGAGATATGCCCAATTAAATGCAAAATTCCAGAGGTTAGTCAGAAGAAATAAGGAATTATTTTTAAACAAGCAATGCTGTGGAAGAAGACAATAGAATAGGAAGGACAAGAGACCTCTTCCAGAAAATTAGAAACATCGGAGGTAAATTCCAGGTAAAATGGGTATGATCAAAAACAAAGATGGCAAGGACCTAACAGAAGAAGAAGAGATCAAGAAAAGGTGGCAAGAATATACGGAAGACCTGTATAGGAAGGATAACAATATTGGGGATAGCTTTGATGGTGTGGTCAGTAAGCTAGAGCCAGACATCCCGAAGAGTGAGGTTGAATGGGCCTTAAGAAGCATTGCTAATAACAAGGCAGCAGGAGACGACAGCATCCCAGCTGAACTGTTCAAAATCTTGCAAGATGATGCTGTCAAGGTAATGCATGCTATATGCCAGCAAATTTGGAAAACACAAGAATGGCCATCAGACTGGAAAAAATCAACTTATATCCCCATACCAAAAAAGGGAAACACTAAAGAATGTTCAAACTATCGAACAGTGGCACTCATTTCACATGCCAGTAAGGTAATGCTCAAGATCCTGCAAGGTAGACTTCAGCAACTCATGGAGCGAGAATTGCCAGATGTACAAGCTGGGTTTAGAAAAAGCAGAGGAACTAGGGTCCAAATTGCCAATATCCACTGGATAATGGAAAAAGCCAGGGAGTTTCAGAAAAACATCTATTTCTGTTTTATTGACTATTCTAAAGCCTTTGACTGTGTGGACCATAACAAATTGTGGCATGTTCTTAGTGGTATGGGGATACCAAGTCATCTTGTCTGCCTCCTGAAGAATCTGTATAACGACCAAATAGCAACAGTAAGAACAGACCACGGAACAACGGACTGGTTTAAGATTGGGAAAGGTGTAAGGCAGGGCTGTATACTCTCACCCTACCTATTCAACTTGTACGCAGAACACATCATGCGACATGCTGGGCTTGAGGAATCCAAGGCTGGAGTTAAAATCGCTGGAAGAAACATTAACAATCTCAGATATGCAGATGATACCACTTTGATGGCTGAAAGCGAAGAGGAACTGAGGAGCCTTATGATCAAGGTGAAAGAAGAAAGTGCAAGAGCTGGCTTGCAGCTAAACCTCAAAAAAACCAAGATTATGGCAACCAGCTTGATTGATAACTGGCAAATAGAGGGAGAAAATGTAGAAGCAGTGAAAGACTGTCATGAGTGCCGTTGAGCTAAAGTAATCAGCGCAATGGCACTCATGACAATGACAAGGAAATAGGTGAAGGGGTACAAGTTAAGTAGCCATCAACCCACAACGACTAACGGCTAACAAACAATAGATAAACGGATCACGGAGCCACCCAAGCCATCAGCAGCAATACCACGGGGATCGCCCAGCTGAAAGCAATCAGCAGAAGAATGAAAACCTGCGGATGGGCGATCCTAGAAACCCTCAACCAATGGCAGGGCAACGCATGGGACAAAGGGGGGTGACGTGACCGAGAGCGAGGGGGCGCTGACCGGCGCGGGGTATTTAAACCCCGCACCGGCGCGCTCCTGTCACTCTCAGCTTTTTCTAACAACGTTGTACCTATCCTGAAATAAACCAGAGCCTGCTTTGCAACCCAGTGTCTGAACGTTATTCAGAGGTAGGCAGCGCATGACATAAAGCTGAGAGTCATAAACTCAGCCTCGCCGAGCCCCACCGGACGACAACGAGCCGCGGGAGGAGTAGACGGCGAGAAGACCAGCAAGATGAGGCCGGAACGGCGCGGGCAAGGAGGGCGAGCCGCGCGGCAAGAGACAGAGGAGGACCGACCGAGGCCAGAGGCACCGCGGACTCCCGGAGCCATGGACGCCCGCCCCACCCGACCCGAGCCTCAGCTCCAACCCCAAGGGGAGATGGCGACGGAGGCAACCCGACCGCGGGAGGGAGCAGCACGACTTCCGAAACCAGCGGAGGACCCCGCGCCCCACATCGCACCCCAGCAACGGGCGTGGAGCGACAGCCCCACGGTGCTCGACACGGAGGAGGACGACGGAGACACCCATCAGACGGAGGAGGAAGCGGACCCGCGGCGGAGGGACGATGAACCCCCCCCCCCGAGGACGCGCCAACGGAACCGGCCCCAGCGGCGGTGCGGGCTGTGGACGAGGAGGCACGAGCTGAACTCGCGGCCATGCGGGCTCAGCTGACGGAACTCCGGACCATGCTCCAGGCGCTTATGCCCCCCGCGCCACCCAATGACGTCCCCGCACAAGCCCACACCCCGAGCGAAGCACCGAACCCACACGAGCCAGCGGAAAGCCAGCAGACGGCACAGGCGGCCGACACCACATCCCGGGAAGCGAGAGGCGGGGCCGCGCAAAACGCCCGGGCCCCAAAGGACTTCCCCATCTTCTTCGATGGGACCCCCTCAAAACTCTCGTTTTTCGTCACCAACGCTAGGGAGTTCATGGGGAGGCACGGACACTCCTATGACTCCGAGGCCGACAAGATCGGCGCCGTGGCAATCAAACTCCAAGACAGGGCGGCGGACTGGTACGTCCAACTGTACGAGTCCAGCTCCCCCGCCCTCGCCACCTTCCCTGCTTTCATCAACGAGATGAAAAACTATTTCGAAGACCCCCTAGCCAAAGTACGGGCGAAAAGCGCACTCCAGAGACTTAAACAGGGCGCACGCACGGTCCCTGACTACGCCCTGGAGTTCAAAGCCCTCGCGGGAAAGGTCTGCGACTGGTCTGAGACCACCCTGCTGGAAATCTTCAAAAAGGGGCTCAACCGCGACGTTCTCCAATGGGCCCTCTACCGCGACGACCCAGAAACGTTACACGGGTGGATCCACCTCGCGGGGAAAGCCGAACACGCGCACCGCACCTTCCTTATGACAACCACGGAAGACACAAACTACGTCGGGAAAAAGGTACCCGCACCACACGGGGGGATGGCCGGCCCCATATACCCTAAAAAGAAGTTCAACCGGGAGCCCTGCGGGAGGTGTGGCAAATTAGGGCACAAGACGGCGGACTGCTTCGCCAACCGACCGCCGACCAGCGCGCCCAAGCCCGCCCCGAAAATTAGCCCCAAACCACCCAACCCGGGGCCGCCCCCTCACCGCCGAATGACCGTGGCCACAGCGACACCGGAAGAGGGCTGGGACGCTTACTGGGGAGAAGAGGACAATACCGACCCCGACCAGCCGGCGGGAAATGCTCCCCGCTTGCCCTGAAACGCGTGGCGAGGCAGGCGGCGGGACAGCAACGCGAACCACCTCAACGAAACGACAAAAGCTCCGTAATATTGGCAGCAATTCAACTCTCTGCCGGCAACGGAGCCACCACGGCCGCGGCACTAGTGGACTCGGGGTGCTCAAAAAACCTTATCCACCCCGACCTAGTCGCCAAACTCGAACTCCGCTGCTTCCCCCTCCCCACGCCGCTGGCATTCCACCAGCTGGACGGCTCCACAGCGGGGGGGAAACCAGCCACGCTACAAACCGAGCCGGTCACCCTGCAAATGGGCACTCACACCGAGCGCACATCGTTCGTAGTCACGCCCATCGGACGGCCCATTGCAGTCCTGGGGATGCCATGGCTCGCGAAAAACAACCCGCGGATCAACTGGGCGACCCGCACCTTCACATTCGGCGACGGCGAGTATCGAGCACCAGTACCAGCTGGCAAAAGCAACCCCACGGTAGGACGAGCGGAGGCGACCACACAAGACAACGCCGCTACCACTGCAGACCTACCGGAACAATACGCCGACTTCTCCGAGGTCTTCGGAGAAGCAGAGGCAGACCAACTACCCCCCCACCGCAAGACGGATTGCCGAATCGACCTACTGCCCGACGTCCCCCTACCTAGACCAAAGATCTATTCGATGACCCCGAAGGAGATGGCAACCCTCCGGGAGTTCATCGATAAAAACCTAGACAGGGGATTTATAGAGCCAGCATGCTCACCGGTCGGAGCCCCCGTCCTATTCCGGGAGAAGAAAGACGGGACCCTACGGCTCTGTACCGACTACCGGGGCCTAAACGCGGCTTCCCTGTCCAACAAATACCCCTTACCCCTGGTGAAGGACATGCTCGCCCACCTGTCCACGGGCAAAGTCTTTTCCAAATTGGACCTGCGCGAGGCGTACTATCGCATCCGAATCAGGGAGGGGGACGAATGGAAGACGGCGTTCAACTGCCCCCTAGGCGCTTTCCAGTACAAGGTACTGCCCTTCGGACTCGCGGGGGCCCCTGGGGTGTTCATGCAGCTCATCAATGAGGTACTGCATGAACATCTGTTTAAAGGGGTCCTGGTCTACATCGACGACGTCCTTATTTACACAAAAACATACGAGGAACACGTAACCTTAGTCAGGCAAGTCCTCGACAAGCTCAGAAGGGCGCAGCTCTATGCAAAGCCCACAAAGTGCGAGTTTCACAAAGACCGCCTAGACTATTTGGGGTATCGAATCTCCGGGGACGGCATCGAGATGGACCCCGCAAAAGTCGAAGCGGTACTAAACTGGGAGCGGCCCCGCAACAGACGGCAACTACAGAGCTTCCTGGGATTCGCGAATTTCTACAGGTCCTTCGCCCGGGGGTTCGCTGAGATAGCCCTACCCTTAACGGACCTCCTCAAAACCAAAGGGGTGGGGGACACCAGACGCGCCAAGAACCCAGGCACAGTGCTGAATTGGACTCCCGCGTGCCAGACCGCATTCGACAAGCTGAAAGCGCTGTTCACGACGGAGCCAATCCTCGCGCACCCGGACCCAGAACGGCCGTTCGTGGTCCAAGCCGACGCCTCAGACTTCTCCCTGGGAGCCATCCTCCTACAAAAAGACTCCACGGGGCTCCTGAAACCATGCGCCTACCTGTCAAGGAAGTTCTCCGAGACAGAGAGGCGATGGCACGTCTGGGAGAAAGAAGCCTTCGCGGTGAAATCGGCACTAGAGACATGGCGTCACCTACTCGAGGGAGCCACCCAACCATTCGAGGTCTGGACGGACCACCGGAACCTCGAGGCCCTACGAACGCCTAGACGCCTTAGCCCAAAACAGGTCCGATGGGCACAATTCTTCAGCCGCTTTGATTTCCAGTTGAAGTTCATGCCGGGCAAGAAGAACTTCCTGGCCGACGCCCTCTCCCGGCTGCCCCAAGACGAAGAGCCCGCCCCAGACACCATTGGGACGGTCCTATCCGCCTCGCAACTGGGGATGGCCGTGACCACCCGAAGCGGCGCACGGAGGCAGCTCGACGCTACGGCGCAGCCGACGGCGGGACAACCGGCGACGGAAAGAAGGCAACCGCAACTACCAGGGGGAATGCGCACGGACCTCGCCGCCGCCCTCAAAACCGACCCCTGGTTCCTGGCAAACCCCGACAAGGTAACGATGGCGCAAGACCTAGCATGGGGGGAAGGCAGAATCTACGTCCCGGACTCGCAACGCCAGGCGATCTTGCATAGGTCACACGACGCCAAGCAAGCGGGACACTTTGGGTTCCTCAAGACCCTACACCTAACACGGCGGCAATTCTGGTGGCCCGCGCTCAGGCGAGACGTAAAAACCTACGTGGCGTCCTGCCCAACGTGCGCTCGGGCCAAACGGGCACCAGGCAAACCCGCGGGGCTATTGCAACGGGTGGCAGAACCCTCCCGCCCATGGGAGGAAATCTCTATGGATTTTATAGTGGACCTCCCACCCAGCCAGAAGAAAACGGCCATTTGGGTGGTGAAGGACTACTTCTCAAAGCAGGCCCACTTCATCCCCTGCACGTCAGTCCCATCCTCTCAACAACTAGCCAAACTCTTCCTCATCCACGTGTACAGGCTACACGGATGTCCCGCACGTGTGGTGACCGACAGGGGCACACAGTTCACCTCCAAATTCTGGCGGGCCTTCTTGAAGCTGACGGGGACCCAACAGGCCCTGTCTACGGCTTGGCATCCGCAGACGGACGGAGCCACTGAGGTTCTTAATGCCACCTTAGAGCAATTTATACGATCCTATACGAACTACCACCAGGACGACTGGGCTGAACTGCTCCCGTTCGCCGAAGTCGCATACAACAACGCCGTCCACACGAGCACGGGAAAAACCCCGTTCGAAGTAGTCTCGGGGCGCGACTTCGTCCCCATACCGGAGCTACCTCAACCCCCGGAACCCCAGGTGGACGCCAGCGACTGGGGACGGAAGATCGCGGAAGCATGGCCAGTAATCACGGCGGCGCTGAAGGAGGCACAGGCTGCTTACAAAGAGCAGGCCGACAAGCACCGGCGCCAACAACCGACGTTCCAGGCGGGGGACATGGCCTATCTCTCCACCAAGTTCCTAAAGTCAACCCAACCCTCGAAAAAACTGGGGCCTAAGTACATCGGGCCGTTCCGAGTCACGCAAATAGTGAACCCGGTAGCAATACGCCTGGACCTGCCACACAACCTCCGGAGGCTCCACCCGGTGTTCCACACCAGCCTCCTAAAACCGGCAACCACCTCCCGATGGCACCCAAGCACGCCTCAGCCCGCACCGCTTATGATCGACGGGCAACACCACTTCGAGATAAGGGACATCCTCGACTCACGCAAGCAACGAGGAACCCTACACTATCTGGTCAGGTGGAAACACTTCCCCCACCCGGAATGGGTGGCGGCGCACAACGTTAAAGCGCCTGACCTGACCAGAGCATTCCACCGGGCATACCCCGACAAACCGCAATCAAGGTCAGCAAAACCAACCCCCCCCCCCGCAGGCCTCCCCCCGCCTCCCGTGCCCCAAGGGAAGGGGCCCCCCCCAAGCCCGCGACTTGGGTGGACCTTCCCCCCCCCGGGACTCACTCCCCCCGCCCCGGGCCCACGGGGTGGTGACAAACGATCGCCAGCACCCTCCCCCCGCCCCTTGGCCGCGGGGGAGTGGCAAGCAAGTCAACAGGGCAACCTGGGGGCAACGCCCAGGAGACACAACAAAGGCGACGCACTCCAAATAAGCAAAAAAGGGCCCTACCTGGAGCTGAGCAGCACCCGACCAGCCACGCCTCTCGCCTCGCCGAACTGAGCCAAACAAACAGGGTGTGGTTGGAGCATGCGCACGCCAGGTCAGAACCCGAGCATGCGCACCATGGACACACCCTGGGAAGGCACGTGGTAGAGGGAGGAGCAAAGGGAGGGGCGACAACTACTCCGGCGGGAACTTTGAAAAAAAAAAAAAAAAAAAAAAAAAAAAAAATGGCGTTTTGACAGCTCCATGGGGGAAACCCAGAAACCCGGGGGAGAACACTATTCGGAAAGGGGGCAGTATGTCATGAGTGCCGTTGAGCTAAAGTAATCAGCGCAATGGCACTCATGACAATGACAAGGAAATAGGTGAAGGGGTACAAGTTAAGTAGCCATCAACCCACAACGACTAACGGCTAACAAACAATAGATAAACGGATCACGGAGCCACCCAAGCCATCAGCAGCAATACCACGGGGATCGCCCAGCTGAAAGCAATCAGCAGAAGAATGAAAACCTGCGGATGGGCGATCCTAGAAACCCTCAACCAATGGCAGGGCAACGCATGGGACAAAGGGGGGTGACGTGACCGAGAGCGAGGGGGCGCTGACCGGCGCGGGGTATTTAAACCCCGCACCGGCGCGCTCCTGTCACTCTCAGCTTTTTCTAACAACGTTGTACCTATCCTGAAATAAACCAGAGCCTGCTTTGCAACCCAGTGTCTGAACGTTATTCAGAGGTAGGCAGCGCATGACAAAGACTTTGTATTTCTGGGTGCGAAGATTACTGCAGATGCTGACTGCAGTCAGGAAATCAGAAGACGCTTAATCCTTGAGAGAAGAGCAATGACAAATCTCGATAAAATAGTTAAGAGCAGAGACATCACACTGACAACAAAGGCCCGCATAGTTAAAGCAATGGTGTTCCCCGTAGTAAGATATGGCTGTGAGAGCTGGACCATAAGGAAGGCTGAGAGAAGGAAGATCGATGCTTTTGAACTGTGGTGTTGGAGGAAAATTCTGAGAGTGCCTTGGAGTGCAAGAAGATCAAACCAGTCCATCCTCCAGGAAATCAAGCCAGACTGCTCACTTGAGGGAATGATATTAAAGGCAAAACTGAAATACTTTGGCCACATAACGAGAAGACAGGACACCCTGGAGAAGGTGCTGATGCTAGGGAGAGTGGAGGGCAAAAGGAAGAGGGGCTGACCAAGGGCAAGGTGGATGGATGATATTCTAGAGGTGACAGACCCGTCCCTGGGGGAGCTGGGGCTGTTGACGACCGACAGGAAGTTCTGGCGTGGGCTGGTCCATGAAGTCACGAAGAGTCGGAAGCGACTAAATGAATAAACAACAAACTGAAAAATCCCTACCATGTTTCTATAGAAGTCAGCTTTCAAAAAGTGAAATCATTGAAAGGATGTATATATATTTCTTAAACCTTACCCTGCATGTTATGAAAACAGATGGGCTTCTATTTCATGTTATTGATTTGATTTCACACATAGATAATTGTCCATCAGAACACCAAATTTAATAAATAGACGCAAACAGAAGAGTGTTGCAGTCAACCTCTTCCTCTCTTCCATCAAGATTAAAACACATCTGGGAAATCTTCAGAAGTTATCTGCTCTAACTTGGATACCCAACATTTATTTCTCTAGAGGCAGGAAATTGGTGCAACATTCTAAGTCAAAATATGGATAATGGTGGCTAATTATTTTTTTTTCCTATTAGTAGTTTTTTGAAGCCATATTAATTATAGAATTAAGATTTGAGGAAGCAACTGCTATACTCTCACCAGCAGTTGGATTGGCAGTTTCGGAACCTACTCAGTAAGGCTGAAACTAAAGCTCTAATGCAGGGACAGAGATACGTATTTTGCTTTTTGAAGTGCCCCATGCTGGGAAAACCTACAGAATGTGAAATGCTTGTCAAGTTGGTAAGTAATATAAAACTATCTTTGTGTGATATTTGGTCTGAAAATAATGTAATGAAATTAATAGAGACAAATGCTAAGTTCTTATCACAGGGAAAAGAAATTAAATGCATAAGTACAGATTAGAGGATACTTGGTTTGGTAACTATATATGTGAAAAAAGATACCAGAATAATAGTGTCATACGAACAGAATATGAATGATGTAACTGTAAAAAAAGTACCTCAGTGAGCTCCCATGCTGAGAGTGGACTTCAGCCTGGGTCTCCTGAGTCCTAGTCACAACTTCACCGTTATACCACCTTGACTTTCAAGATCAAAGTTCATTTATTGTAGTAGGTGTCCAAACATGATGGTCTCCAAAGTTGACCATTGGGGACAGTGGGGGAAGACCATTCTATTTAATAGGAGGACTATGTCATCCCATTAAATGTGGTTGGGAGGATGTTGTATACTTAATCACACACACATACAGATATATAGAGAGCACCTAACTAAGTTAAGGTTTCTACGTCATTCAGCAATCTTCATAGTTTCCATTTCCAGGGTGCCTTTTAGAACAGATTTATGTACTTGTAATACTTTGTTGGTAAAGGAAGAAGACAAAATCTAAGCCAATCAGTATACACAGGCTGAAGGGAGGGGGGAGCAGTCCTTTTATAGTAAAAAAAATGGGACTGTCTTTTGAGAAAGACACAGTTTGTTACCCTGCTGAAAAGCAGCATTCCAGACAAACCCTTGGAGAGTTTCAAAGTGTGGAGTGTTGGCAATTCTCCCCCTTCAAGAATGTGAATGCTTCATGCTGATGCTCTGTGAAGTAATCTGGTAAAGAAAACCCAGGAGGAAAAAGGACAAACAGGCTGATAGATCAGAGCTCCCAGATTTCAGTTTATGTAGGTTCTCCCAGCCTGGGGCACTCCAAATAGCGAAATACTCATCGTACGGATGGGAAGCACACAGGATATCTCTGCATGCTAAGCCAGCATCCCACTTCCTGCTGTTGCACTATTAGACATTTAGAATTAACTGTGCAATCAGATGTATGCTTACTCCAAAGAAGGCTCATTATGATCAAAGGCATTTAACTTCTATGGAGCATCTGTAGCTCTGCAGCCTCAATTGGACAATTAACACATTACGTGTTCTGTTTTCTAAACCTGTTCAGTGAGATGCTAAAATGTGAAAGGCTATAGTATTCTTTACTTTCATAAGATTAATACTGAAACATAATGTTCCATTTTCAAAGACGTACATTGTAAGTTAAATACATAAAGGCCTGTGAAATGAAAGGTTCAGTGCAGAAGAGAAGACAGGTAAATATTCTGAGTTTTGTTGTTGTTTATTCGTTTAGTCACTTCCGACTCTTCGTGACCTCATGGACCAGCCCACGCCAGAACTTCCTGTCAGTCATCAACACCCCCAGCTCCCCCAGGGACGAGTCCGTCACCTCTAGAATACCATCCATCCACCTTGCCCTTGGTCGGCCCCTCTTCCTTTTGCCCTCCACTCTCCCTAGCATCAGCATCTTCTCCAGGGTGTCCTGTCTTCTCATTATGTGGCCAAAGTATTTCAGTTTTGCCTTTAATATCATTCCCTCAAGTGAGCAGTCTGGCTTTATTTCCTGGAGGATGGACTGGTTTGATCTTCTGGCAGTCCAAGGCACTCTCAGAATTTTCCTCCAACACCACAGTTCAAAAGCATCGATCTTCCTTCTCTCAGCCTTCCTTATGGTCCAGCTCTCACAGCCATATCTTACTACGGGGAACACCATTGCTTTAACTATGTGGACCTTTGTTGTCAGTGTGATGTCTCTGCTCTTAAGTATTTTATCGAAATTTGTCATTGCTCTTCTCCCAAGGATTAAGCGTCTTCTGATTTCCTGACTGCAGTCAGCATCTGCAGTAATCTTCGCACCTAGAAATACAAAGTCTTTCACTGCCTCTACATTTTCTCCCTCTATTTGCCAGTTATCAATCAAGCTGGTTGCCATAATCTTGGTTTTTTTGAGGTTTAGCTGCAAGCCAGCTCTTGCACTTTCTTCTTTCACCTTGATCATAAGGCTCCTCAGTTCCTCTTCGCTTTCAGCCATCAAAGTGGTATCATCTGCATATCTGAGATTGTTAATGTTTCTTCCAGCAATTTTAACTCCAGCCTTGGATTACTCAAGCCCAGGATGTCACATGATGTGTTCTGCGTACAAGTTGAATAGGTAGGGTGAGAGTATACAGCCCTGCCGTACACCTTTCCCAATCTTAAAGCAGTCCATTGTTCCGTGGTCTGTTCTTACTGTTGCTACTTGGTCGTTATACAGATTCTTCAGGAGGCAGACAAGATGACTTGGTATCCCCATACCACTAAGAACTTGCCACAATTTGTTATGGGTCCACACAGTCAAAGGCTTTAGAATAGTCAATAAAACAGAAATAGATGTTTTTCTGAAACTCCCTGGCTTTTTCCATTATCCAGCAGATATTGGCAATTTGGTCCCTAGTTCCTCTGCCTTTTCTAAACCCAGCTTGTGCATCTGGCAATTCTCGCTCCATGAATTGCTGAAGTCTACCTTGCAGAATCTTGAGCATTACCTTACTGGCATGTGAAATGAGTGCCACTGTTCGATAGTTTGAACATTCTTTAGTGTTTCCCTTTTTTGGTATGGGGATATAAGTTGATTTTTTCCAATCGGATGGCCATTCGTGTGTTTTCCAAATTTGCTGGTATATGGCATGCATTACCTTGACAGCATCATCTTGCAAGATTTTGAACAGTTCAGCTGGGATGCCGTCATCTCCTGCTGCCTTGTTATTAGCAATGCTAAATATTCTGAGTAGTAAACAAGAATACTTTACCTACTCTTAATGATACATTTAGGGCATATCTCAAGACAGAAATATAACATTAATTAATTTAATTTATTTATTTCTGCAGCTGCCCACTCACATGCAACTCTGTTGTACACAGCAGAGGAGTAAAAAAATAATCAGTGTAGTCAATTAAAGGACATAATATAAATAGCTCTGCCAGGAAAGTGGGAACCTCAAAAATTAAACAGATAAAACAATCTCAGTGGAAGGTTCACAAAACATCCTGGCCCTGTACCAGTGGGAAGACCAGCTCTTTAAGGTTGGAGCTCTACAGACCTTGTGGGGATGCTGCTCCAAAGGGCAGGAGTGGCGAAATGGAAGCAAGGCATCCTGGGTCTCGTAAGGTATATTGTTTAACAGATTGGCCCCAAAGCATGCCAACTCTGTCAGGTTGGAAGAGGCAATTGCACAAAGGTTTTTTTGAAAATATCCAGGCCTTATGCCATGTAGGGCTTTCCAGATGACAGCCTACATCTCAAATTACACCCGGAAGCCCGCTGGTAACCAGTGCAGCTTGTGTAGCAGACGTGCTGCTTGGGGGTACTGAGACACACCCATGACTACAGTACTTGTGCTGACCAGCTGTATCAGAGTTTCCCAGCCTTGATTTGTGGACTTCAACTCCCAGAATTCTTATCAATGGCTATGCTGGCTGTGGAATTATGGTATCTGAAGTCCACATTCCTGGAAAATGCCACGGTTGGGAAACCTTCAGCTGCATTATACAAAAGAAAAAAAAAAACCTAGAAAATTGTGTCCTTCTATTATTGGAACTCCAGGTCCCAAGGAATTCCAGGAGTTGCAGTCCCATTCCTAGCACACCTGGAGAGTACCAAGTTAGAGAAGAATGAAATAGCCAGTGAATGGTAAATAAAAACAAATAATGGATGACCTTCTACTGATTACTTGGGAGCTTCTACTTTCTAAATTCTACAGTGTGAAAGAACAGCAGCTGCAGTTTTGCCAATTTTTTTGTAAGTGTATGTGAATTTTCTGCTGAGGCTGACCTAACAAAAATGCAAGCTGAAGGAAAAAACAGACCAGAATAAAACAAAAATAGCAAAGACCTCAACAGCGTAGGCAGTGAGGCCATATAATCCCTTTCTTCGGTAACTGAATTTTCTCATGAAACAGAGAACTTAGTTCACATTCAATTAGCAGAGTGATTTTCATTGTTGTTGTTGTTATTTTGCAGATTTAATTACTGTGCAGGACAATATGTGGGTCTGCCCTTGAAGAGTGACTAAAATCTGTAATTGGTACAAAATGTGGTAGCCAGACAGTAGGCTTTAAACACAATGTCTTTCTGGGTATATTTTGTTCTACTGTAAGACACTGCTTACTTCCTAAAGCCCTAAATTATTGAACTTACAGACCAGCCAGTATGATAGGAAACTATCTCTGATGAACTGCTGCTAGTTCTGGGTTCTGCCAACAATAAAGGTATTGCTACCTACTGCCAGCTAACTCATCTCAGTAAACAGGACAGGGCTCTGTGTGGACAGAGGCAGCTCAAATGCTGTGGACTGCTACATCTGAATTTTAAATAAAAGTTTATAGCTGGAGCATATTAGTCTGCATGAGGCAAGTGAACGTATGCCATAGTGCCAGGAACTATCCTATACATGTCTGCTCAGGTATCAGCTTCAAAGGGCCATATTCTGAGATAAGTGTGTATAAAATTGCAACCTAGATGACAAAAGCCTATCATGGATAATGATTTTGATAGAGGATTTGAATTACTTACTGGTTCCAGGTATTTCCTGGGGAAACATAATTCTATTGTATTTATACCACATGTGCTTCTGCTAATAAATCAGGGGTGGGAAATATCTGAGGGGTTGGAGGCTGCAACTCAACCTCCTGACCTTAGAAGGATCACGTATGGCTATCCAGTGATGCTGTGAAGTCACTAGAAGTGACTGTCAACTCCCCAAAACACATCAAAATTACACTGTTGAAAGTCAACCTTTTTGCCTGCAAAAGTCAAATCTGGGCAGTGTGATTTCAGGGTCCTAGGGAGTATATGTTACCCTTGATCCACAGGTTCCCCTCCTCCCATGCCAACTGGATAATTCGATCACTTATGATAAGTTCAGCAGAACTACCTATTCTTAGAGGAAATCGTTACTATATTAGAAGATCCACTGCTTTGGTCTCATAAGCACCTGGTACAAGCTACAATGACATCACATATTCCAGGGACAACTATAAAGATAGGTGGTGGGTTTGTTTGAGATCAAGTCTTACTTGTATTGACTTGAAAAATAAAACTTTTTGGTTATGAGACGTGAAATATGGTTCTAGTTGTAATGCAGGAGAGGAAACGTAGGAACACAGATGCAGGATTTTCCAAAGTGATATAGAAAAGAATAGGAATATAAAGAAAAGGAGAAAGCTTAGTGATATAAAAGCATTTATTCTTTTCTTATTCTTCCATGAGTGATTCATCTGCCAATAACCTATTTAAGAACTATGTGTATAACCCAAGGTTCCATGTCCAACAAATTCCCTTTCTTTCTGAGGTCCTATAAAATAGGTACATACAAAAATGATTTTTATTCTCAAGGAGATATAAACAATTCTCTGTAGCTGCTTAGTATTTCAACTGTACAGGTAGAATTTTTTAAAGAAAAATTCCTAGTTAAGCATCCAAAACTCTGATCATTTTCTACACATTACTCCGTCTTAATTAATATTCTTACAAGGCAGTTACTGTGGGCAGTTTACAAGAAAATATGAAAACTATAAATCAATTAAAAACAATACAGCAATAGAAGAAGAAACCCAAAAAACAAAGATGGCAAAACCGAGCAGTAACATACCCACTCCTCACAAGGGGCTAAAGGTAAAGGTAAAGGTTTCCCTTGACATTAAGTCCAGTCGTGTCCGACTCTAGGGGGTGGTGCTCATCTCCGTTTCAAAGCCGAAGAGCCGACGTTTGTCCATAGACACTTCCGTGGTCATGTGGCCAGCATGATGACACGGAACGCTGTTACCTGCCCGCCAAAGTGGTACCTATTAATCTACTCACATTTGCATGTTTTTGAACTGCTAGGTTGGCAGGAGCTGGGACTAGCAACGGGAGCTCACCCCGTCATGCAGATTCGAACCGCTGACCTTCCGATCGGCAAGCTCAGCAGCTCAGCGGTTTAACCTGCCGCGCCACCGCATCCCTATATACACATTACTCCATCTTAATTAATATTCTTACAAGGCTAGTAGTTGGCTATAATTAGAATGATATATGGTAGCTGGGCTTAGTCATTCTGTTAGCAAAAAATAGAAATATCCTAAGGTAACATTTTGTCTAAAATGAACTTTAGAGGGTGCTGTTGCATTTGGTGCGTTCAAATAGTAAGAACAAAATCTGAGAACAGCAGATCTATTATCTTCACTGTACTGTGCTTGCTAGACTCAAACTGTAAAAACATAAATTTCTCTTATAAAATTCAGTAATTACTTCAAGATGTAAAAGCTTCTGTTCTGCTAGTGATGCAATTGTTCAGACTGTAGCAATTGCTGGCCTCTTATCACTTCAAGAGAGAGGGTATTAAAGATTTCAGGCACATTAGCAGCCTCTGCAGAAAAGAAACTGTTGAACAAATGTATGCGCCCTGAAAACAGCACACTCTTTTCACTTCTATGTGGTGTCCAATAGATACTAGTGTTCAGAAATTATATCTGAGATCCGAATGCTTTACCACTTTATTTGTGTAACACATTATAAAATTATTTTGTACAGATGTGTTTTTTTTCCCTTGAACTTATTTTAGGACTATTCTTTGACCATGGTAGATGGTAATCTGAATGTTTGACGTGGTGGCAATGGTCATGCCGCGTTTGTTGCTGTGGGTAGACTCTGTGCCTTAAGAATCGTCCCTCATTTCTTTTCCCCTCTAGATGTTGGAAGCTTAAAAAAGAACATAAACCTCTGGCTGCTTAAAGTTTATCCAATTAATTCAGTCTAAACTTTCATAGCTAAGGATCCTGTTTTCTGTTTTTGTCTTTTGAAACAGCAATCAATATATTTATGCTATTCATTTTGACCAGTTAGCAATCAATCTTATGAGAACTGGAATATAAACCAATATAATCTGCATATAACATTTTGTGTGCTTGAATCTAGCAGGCATATAATTGATACTTACTGCCCCTTGATGCATAATATCAGTTTTAGATTTCATTAAAAAGAGTAATTGTGATGTTACTCTGCAAGAGAAGGAAGATTCAGTTTTAAAAATTATTATTCCATCCAAATTAATTTCCTTGGTTTTGCGCAAGATTATAAATTTTTCTACATCAACAAAGCTCATCTTGAAAATATGACCTTTAAATATCCTACAGTGTTGATGAAATTTAGTTCTAACTTACCACCCAGGCTCTGAATATTATGGATGAAAACAGGTAAAAAATACTATGGAAGTGGAAAGACTTTACTTTAAAAAAAAAACTTCAGAAGCTTGGGTAGCTGAATCCTAATTCTACGTTCCTCTGACATTTTATATTTTCTTTCATTTCATCTTCTCAACTACAGTGAGTAAAGGCGGCTATATTTATATCTCTGCTTCCGTTCCAGATGGGACATTAATAGACATATAGCTTGCAGCTGCACATAAGGAATGTTATAGGCTTGGTTCTCCTCCCTCTTGACACAGTTCTGTTCCATTTTGTTATGTTTTTGGCTTTCATTGTTTTTATAAATCAGAAGTGGAGCATTGTACATCTCTGTTCCTCTCTCTCCCTTTTATGCAACCTTCGTTTATTCCAGATCCAATGGCTTCTATGCTACAACACCATAACTCTCCATGGGATTCTGAGAACAGGAGGTAAGTCAAGGGAGCAGAGCTGCAGGGATTTTTGTTTGATTCAGGTTTATTAACTTGAGCATACGCTCTCTTTCTCAAATTTGTTTTCTCAGCCGGTGGCACATTGCACCACTGCCCGGTGCCATCAGTCCTGGGGAGAGTAGTTTTGTAGTGGATCTGAAGGCATCTTTAAAATGAGATGAAGGCAATAGAAAAAGAAAAAAAAGAGCCTTTAATAGCAGCTTTGAATCAGAGTCTCTGTGTTTTCTTAATATATTGAAATATGCACTGTATAAACATTGCACATTCCACCTACTGAAACTTTTGCTGGAACAGCTCACAAAAGGGAATTGCTCCTTTAATTCTTTTTCCTTGCTCCACTAAGTTCCAGCCATTGGCCTGATATATCATCTCATTTTTTCTGCCCTCCTGCTAATAAGTGCAAACAAGGTTGTACTCTTTCTAAACAGGAAGTTTTTCCTATTAATTTTGCATAAATATGTACTGTATTTCCTACCCCTAGATTTCATTTCTAGACATTTTCCTTCCTGAAGCACAGTTGCATTAATCTGTATTACTACAGTATTTTGCATGGCAGCATAGTAATAACATTTCAATACAATAAAAACCTCTTCTCAGAAGATGGACTTTTTGCCTCTTTTAATTGCATATGGAAATGAAATTTCTACTGCCAACAAACATAAAAGCAGAAGATGCCAATCTCATGTACTTTCTTCACCCATCTCTCCTCCTTTCTCCACTTATTGCCCACAGCCAGTCCTATCACCTTAGGGCCTTCTTAACAGAGTTCCAGTGTTACCTTATATGTTTGGTTGAGCATTATGGTAAGAAACAAAACCCAGCACATATTTCATTTATTTTTACATGCAATAATTTGATCCATCTAAGCAGTTAGACTGACAGCAACAGCAAATGGACTCTCCTGGAGTTCTCATCTGTGGTAGAATAAGCAATCAGAACAAAGGCAGTGAGTGAGTTTGTGCGGCTGTTTAAATCTTCACAATCTGTTTCAAGCAATAAGCTGGATAGTTTTTGGCTCTTGTACAATAATGTAGCCTTGTAACACCCATCAGTATTATTATAAATCCTTTATACAGGTGAACAGCAGGAGCTGAGAGGTGGAGTCTTGCCTAAGGCTAAGACTTCCTCATTGTTTCCCACCTCAGTCATTAGCTGACCAAGTGACTCTAACACCCGATGCTTCAGGGAAGGCCTGAGTCTCTCCAGCAAATTATAATTTTGTTTTGACATAAGTGGAAATTTTTTAAGTACATGTGGAGTATTTAATAGTATTTAATCTGAATATTCATAATGTTATAAACTGTATTTAATGTTATTTAATCTGAATATGCATCAAGTGTTTCAGTAAGCATTGTCTAAATGTTCAGAATAATTATTGGAATAACTTTGTTTTTCTCATCCAGTATATTTTTTTCAAAGCCTTTGCCTCAGATCCTTTGCAAAAACCATCTTCACACATTTAAAAAGTTCAATCCCCAAGTACAAAGTAAAACCATGTGCAACTGACTTTATAGCCTGCAGCAAAACACTTCCTTCAAAGTTTTGCCCAGTTTCATTATTTACTCATGTCTCAAGTGAATCATGCAAAACTATATTTTGGCTCTTAAATCATCCTTTCCCTTTCTTCCCAGCAGGGTGACCATGCTTCAGGACTTGATGGGAAGAAGAAGAAGAAGAAGAGGGAGGAGGTAAAGGAAATAAAGAATCACTCCACCCTTCCAGGCAGAAGGAAAAGTGCTAGTAATCAGTCAAATGCAAGAAGGTCAAATTAACAATAACAAAAGGTGCAGTATAATGAAGTGATGGGTGTAGTCCTGACACGGATGCCAGAGCGCTTTGCCAGCAGAAACAAGAATGAACAGCTAGGTAAATGATGTCATTGTAAGGCAAATTTTAATTTCCTAAAGGCAGGTGAGTTTTCTCTTAGACATGTTTGCCCCATCAGTGAATAAACTCAATTTCAGTCCTGTTTCACCATTGTCAGAACTTACCTTATTAAAGCTGAATAATATAATTAGAAAGTATATGTGGCTCTCTGGATATGTTTAACTGGATGACTATGAGAGTGGGCTACAGGAACACACACACACCCATTAATTAATCCACAAAAGAGGTCATGAAACTGGATGATCAAGCATGTTTTTGCAAGAATAACATTTTATCAGAATCAGCCAGGAATAAAGTATCATTTTGTAACTTTGCTGATTCATTAAGTATCCACTGGTCAACTAAACTCTTACTTGGAACAGTCTTCTAATATGGAAACAATATCCCACTGCACTTAGGTGTGGTATATTGTAAGTCAAAATAGAACTTGCTCCAGTTTTATGAAATACTGATTTGCAAATACAGGAGACTTAAACAGCAACAGCAGTCAGAAATTTACTTTTAATAACCTTTTAAAGCTCACAGAGGATTTGATCATGGCATGACCTAACACCCCAGACATATATCAATATATGTACAGTATATTAATATCCCCACGATATCACAGTTCCTGTTTAGTTGTTAACTTCTGTGGTTTTCCTTTTAAACGCAACAAATCGTAGTATATACAGTTGCAGGTCTGCAACAGTTTTAGTTCATCTGGACTCCGCTATTTATTATTTATTCAAGCAATTCAAGATTACATATATGAGCTTTCCTTCTGAGCATTGCTCAACCACTGGCCCGGTTTATTTCAGCAGGGTGGCTACATCATCATGTGTCTTTAGTCTGGCCTTCCCCACCTGCCACTTTCAGATGTGTTGGACTGCAGGCCCTGTTGCCTCCAGTCAGCGTGGCCAATGGAGCTGCTGGCTGGGGAAGAAAGGATTCATTACCAAACATAACCAGGGGGCACCAGGGGGTGGAAGCCTGGACTAATCTGCCTTTTCACAGGATGTTTGGTTCCACTTTCCAATCTAGCCTACAGTTAGGCTTTCTCAGAGGTCTCCCATCCCAGCACTAACCAGGCATGACCCTGCTTAGTTTTTTTGCTATCAGTCAAGGTCAGCTAAGTGGTGCCAAACAGATACTTCGTTGTATGTAGGAATCTGCAACTACCAAGCACAACACAGGCTTATAATTTATGTGATACGTGATAAAAATATGATAAATAAATACATATGGTAAATAAATAAAATAAATAATTTAAGATGTGGGAATCAGCTGAAACAATATACTGTGTTACTGTATATGGTGGCAATTTGCAAGCTGATTTTAAAACACTGTCTAAGGGTTTATGAAGTACTTTTGCTAGTTCTAAAAAGCAGGTCTATCAATTGCTTGCAGGATGAAAATGACCCAAAACATCCGACTGAGAACTTAGGCCAGAGATAAGTGGCCTGGTATTCTTCAGAGTTTTTGGATCTCATCTGGATGAATATGTTTTTCCATGGGAACAATATGTATAGATACTCTGAACTCTGAAAATGAAGAGGAAGATGTGCTTGCAATACACACATGTAGCGCATAAACTGAACATTAACACTGTTCCCTAATAGAATTGCTTTCACATCCAGTTCCTTACAATGCCATTCTTGATTCATCCTCTGTAGTAATTCTTTGTGTTTTCCCTTTGAACTCACCATAATTCCCAAACCGCAATAGTGATGTAACATTTTTTTCCCCCACAAATCCTACTGTGCACACTCACAGTACTGGGGACTCCTTGCAAGGAGACTTGTGCTTTGCAGCATTTCTTGGAATTATCATGTGACCACACCACACTGCATGTCTCATGAGATAAATGAGACATCTTGGAATCTCTGCTTCATTGACAGCTCATTCTAACCATCTGTTTTTAATCCTTACATTTCCACATTGTCACCAATTAAGATTTGGCAGCTGATCATATGTGACAAAGGCATTCTGTATGTGTATAGAATGCCTCTGAGATATACACCCAGATAATGCACACAGGCATTTACATTATAATTAGATAAATGAGTTTGATACTTCCGTAATTACTGTTATTTTCCCATTTTTAAATATAGTTAGAGGACAGAATAACACAGTTCTCAGTAACTCCAACAATTTGAACTGGAAACAATTCACCTGAAAACAACAAATATAAATAAAACTAACACATCAGAAAACAAATGAATATTCTACAGGGTGGTGCAGCATTTCAGGTTTGAAGAGGAGAAGGTGATTTGGAGCACACAAGAGCATATATATCACACCTGTCGGCACCTTCCTAAATGAAACACAGGTTTTCCTGGGACTGCACAGAGGCAGCTGTGCTAGCCAAAGAAAAGACACAACTTTATGAAGTTGCCAGCAGACTGACATGAGCATCCCTCACTCCCTCAATCATCTTTTCCCCTTCATATCTGGATAGCACTAATATTCTACATTTATACTAGGACTGTACATGCTTTGAAAATGATTCTGAATAAGTGCTCTGGATCTCGCACAAGCACATAAATCAAAGCAGCCTCTCTTATTTTCAGGCTCCCACATGAGCATAAAGGAAGGTGTGCTGCTTTAAAGAGTTGATTCATTAATTTTCAAGGCATTAGCAGCCCTACTTTATTTGGCTAGTATCCACTCCCTTGCTTTTTCTATAAAATAACAGCCTCATTTTCAGATAATCCAAAGTCCTGACAGACAGACAGATGTAGAGGCAGCATGGACCCACTTCCCTCAAATACAAGAAAATGTTTATCGTGGCACAATGCTCCCTCCCCCTCCCCACATTTCATTGGCTTTCATTTCTATGTGGAGAAAGGGATCAGCAATGCAATCATGTATTTTCAGCTAGATGCTACTAGAGAAATGAAATTTGTTAATGTCTTTGCAACTACACATTATAGCTTAGGATGCAGATATGGTGTTTAGTTTGGGAGGGCTGCAGAGCATGGAAAAGGAAACTACAGAGTTAGCACTATACCCAGTGCCACAGCAGAGAGGAAGGGTAAAACTTTGTGCCGAATGCCATCATCTAAGTTACAGCATAGCATAGTGGATGGCACCAGTGGCAGTGATTGTCCTGAACAGACAGTTGATAAAGATAGAAAATAACAGATGAATATGGGGACATGAGCTTATCAAGAACTGGAGTAGTCATTCAAAGGGCACCCTGTTCCACTTCAGTAAAGAAGGAAGGAGGGGGAGGAGAACTGTTAAAACTATCCATTGTCTCCCATTAGGAAATCAAAATATTAGTACGTTTGTGTGGACATTTGACTGTAGGGTCAGAGACAACTTCCCTAGAAATGTCATGTCTGTTCCTTTTATTATTAAATTCTTGGCTGAAAACAATTTGTCTTTAAAGAATGTAGGATAAAGCACACTGAAATCTACTGTCTGTTGTAAACTGGCAGAATGAATGGGGAGGTCTGTTTTTCCTCACAGCTCTATCACACTTTCTCTTGCATCCAGCATCAAATTTGTCATGGGAATAAAGAATGGAAAATCTGTGTTTATCAGAGGAAGATCGTCACAAATTAGTCAGCAATGAAACATACTGATAGAAGTTAACCTAGAAACCAAAAGAAAAAGAAAGAGGAGAGCAGTGTTTCAGCTGTGCTTTTAGTTTCTGGAAAGATTGGAAAGAACTGAAATTGCTGTGCAAACATGACAGAGGAAGGAAGTCTGCAATGCTTCAATAATAAAAAAAAGCATTTAACCAAGGCAACCCATTCTCTCCAAATATGCTCTGAACCCAAAAATACTATGGTTTTGTGCGAGGTTACACATTTATTTAACCCACTAAACTATCTCAAAATTTTAGTCAAATTATCTAATGTCACTGATCTCTATATTACAGTATAACACACCTTAGTCTAAAATTTAAAATATTACACAATGCAGTTAATTGCAACATGATTGTTCCTAATACATTTAACTGTTTCAGCCGTATTTTAAAGATCATTTTCCTATAACAAAATGGTGTGCTGGATATGTTGTAGGAGGAGTTCCATGCAGTTTGACACATTTTGGAGTAGTAATGTAATTGCTCTCCGCGCACAGTCAGCTTGCAACTGAATTGAGCTTTGTTGTGCCACTCCAAAGCTGTCAAAACTTGGTAAATGTGAGTTGAACTGAGAGCCAAGTACATACTGAAGCAATTAAATGCCTGCTTTACCACATGCCAGATGTTACACCCATGATCCATTCAACATACATTCTTAGCATGCTAGATTTGTGTTATGAATTCTCTCTCTCTCAGCAGAGTTATATGTACTAAGCATAACTGAAATATAGAAGCACATGGGAATTAGAATGTATTCTAATCTCTCAGTTCTTCAGTTTCTACTATGTAGTATATGAATTAAAAGACCAAAAAGATGATGAACACAATCAGTTCGTATTATTTTTTAAATTCCATTTTTGAATTTAACTTTTTAAAGCCTTTTTTCATAAATTCTTCAAGAGTGCATCAATTTAAATACACATCCCCTCCCCAAAGCTATTGGCTGTGTTCTTTGATATTGTTCCAAAGTATTTGGCACCCTCGCATTGTGCAGCTTTACCCAATTTACTGCTGGCAATATGCTTAATATGATTTCTAGGTCTCCTTTAGATAGCCCAACAACATTATGCATCCGAAGAGCAAAGTAATATTCTAGTGAGTTTTATGATCTGGTTCCAGAATGTGTCTCTAACTGTTCATTTGAACAATATATAAATAAAATCAGCATGGCTTACATGAGATTGCTAAGAGACATCATGTGTCAAATTCTCCATACATTTCAGTCTATAGATCCAATAGAACTTAAAATATTAAGTTTTCTCTGTTAGTCAAATAAAATCAACCCATTATTCCAAATAGAAAGATTTCTAGATTTGTTCGCCATCCCCCTGCTCCACAATAAATATTTAGATGCCATACTGTAATTTGTATTTAGGATCAACCTCCCTTTTTCTTTTTCCCATGCTTTAATCATTACAGGTTTACAGATCCCTTTAAAACTAACCTGAATTTCAGGAAGTAGGATTAATGGTACCACATGTGTTAATCAAATCAAGATCAAGTGGTCTATCAAGGACAGATGGGGCACTTTGGTCTAGCAGAATCCATTTTACAGTATAGAACCAACCATTTGGAGCAATAACAGGAAAAACAATGTTATCACTATTATGAGTGGGATGTGCTCAAGTCTGCACATATATGATCCAGTATGTGGCCTGAAGCCACATTATGAAGTTTTACTGCTGAAATCTGATAACTATATCTTTAAAAAAATTTCTGAGCTTTGGAGGGAAAGCAGATTATTCAAGTAGTCAATTGATGTTATTAACATCCTGCTCTTTTTATGTACTACTGGATACGCTTTCTGGAAAAAGCCAGCTGAAAGCAGTACAGATGGTAATGTGTGGAAGTTAATGGTGAAAACAATTTAACAAGTCCTTGTCTTATATGACTGATACAATAAAATAAGTCATGGGAGTTTGAGATAGTAAAGTGTATTTCAGCCTTCTAAAAATTCATCAAAACTATTGGTAAGATGGATTCTGGAGGAGAGAAACACATAATTTATCTTGGAAGAAATAATGTCCTGTTATTGTTAAAAACTGCTGGGACCTCATTAGTGGCTATAAAAACATCATCTGCCAGTTCTGTAAGGTAATAAATCTATAGTGGCCAATAAAGGGGGCAGGAAAGATGGGCAGGAGAAAAAAACAAGGGCAAAGAATATTATTTTCCCCTACACACAATCGTAAGTTAGGGCTGTCCATGTTGCCTCACTAAGAGACTTCCAGAAAGACAAAAGATTATGTGAATTCAGTATGAATAGACAATGGGTTCCCATTCAAGATTCTGGATGACAAATATTTACTGATAAGTGTGTCCTTTTGGTCTCAGCCCCTTCTTTAAGGGGCCTCCTGTTCAATAGCTCTGCAGTGTATTATGGGAAGCTGCAACAGATACCTGCAAGTCATCTCCGCTGCTAAAGGCCTTGCCATTTTTTTTTAGGTGTGATTTATAGGTATATAAGTATAGGGTTTGTCAATACTGGGGGTGGACAGAGGCTTTCGTTCAAAATTTAAGCATGTACCATTTGCAGATTTTCTGTTGGCTGGGTTTAGCAACTTTCAGAAGACTGTGTATAAGAACTTAGGCTGCAGAAGGCCAGAAAGCAGGAAAAACTCAAACTGGAAATCTAGTTGAAGTAAAAATAAATTGGATCAGACATCACTGGAAGGGGATTGGCTTGAGTCAGTTACATTTCTATACTGTCTGAGAGTCAAACCTCTCTGAAAAGATCATTAAAGAGAACAAGTGAAAGAGTATATGATAAAACGGGCTAAGAACTTTGGACATAACATACTTATGGAAAAATGGGAAAATATGTGTCTGAAAGGACTGAAATTTATATTCTGTTATAATTTAAAAGAGGACTTTTATAAAATAATGTATCATTGGTACATGACTCCAGAAAAATTATCTAGAATGTATAAAGGCACAGATAGCTCTTGACCTATGACCATTCATTCGGCCACTGTTTGAAGTTACGAAAGCGCTGAACAAATGGTGGTTACGACCTCTCCGCAGAGTTCCGGCCATCCCAGCACCCCTGAGGTCAAGTGATTGCAATCTGGGTGCTTGGCGACCGGTTCACACATACGACCGGTTGCAGCACCGCAACCTTCCCTGCCGGCTTCTCCAGAATGTCAATGGTGAAGCTGGCAGGGAAGGTTGCAAGTCATAGCAGTAAGTCTCTTCCACCATGCACCCTCTCCCAGCCCTCTGTGCTCGTACCATGCCGGCCACTTGTGCACTCCCACGCACACTTGTGCACCCTCCCTGACCCGCACCACACCCTTGCACACTTGTGTGTCCCCACGCACCCTCATGCACACTCCCTGAACTTCACTGCACCTCTTGTGCACCCCCTAACACCCTCCCTGACCCACACCATGTCTCTCCTGAGCCTCCTCACACCCTTGCGCACCCTCCCCACCTTGTGCTAGAATCCCCAAACTTAGATATGTATATATGAAGTAGAAAAAATAATAAACAGGCACAGCTTATTAAAAAAGACCTGGGGGAATTAAAGATGCTGGGAAAAATTTAAAAAGTAACATGACAATTTCAGAAAGACCATTCCACGACAAAGGACCCATGCCAGAAAAGGCCTCTGTTAGTAACTAAAGTATATTTAGAAGAATGTTTCCAGAACTTTTGTCCTTAACGATTAGACTTACTTTCTTTGCTTTTTTCAAATGAAACCTGAACTGCTTAAGATTGTAAAGATTACACTCCATGGCATGTAAATGCCTTCTCTGAAATTGATATAGCTGCTGGAACATTGATGTATTTTGTTTTTAATTAGAAAAACTTTTTATATTCATTGTTTCAGAACGATATTCATAGATTGTTCTGTCAATAGCTAGTATTATTTTTTTTCCAGCTATTAGTTTTATCTGAGCATTTGAAAGTAGAATTAGGAATGCAAAACTCTTACTTGTTTTCTCTCATTCTATTTTTTGGTTAGAAGGGCCCCTTTTCAGAAGAAGGAACAGTTTCCATCTGTTTATGTTGGAGGTATCAGCAAATTAGCATGCCTCATTAGCATATGGATGATTTGCTCTAGGATGCAAATTCTCTATGTGCTTCTGCAGGAAGCCTTTGTTGCCCCTCCCACATTCCTTACTTCTTCCTCATTCCACTGCCGGAGAAGGCAGCATGCTTTTGCAGCTCCTTCCATCCTGGGCCATGCGTGGGCCTAGAATTCAGGAGGTTCCCCCTTTCTCCATGCAGCCTTCAGCAGCGATGAGGGCTGAGGGTAAATTAAGTTTAGGGAACAGAAAGAAGAAACAAGGATCGTTTTTCTTCTGAGATGGATGTAACTGGACCAAATAAATGAGTAAGGCTTCTTTTTACTTACTTTTGGAGCTACTTTGTCTAAGTGTGTAGTTCTTTATGCTTGGGAGGGCTAAGTGTGTTAGATCAATAACCTACATTTCTCTAACATGCTCATTAATGCTATTTTAGATAATATTCTTTTTCTGTGTGCATCTTTCGCTGTGTTAAGCTCTGCTCCATTCAGTGGTCCTAGCTGTCCACTAATGGCTTCAGTTTATTGGTTCTATAACTGCTAGTCCTTCTATCAGTGTGAGAAATACCGCGCACAGATAATATGTAAGAACATTTCATTTTATGAATCTTTTCTACCTCCTGAGAATCACAGCCCTGTCCACAGTGAACAACACCACTGGATGATCTTCCCTCATAATGATTCCTCACAATAAATCCCTCTTTCATATACATGCCTGAGATAGAAAAATAAAAATATAATTGCTTGTTTTGTATCTGATAAGAATTATGGGACTATGCAGCAGGAGGGGGTGTTGACGTTTCTATATCGCTTTACATGTAGCTGGTTGGCCCTGGTAATTTGAAGACCACTATTTAGAAACAAAATATTTTGAAGCAACACTTCGTTCTTCAATACAAATATCTGAGCCATGTGACAAAGTCCACCCAAAGTTATTCCATAATAATCTTTCTAGTTTTTACGGAGCCAAGTGCCTTTTTAAAAAAAGAGTAAATGCTTCCTCCATTAGAAGTTACATCCATCAGAGAGCTGAGGCGTGCATTTGTTTCACTGCAGTGTTTTTAATGCAGAGTGAAAGGATAGGTTTCTTTTGCTTTTCTTTGTCAACCATGAAATGAAAAAATAAATCCATAGCCCTCTTGCCCTGGTCAGGTACTTTACTTTACTAAATTTATGACAAATGTTCTCTGCAGAAAAAATTAATATAGCCAGGCAGGGGGGTGCTGGTAAATGTTTAACAACTGGGTCTCCGAAAAAAACAAATGTATGCGTATTTACATGTACATGTTTATTATTTCACCACTTGGAGTCTTTATTTTTACCTCTATTTATTATATTACTGTATTTTATTCTGTGTATTTATGGTTATGGTTTTTAATCGATTGTTGTAAACCGCCCAGAGTCTCCCGACGGGAGGAGATGGGCGGGGACAAATTAGATAAATAAATAAATAAATAAATAAATTTACCAATAATAATAGTAATAAAATATACAATACGCTTTACTGTAAATTCCATATAGCTACAATTACACTTATAATCCTTGGAACACAAACTTGAACGCGCAGTACTTGTAAATCTCCATGTGCTACTTCAGTTTTTAGTTCTAGTCAAGCACCTAAGTGATTGCTGCCTCAAAACTGCATACAAACTGAAGAAACTATGCCAAGCTGGGAAGCTAAACAGAGTTCTCAAAACTGGCAGTGAGACAAAAGCCACCCAACCTTTGACCCAATATTCAAGGGTTACTTTAAAATTATTTCCTACATGCAAACAGCTGTTCTAACCTTAGAAAAGAGAAAGGTGCTAACCAGAAGTCAGCCTAGCCCACTCAAAGTGTGAGCCAATCACAGAATGTTGAGAGGGTTAATAACCAATCAGAACTGCAAAAGCCCTGCCTTTCATCAAGAAGACCATTCCTTCTTCTCCCAAGCTTCACTGTCAGCGTAACTGGTGCATGTGATGTTTTACTCTCTTCTCTGCTTACGCACTCAGGGTTTATTTATTTATTTCAGTTTGGATGCTGACTGACTCCAAAGGCTCTGAGAAGATAGCATAAGCTGAGAAGATAACGTAAGCTTCGTAAGACAGCGTTCAGAAGGGAGCACATGCAGAGGAAATGTTCTCCAGAGAAGCTGGGTCTGGCAGTGAGGCGCTTCTGCTTTTCCCGCGGTGGCTGAGTGAAAGTCCAAAGGTAGGTGCAGGGAACTGGAAGAGGAAGCAGCTGGATGAATGAATGCGGGCTGGGGAGGGTGGAGCTTGCTACTGTAGCTGGGATCAGGGCCGCAACAAGAGGGGGCAAGTGGGGCATGTGCCCTGGGTGCTGCGCTGGGGCCCGCCAAAATGAGCACAGGGGGCGCCAAAATGAGCGTGGGGGGCACCAAAATGGGTGTGGAATCCACGTTTGCCCTGGGTGACACAGACCTAGTTGCAGGCCTGGCTGGGATTGGTTGGATCTTCACGCGGGTCGGCTAGGGAGGCTGCAGCTGGCTGCAGCCCCAGAACCATGCGGTTCCAGGTCTGCTTGCTGCCCCGCAAGGCAGGGTGCAGGGCTTCCAAAAGGGCAGAGATGGGGGGAGATAGGTGGGTGGGGGGAGTTGAAGCGCCCCTGCGGTTGTAAGTGCAGGTGGGCTGCCAAGTGCCCGAATTTTGATCACATGACTACGGGAGTGCTGCAACAGTTGTAATTTCGGGCACAGGCCGTAAATCCATTTTTTCAGCACCATTTTAATTTCAAATGGTTGCTGTATGAATGGTCGTTAAGTGAAGACTCCCTGTATGGCAGCTATTGGGGAGCCAGGCAACATTGTTGGAAAAATCTTTATGACCCCCTGTTGAGATCACAAAAACATGTGTGGATAATATATGAGTTGGTGTACTTTGGGTTTTTGTAAGTCCAATGTATGTGAAATTGGGTTCATGAAGGATCAGGCCAATTTGGAAGGACAAATGGGCATTTCCATGTTGACATAAGGAGCAGGACACTGGAACTTCATAAAACTGTTTTGCCTCCCAGTATATGTAATTTGCTATTAGGGACAGGGCTTATGCTAATCTTAACTAGGCTAGGCTGCCCAGTCTAGACGTCTGGCTGGCCATGCAACCATCCATAATAATAATAATATCAGTGGCTCTCAGTGTGTCTAAGAATATTGGGGTGTTTATGATCATTCCATATTGTTCCTGGTGGTGAAATTTGATTTAATAAGAATATCAACCTTGAAGGTGTGATTATAGCTAGTAAGACAGTGTGGTATAATTACAAAGAATGAGACTGGGGACCCTCCAATGATGCTCCAAATCAAAATATGGTTTCCATGGTCTGTCAGTGAGGGTTATGGAGGAAGATTGAACAACCGTCCTTTGCATGGAGAAAGTTCCCACAAGCTTGTTTCTAAGAGCAAATAAAGCACGTACCAAAGAATCATTGAGACTTAAACGCAGCCCTAGGAAGCATTCCTTCCACATGAAAGACTGACTAAACAGAAGAGATATATACTGCATTCACTTGATCCTCCTCATATAAAAATAAGCCTACCAGATCCAGACAGCAAAAATCCAGGCAGCCACTAGAAGGCAGCAAAAACAGATTTTTCTGTAATTCTTTGCTGTCATCTAGTAGTCATCTAGACTATTTAGTACAAAACTAAATTTATGATATTTTTCCTTCAGAGAGAGATTTGAGGGTTCCTTTTTCTCTCTCCAAAAGCAGAATATAGTTATATAATACAAGCATTGAAATAAAACTAAAAGAAAGAACACATGGCCAGATAATTCCAAAACTAGTTGGAATCCTCAAGGTTCTTAGACTTGTGTGGTGACACATGGATGTAAATTAATACAGACTAAACAAGATAACCAAGGAAGCACATATATTTGTAATTATATGCATTTGGGACTAGTTCAACACACCATATAAACAGAAATATCTGGGCTCCTTACATCCCAGGATGTGTGCTGATTTAAGCTTTAATACAACCGTCCTTAGCCTGATACCCTCCAGATGAGTTAGGCTGCAACCCTCATAATTTCATGCCACCTGGGGCTATGAGGGTTGTTGTCTAGTATATCTGAAGGGCACCAGTTTGAGAAATCCTGCCTTAACGCTTTGCTAGATTACTTGTCATGAACACATTCATCTCTATGCTACACATTACCTTAAGCAAAACTGCCAAACTGTGCCACTGAAAGCACAAGGAAAAACTGTATATAATTGTGCTAAGAACAGTCCTGCTGGGTCAAAGCAAGACCCATCTGAGTCTAGCATTTTATTTCTCAAAGTGACCAAACAGATGCCTTTGAGGTACGTTCAAGCAGAAAATGAAAACATATTCTCTCCTATTGCTTTACTCCCTCCTCCTAACAGCTGGTATTTGGAGGATGATATCCCCAACTTGGAGGTAAAACTAAGTCTCAGGACTATTAGCTGTTGATAGATCTGCCCTCCAGTAATTTATTTAATCCCATTTTAAAGGCATCCAAGTCTGTGGCTTTCTCCACATCTTGTGGTGACGAATTCCGTAAGTTAATTAAGTGCTATGTGAAGAAGTCTCTTTCTAAACAGCTTCACTGAATTAACTTAATCTTAGTGTTTTGAGAGAGGGAGGGTGTTTCCCTTGCATTCAACTCCAGAAGTTATTACAAAAGATGAACAATAAACCTACACTTGACCTGCAAGATTCTTCCCTCTTCCTCTATTTATAAAAAGGTGACTCATCAGTTAATCGTGTTTAAGCATGTTACTACAGCTATATCAAGGGTTGCAGAAGTAATGTTACTATTCCTTGCCTTTTTCATACTTTTGCCTGCTACTTTGAACCATTCCAGATATGCTTCCTGACAACTGAACATTGTCAACATGTTCATGCACATTTTTGAACATTTTGTTATGCCATTGTCATGATTGCCATCTCAGTTCATCTCAGTCTACATTTTAGGACTTGGTCCTCCAACTTACTAATAATATTCATCAACATTATACATTAACATGTAATCCTAATCAAGGATGGGGAATGTATGGCTCTCTAGATGTTGTTGAACTGTTGACTAATATTGATGGGAACCTAGTTCAGCATATGGAGTGCTTCATGTTATCTTTACTTAACCTAAATCATAGAGAATTTATTACTCATAAGTATGTGTAGAAGCTAGATAGAAGCTAGATGATATTGAATTATATAACATATCAACTGTT
Organism: Candoia aspera; assembly: GCF_035149785.1. Lineage (NCBI taxonomy): Eukaryota > Metazoa > Chordata > Lepidosauria > Squamata > Candoiidae > Candoia > Candoia aspera. Next base: position 135,689,003 of record NC_086155.1, read on the forward strand.
TTAGAGCTGGCAGTTTCACCAGTAATATTAGTATTCTGCATATATACTGTATATTGGCTAATTGTGTTCGTTCATTCATTCATTCATTCATTCATTCATTCATTCATTCATTCCACTGTTTCCAGATTCAGACTTTCACTAAATCTAATCATTTGTTTCTCCATCTTTGTTAAGAACTCTCCTTTGCATGAAATACAAAAATCAGTACTTAGTTCTCAATTCCTGGAATTGGGGTTGGGAGAGGGGGAGAATTGTAGCCAGCAATGTTGTTGTCACCCTCTTTTCTAGAAGAAGAAGAGGAAGAGAAAGAGGATATTGTAAAACACTTCAAGAGTTTTTGAGAGATGGGTGATATATAAATATTTATAAATAAAGAAATCCTGTGTTTCAGAAAGGTCAATCTATATATGCTCAAAGGTATATCTTAGATACATTTAAAAACATTCCATTTAGAAAATTTATACTCTTTCACATGGACAGAGACAGTCTGAGGAGATTACTGAATGAGAAAACTCTGGCTCACATGATATCAGATGGCGCTGGACTGTTTTTAGCAACAGGCAGTGTCTTCAGATTAAGCTCTGGCAATCCCTAATAGAATATGTTTTGAGTTGCAATACTGTATATTCATGCTTCTTTTAAAAATAAAAATAGGAAATGAATAGTTCTGCCAAAACTAAAAAGCCATTCTGGAAAGAAACCAACTGCATTGTCATTTTAGCAGCAGTGACCATTTCTGAAAGAATCTCTTCTGAGAATTATACTGTTAGCATCTGCCTCAGATACTTAAATGTCTCATAAATATTTCACATGTATAGCTCAGTAAGTATTTATTAGACACTCGAGTGCCTGAGCTTTGGTAGCTGTTGCTTGGCATTTTAGTCAGAACGGATGTTGTGCTTGTACAGTGGGTGAAGGACCATTGCTCTTGATTGCACAGTTGTTTGCACCTTAATTTCTTTGGCAGCTTTTTGGTCAGAAACAATGCCCCAACATTAACTTGTTTAACACAGGTATCACCAATAACAGGAACGTGAAAGGTTATGAGCCTGTTTTAATGTAAGGACAGAAATGAGAGAAAGCCCTCCAGTCTAAATGCCACTGTTGCCCAAGAAGCTCTGGATTTTCTCAGGAACACTAGGAGATTCATTTATATTTTAAAGAGAACAGACTTTACAATAAGAGTATTGAGGGTTGGTTTACTCTGAGGATCGCATAAGTTTATACAGACACACAAAGCCTCGGTCACTTGTAAATTGGGGTCAAGAACCTATCTGGGTGGAGAAAGCACAGCCAACGCTTTCCTGAAATCTTTCCCTGTGCCAGGAAATAGTCACCACACCCACGACTCCTCCAGCTGAGCCAAGGTGTTCCAGGGACACAGGCTGCAGTGCAAGGCACGCCTGTGGAAAATACTTTCACAAAGCATATCCCGTCCTTTAAATCTTCCATTTCACATTGCTCAATTAAATTAGGGTGCTTCTTAAAGTAAAATTCAATAAAAAAGGAATCTCTGTTTAAGGTCTGGTTAAGTCTACTGAAGCATTTCAAAATATTTTACTGGTTGAAGATTGACATTATTAGTACTGTATAAATAAAACATCAAATAAGGGCATGGTCCAGAAAAAATAAGCATTGTGAAGCTCCACTGGAAGAGATTTAGGTTACAGTCTTATAGACACTTTAGTCCTATAGAACTTAGCGGGGCTTTACTTCCAAGTAGAAATGGATTGGATTTCACATTACAAATTCTCTCATTTAATGTATCACACTAAAAAATGTTTCCCTAGTTTGCCTGCCATAGAAATGCCAATTTCTCTCTTTCTCTCTCTCACACATGCACGGGCGCACACACACACACACCACATTTACACAAACCAGAGTTCTATATTGGTTAAGAGGCTGGACTAGGACGGGGGAGATCCAGGTTCAAGTCCACTCTCAGCCATGAAAACTCACTAAATGACTTTGGGACACTTACTCTCTTTCCATCCAACCTACCTCACAGGTTGTGGGGAAAAATGGGAGGAGGGAGCACTTTATATGCCACCTTGAGTTCCTGGGGAAAAAGCAGACTACAGACATACAAATCAATCAATATTGGCTGCTTTCCTTTGATAAAAGTACCTTCTACACATTTGCAACATCTGTACAGTCGGTAAAAACAAGGCCTGGAGCTGACTGTAGTTCAGATCACGAACTTCTTCTTGCACAATTTAGGATCAGACTCAAGAGATTAGGGAAGACCCACAGATCAGCTAGATATGAGCTCACTAATATTCCTAAGGAATATGCAGTGGAGGTGAAGAATAGATTTAAGGGACTGGACTTAGTAGATAGGGTCCCGGAAGAACTCTGGACAGGAGGCGGCAACAAAATACATCCCAAAGAAAGAGAAAACCAAGAAGGCAAAATGGCTGTCTGCTGAGACACTAGAAGTAGCCCAAGAAAGAAGGAAAGCAAAAGGCAACAGTGATAGGGAGAGATATGCCCAATTAAATGCAAAATTCCAGAGGTTAGCCAGAAGAGATAAGGAATTATTTTTAAACAAACAATGCGTGGAAGTGGAAGAAGACAATAGAATAGGAAGGACAAGAGACCTCTTCCAGAAAATTAGAAACATTGGAGGTAAATTCCAGGCCAAAATGGGTATGATCAAAAACAAAGATGGCAAGGACCTAACAGAAGAAGAAGAGATCAAGAAAAGGTGGCAAGAATATACGGAAGACCTGTATAGGAAGGATAACAATATCGGGGATAGCTTTGATGGTGTGGTCAGTGAGCTAGAGCCAGACATCCCGAAGAGTGAGGTTGAATGGGCCTTAAGAAGCATTGCTAATAACAAGGCAGCAGGAGACGACAGCATCCCAGCTGAACTGTTCAAAATCTTGCAAGATGATGCTGTCAAGGTAATGCATGCTATATGCCAGCAAATTTGGAAAACACACGAATGGCCATCCGATTGGAAAAAATCAACTTACATCCCCATACCAAAAAAGGGAAACACTAAAGAATGTTCAAACTATCGAACAGTGGCACTCATTTCACATGCCAGTAAGGTAATGCTCAAGATCCTGCAAGGTAGACTTCAGCAGTTCATGGAGCGAGAATTGCCAGATGTACAAGGTGGGTTTAGAAAAGGCAGAGGAACTAGAGACCAAATTGCCAATATCCGCTGGATAATGGAAAAAGCCAGGGAGTTTCAGAAAAACATCTATTTCTGTTTTATTGACTATTCTAAAGCCTTTGACTGTGTGGACCATAACAAATTGTGGCAAGTTCTTAGTGGTATGGGGATACCAAGTCATCTTGTATGCCTCCTGAAGAATCTGTATAACGACCAAGTAGCAACAGTAAGAACAGACCACGGAACAACGGACTGGTTTAAGATTGGGAAAGGAGTACGGCAGGGCTGTATACTCTCACCCTACCTATTCAACTTGTACGCAGAACACATCATGCGACAAGCTGGGCTTGAGGAATCCAAGGCTGGAGTTAAAATCGCTGGAAGAAACATTAACAATCTCAGATATGCAGATGATACCACTTTGATGGCTGAAAGTGAAGAGGAACTGAGGAGCCTTATGATCAAGGTGAAAGAAGAAGGTGCAAAAGCTGGTTTGCAGCTAAACCTCAAAAAAACCAAGATTATGGCAACCAGCTTGATTGATAACTGGCAAATAGAGGGAGAAAATGTAGAAGCAGTGAAAGACTTTGTATTCCTAGGTGCAAAGATTACTGCAGATGCTGACTGCAGTCAGGAAATCAGAAGACGCTTAATCCTTGGGAGAAGAGCAATGACAAATCTCGATAAAATAGTTAAGAGCAGAGACATCACACTGACAACAAAGGCCCGCATAGTTAAAGCAATGGTGTTCCCTGTAGTTAGATATGGCTGCGAGAGCTGGACCATAAGGAAGGCTGAGCGAAGGAAGATCGATGCTTTTGAACTGTGGTGTTGGAGGAAAATTCTGAGAGTACCTTGGACTGCAAGAAGATCCAACCAGTCCATCCTCCAGGAAATAAAGCCAGACTGCTCACTTGAGGGAATGATATTAAAGGCAAAACTGAAATACTTTGGCCACATAATGAGAAGACAGGACACCCTGGAGAAGATGCTGATGCTAGGGAGAGTGGAAGGCAAAAGGAAGAGGGGCCGACCAAGGGCAAGATGGATGGATGATATTCTAGAGGTGACGGACTCGTCCCTGGGGGAGCTGGGGGTGTTGACGACCGACAGGAAGCTCTGGCGTGGGCTGGTCCATGAAGTCACGAAGAGTCGGAAGTGACTAAACGAATAAACAACAACAACAACACATTTGCAAAAGCCTTTTGCTGAGTGGTACGCCATGGCTTCTCTACTCTGTCAGAAACAGGGTGCCAAATTACTTTGTAGAGACACTTCAAATGGGCTGTTTGCTTTGGCCTTCATCAGAGTAAAGCACCCCTTCAAAGATCTGCATGACCCTAATATGTACTGCCCAGCTAGGTGACAGCATCTAGCCATGTTTAGCTGATCTCAGACTGTTCCATCAAAGTTGTGACAGGCAGAGAGAGAAGGTGGGAAGCTGAGGGCAGGCTGCTTGCAGAAATGACAGGTTTAGTGGCTTAGATCTGTCCTGTCCTCCAGCTGTCAAGTTTAATTCCCAAAGCCAGGTTATTGGATCCTTGGTGACCCTGACCTCTGGTTTCTGCTATTGAATGTCAGGTTGGCTTGTAAAAAGACCATCCTTCCTACTGTAGATGAGGCACCCAACCTGGCATGAGAATGAGGCAGCCAACTTGGCATGCATAAATGAGACCTGGCTGTACCTAGAGTGGGGAGTTCCCCTTTCAGAGATTGCCCATCTGGGTTTTGGGTTTGGCAACAGTTATGACCCCAGGGAGTCGGGGCGCAGTAGTTGTAATCCATATGGTCATAATGGCTTTCAGAGACATTGTGCCACAGATAACCAGGTGTGAGACCCCCTGGTTGAAATTGCACTCTACCTATCAGTTGGGGTTGTTACTGCTGCACTGGCATCCCTGCTATGTAGTGACTTCCTTGCCTTGAGCTGCTAGGGTCCATACAGACCCTGAGGTTTATGGTTCTTGGGCATTTCAATCTGCCCCCTGATGGCATGGAATCTGGGACATCTCAGGAGTTTGTGGCCACCATAGCAGCCCTGGACCCGACCCAGATCATCAAGAGCTAACACATACTGGAGGTCCTGGGCTAGATCTGATTTTTGTCTCAGGGCAGTTATACATGATCTAGGGATAGAGGATATTACCACCAATCCTTTGCTGCTGTTTAATCATTCTCTGATTGCTTTCTAGCTTACTGGTTCTGCCCTCTACCTCATGGAGGTAGAACCTGTGGTGTTCTAGAGGGATCTTGGGGTTAGTCCTGAAGATTTGATAGATGGCACAACTGAATCACTTGTCACTGCTTGGAATGTAATGAGGACCTTGGACCAGATTGTTCCTGTGCAGTTTCTCTCTGTGCCTTGATCCCCAGGGGCTCCTTGGTTCTCTAAGACACCTTAGGAAATGAAACACTAGAAGAGATGCCTAGAGTGCCTTTGGAGGAAAACAAAAACCGAATCTAACCAAGCATGATTAACAACCCATATTAGGGATTACACTGTGATGATAAGAGAATGTTTGCATCTGCAGATAACGTCCAGCAGCCGTTTTTATTGTGAGTCACTCCTTTTTGAAAAGATGAGCCACAGGATTATTTAATGGGTTGCTGTGAGGAATAGTCAAAGCATCTGGTAGATAAAGCTACTCAGATTCACTCGGAGTTGGATTCTGAATGGACACATTCTGTCAAGGTGGTGGAAGCATGGTCTTCTCTGGTTATCTGGGAGGATTCCAACTTTGTAACTCCTAAAAAGAAGAAAGGATCCTTGGAGTGATGAATCTGGCTACCTCTATATTAGAGCCATGTCCCTCCTGGCTGGTGAAGAGGTGGTATTAAGTTGGGTCCATGCAGGAGTATCTCCTTCTTTGAGGAATGGGGTGATGCCTCTTGCCTTGAAGGAGACAGTGATATGTCCCATCTCAAGAAGCTTTTGCTGGACCCAGTTGTTTGTAATGATTGTTTTAAGGATTTTTCCTGACTTCAAATTGAATTTGGTCTTCCCAGTTTCTAACAGTGGTGGTAACTTCAACTTAAGCTTGTTCTAATGGATCAATATGGTCCAGATGATTTGGCTGCCTCAAAGGCACCTGAAATGCATTCTTATTTGGGGGAATCCATGACAGAATTAAAAGCTATAACATATCTTAATCAAAAAGCTCAATAATATTTTTTTTAAGTGGACATTTTGGAATATTCCAAACATGGACTAAAGAACTAGAATCTCCAGTAAAGCCCCATCAATGGATTCATGACCTTAAGCATGTTAAGATTGTATCTACAGATCTGAGTTTAAACATGATTCATATTGCTAAAATATATACCAGCATATGAAATAGAAAATATAGACTCCTTATGTTAGGAATGAATTTGGTGGAATATTGGATTGAGGAAGCTTTTCCCAAACTGGTACCCTCCAAATTCTTTGGGACCTATTACTATCAGAAATCCCACCCAGCTTGGCTATTAATAACAACAAATAATGTAGTATTTATGCAGCAAATACCATCGGAAGATGAGACCCCCAGGTCGGAAGATGGTCAAAATGCTACTGGGGAGGAACAGAGGATGAGCTCAACTAGCCCCAGACGTGATGACGCAGCTAGCTCAAAGCCGAAAGGACGGCTAGCAGCCGACGGTGCTGGTGGTGAACGGCGAATCCGATGTTCTAAGGATCAACACACCATCGGAACCTGGAATGTAAGATCTATGAGCCAGGGCAAATTGGATGTGGTTATTGGTGAGATGTCAAGATTAAAGATAGACATTCTGGGCGTCAGTGAACTGAAATGGACTGGAATGGGCCACTTCACATCAAATGACCACCAGATCTACTACTGCGGACAAGAGGACCACAGAAGAAATGGAGTAGCCTTCATAATTAATAGTAAAGTGGCTAAAGCAGTGCTTGGATAGAACCCAAAAAATGATAGAATGATCTCAATTCGAATTCAGGGCAAGCCATCTAACATCACAGTGATCCAAATATACGCCCCAACCACAAATGCTGAAGAAGTTGAAGTAGAGCAGTTCTATGAGGATCTGCAGCACCTACTGGACAACACGCCTAAAAGAGATGTTATTTTCATCACAGGAGACTGGAATGCTAAGGTGGGCAGTCAAATGACACCTCGAATTACAGGTAAGTATGGCCTGGGAGAACAAAATGAAGCAGGACACAGGCTGATAGAATTTTGCCAAGACAATTCACTCTGCATAACAAACACTCTCTTCCAACAACCTAAGAGACGGCTTTATACATGGACTTCACCAGATGGACAACACCGAAATCAGATTGATTACATACTTTGCAGCCAAAGGTGGCGGACATCTGTACAGTCGGTAAAAACAAGGCCTGGAGCTGACTGTAGTTCAGATCACGAACTTCTTCTTGCACAATTTAGGATCAGACTAAAGAGATTAGGGAAGACCCACAGATCAGCTAGATATGAGCTCACTAATATTCCTAAGGAATATGCAGTGGAGGTGAAGAATCGATTTAAGGGACTGGACTTAGTAGATAGGGTCCCGGAAGAACTCTGGACAGAAGTTGGCAGCATTGTTCAGGAGGCGGCAACAAAATACATCCCAAAGAAAGAGAAAACCAAGAAGGCAAAATGACTGTCTGCTGAGACACTAGAAGTAGCCCAAGAAAGAAGGAAAGCAAAAGGCAACAGTGATAGGGGGAGATATGCCCAATTAAATGCAAAATTCCAGAGGTTAGCCAGAAGAGATAAGGAATTATTTTTAAACAAGCAATGCGCGGAAGTGGAAGAAGACAATAGAATAGGAAGGACAAGAGACCTCTTCCAGAAAATTAGAAACATTGGAGGTAAATTCCAGGCAAAAATGGGTATGATCAAAAACAAAGATGGCAAGGACCTAACAGAAGAAGAAGAGATCAAGAAAAGGTGGCAAGAATATACAGAAGACCTGTATAGGAAGGATAACAATATCGGGGATAGCTTTGACAGTGTGGTCGGTGAGCTAGAGCCAGACATCCTGAAGAGTGAGGTTGAGTGGGCCTTAAGAAGCATTGCTAATAACAAGGCAACAGGAGACGACGGCATCCCAGCTGAACTGTTCAAAATCTTGCAAGATGATGCTGTCAAGGTAATGCATGCGATATGCCAGCAAATTTGGAAAACACAAGAATGGCCATCAGACTGGAAAAAATCAACTTATATCCCCATACCAAAAAAGGGAAACACTAAAGAATGTTCAAACTATCGAACAGTGGCACTCATTTCACATGCCAGTAAGGTAATGCTCAAGATCCTGCAAGGTAGACTTCAGCAGTTCATGGAGCGAGAATTGCCAGACGTACAAGCTGGGTTTAGAAAAGGCAGAGGAACTAGAGACCAAATTGCCAATATCCGCTGGATAATGGAAAAAGCCAGGGAGTTTCAGAAAAACATCTATTTCTGTTTTATTGACTATTCTAAAGCCTTTGACTGTGTGGACCATAACAAATTGTGGCAAGTTCTTAGTGGTATGGGGATACCAAGTCATCTTGTATGCCTCCTGAAGAATCTGTATAACGACCAAGTAGCAACAGTAAGAACAGACCACGGAACAACAGACTGGTTTAAGATTGGGAAAGGAGTACGGCAGGGCTGTATACTCTCACCCTACCTATTCAACTTGTATGCAGAACACATCATGCGACAAGCTGGCCTTGAGGAATCCAAGGCTGGAGTTAAAATCGCTGGAAGAAACATTAACAATCTCAGATATGCAGATGATACCACTTTGATGGCTGAAAGCGAAGAGGAACTGAGGAGCCTTATGATGAAGGTGAAAGAAGAAAGTGCAAAAGCTGGTTTGCAGCTAAACCTCAAAAAAACCAAGATTATGGCAACCAGCTTGATTGATAACTGGCAAATAGAGGGAGAAAATGTAGAAGCAGTGAAAGACTTTGTATTCCTAGGTGCAAAGATTACTGCAGATGCTGACTGCAGTCAGGAAATCAGAAGACGCTTAATCCTTGGAAGAAGAGCAATGACAAATCTCGATAAAATAGTTAAGAGCAGAGACATCACACTGACAACAAAGGCCCGCATAGTTAAAGCAATGGTGTTCCCTGTAGTAACATATGGCTGCGAGAGCTGGACCATAAGGAAGGCTGAGCGAAGGAAGATCGATGCTTTTGAACTGTGGTGTTGGAGGAAAATTCTGAGAGTGCCTTGGACTGCCAGAAGATCCAACCAGTCCATCCTCCAGGAAATAAAGCCAGACTGCTCACTTGAGGGAATGATATTAAAGGCAAAACTGAAATACTTTGGCCACATAATGAGAAGACAGGACACCCTGGAGAAGATGCTGATGCTAGGGAGAGTGGAAGGCAAAAGGAAGAGGGGCCGACCAAGGGCAAGATGGATGGATGATATTCTAGAGGTGACGGACTCGTCCCTGGGGGAGCTGGGGGTGTTGACGACCGACAGGAAGCTCTGGCGTGGGCTGGTCCATGAAGTCACGAAGAGTCGGAAGCGACTAAACGAATAAACAACAAACATGCAGCAAATTACCAAAGTTCAAGAAAGAAGCCATTCTTCAGCCATTTCCAAAGGGGATCTCCAGTGTGAATTTTTTTGAATTACAATTCATCAAGAACTGTTATTTTATTACCTTTGGGATGAACTGTAATACTGGCTTCCAGATACATTACAATGTTAATTCAGTTAGCAATGTTAGGAATATACTTGGTTTATCATAAATAGTTGCTTATGTTGAGCTTAATCATAATATACAAAATACATTATCTATGATCATTATTTTGCACTTCATTTCCAGTGATTTCACAGTTTAGACCCCTCCCTTGCCTTTTCCCATCACAGAGTAATACTTAATCCCTCTGGTGATATGGACTAATTCATAAAAATATACGCTAATAAGTATGTAGATAAATATGTTACTTGTTTTGGAACAGTATAATTATTCCCCTGTTGCTGATGGAGATGGAAGCTAGGAGAACAGGAGCTTGCCTAAAATGTGTTTAGTATAATCCTATAAATATCTCCTGAGAAATAAGTCCCAGTGATCTGGGTTCATGCATTGCACTAAATGTACCTATGATTTGCTGGGTTTGCTTAGAATGGTAGATAGCTCTTGCGGTTGCATAATATAATTAAATGTACCATTAACTCACAGATGCTGCTTAGAGGAAAGATCTCAACAGATGGCATTTTACAACTGCCATTGTTAGTGATGACTGATTTCTGTCATTTGTGGATTTACATATATATACATTACAAAGATCTATCTGAGAGAAGAATCTGATCTTCTTAAAAATGGATACTTCTATCAATGGTAAGGGTTGTGGCAAAAATTCAGTTTTATCTTGGCTGTGGTGCAAAAATGGGATATGTTTGATATGTCCAAACTTCAGAATAGTGTTTTGCATCAGCTTCACGCTGTGTCCTTATTATTACAAAGTAAGGTCTTAAAAGGGTAACATTTGGCCAATAAAAGGGCACTGCTAGCCAACTCACCATGACAAGGCTTCATATACTGCTGTCCAAACACTTGCTAAAATTAAAACCACATGGAGGTACAAAAGTTTATTCCACCCCCACCCCCCAAGGTGGAATAACTATGCATAGTATCCTCTCCTACTTGGAAGCCCCTCGGGACAATTCAGATGGACTATGAGTCTCCACAATCTCTCAATCTGCCAATGTAAAGTTCCAAATGAAAACACTGGTGTTCAAAATCACAGCATGGCTTCAGGACCACCCTTATCCAATTAAAATGGCTTTGGCAATTATAGCTTTGTTCCCACGTGTTTCATCAAAAGGCAGAGGGGTTGGGGGTGGAAGAGAAACTTTGCTAGCCAACACTTTGAAATTGCCAAAAGAGTCCAAGTAATTCTTATCAGAAACACAAATCAGGAAAGAAATGCATACAGATAGTGTTCCAAATACGGTGCCCTTCCTTTACTGATGTTAAACATCAGTACATCAAAAGGACGTATGCCTACAAAAATAATTTGAGTGTATGAGAAAGCTCCTGTCTTTGAACTGTTGCTTCAATATTTTTTTTATTTCTACATTTGAGAGAAGTTATTTTGAACACCACACATAGTTGGGGTTGCCATATTTTATCTTTCACTTACTCTTCTGTTTTTTATAGCTGCATGAATGAGTAGCAGTAAATGTCTGTGCATGGGGCTGCTGTTAATGATGGTAAATATATTTGTGCAATTTATACAATCTGAAGAGAAATCAGAAGTTATTCAACCAGTTATAACTCTGTGGTGGGCAGCCAATAATCCCTTTCATGGTTTTGGAGGAGAATTTTTGTACTGCTCATGCTGGCTGGGAATTCTGGGTATTGCAGTCCCAATGCTTTGAAAGGCAACAGGTTGGGAAGCCTGGGTTGAGAGGTATGGGGGTACCTTATTCTGTTGCTCTGCACACAGAGACCTTCGGATCTCTAAGCATGTTTTTACAGCTCTTTGAGCACTGCACTGCACATTCATACAAAAAAGGGATAGGACTTCCTTGTAATTATTTTACATGACCAATCAACTATTTATTTCTTCTAATTTCTAACTCTGAGCATTGATGTACAGTCCATTCTTGTGTTTTGAACATAACAGAAATTCTGCTATGTTCATACTGTCATGCCTGCTAAAGAACAGTTGTATTTAGAACTAATCTTACCCCAGCAGGAGACCACAGATGAAAAGGATTCCGGCACAGCACCTGCCTCAGAAAAGGAGGGCCATTCAAGCTCCAGTTAGAGCTCAGTTTGAATGCTTGGAGTCTCTTTCCATATTCAGTGTTGAAATATAGACTTTGTGACATGTAGTATCATTCAGTTTTTAATAGTCTTCTCTTCCCTCCTCCACTATGTGGGTAGCAACCTGCCTGGGGCTGAACTCTGAGTTGACTTAATAAAATTGTTACCTTAAAATGTATTTTTCATTTACTTCTTTCATTTGCTTTAATATTAGAAGGCTATGTTTGTTTTTTTCTTGGGAAAAGACATGCTTTTGGAAATGTTTTGGGGTAAATTCATTTCTACATCTATTAGGATCTGCTTGCTGGCAAGAATGGCTAATCCTTTGCCTGCAAGGCAAAAAAACAAATGCCTATATAATGTATCTCTCTATCTCTTGTCCTTAATTCCAGACCCAACACAAATTAGTTCATGATTTTTATATAAGAGAACTTTGTATCATTAATCACTACTGCCTTGAGTTTAGGTAGGTTACAAAAAACAGTTTTCTGCCTCTAGGGGAAAATATCCCTATTTGTACATAATTTTTCAACTCAGTGACGTTCCATATGCAGTGAAATACTTTGAATTACTTAACCAGATGCAACATTCTTCAATGTAACTCTGTCGTCCAGAAAACAATGTGAAAACTACATTCTGAAACTGAGCGGGGCGAAGAAGTTAGTGGTAAACTTCTAACTTCAAATTTATGTCAGCAGAAAGATTGGCTGATAGAAAACTAATCTGCAAAAGGAGGAAACTTCAATTGTCATGAAATAACTTCCAGCATTTTGCTGGCAACTTAGCAGAAAATGTTATTGATATGTCTACACCTACAAGCATGGGGGCAGCTGAGGCTGGGTTCCGGGATGGAAGTCCTGGGTCTTGCAGGTAAAGGATTGCCGAAATGACCACCACCCAGAAAAGGACAATGGCAGTCAGGCCAGCCTCACCTTTGACAACCATTTGATTTTGCTCACTACAACATTGCTTTTTATTTTTTAAAAAATGAGAGAGATGAGGAAGCTGGCTGGATATGTAATTCATTATCAGTACTTATTTCATTATTTTGACTCCAAAAGAACATTATTTTTTCTCACAACAAAATAATGCTTACTCTCATGTAAGGCATATGTGAATGCAGGTATTATAAACCTATTGAAACCATGGATCTAAACTCACCTAGTTGCCTCACTATCTACAGGAGATCAGGGTGAGGTGAGAATCAATGACCTTCTAATATATCCAATCCACAGCATCAGTGGTTAAACAATTAAAATCTTATTAACAAAATGAGTTCTGAACTGAACATGCCCTAAGATGTTTCAGTCAAGCACTTTGCTTTATCCCACCTTCTTAACTAGCATTTCTTTTAACTCAGCATTCTAGTTTCTTTTGTCATCCATCCATCCATCCATCCATCCATCCCATGAACCATATTTTCACTCCTCAATAAACTAAGTTGACAATCTAATATCCTTCTGGGGTTCTGGACATCAGTTTGCTCCAGACAGAGCCCTCATGGCTATGTGGTACGCCAGACATCTGAAGGCACCAGCTAGCCTACTTCTCCTGTAATCTGTTGTAATGCCAGGAATACAATTACAAATACTCCATAAATGCATGGGTGTGCAGATACTGTAGGTCCATATATTTGTTTTGTTCTTACACAAAACTCCCCCCCCCCCATTTCAATCAAACTATGGGAACAGCATGTGCAAAAGAATTTTCCCTCTGAAATGAATTGGGAAGCTTTTGAAGGGTAGTGTAGTTCTGGGCATATTTCAGATATCCTCCTGCAAACATGCATTTTTCCTTGATTAAAATGAATATCTGAGCATGAAAGAAAACAGACAATGTCCTGCCCACATGTATGGTAAGGAATCTGAGTTTTGCTTTGGCAACAGAAAAATATTGAAGATTAGATAAATATGAAAGTGACTTCTTGACCATATTTTTGTTGTTGTTGTACAATATAACTGTAATCCTGAGCCCATTACAACTACAGAAAGAGGAATTAACATTCCACTTAGGATAATCTGCCCTAACACAGCTTTTCATGTCAAGAAATAGAGGAACTGCAAAAATAAAAATAAAAAAATAAAAAACCTTCAGTAATGCTTTGTTCTCATTAGATAGTAGCATATTTATGTCTTGAATCTATTATGGGGGACAGCCTTTTGGCATCAGGAAAAGCTAAAATTTGGCAAGAGGAAAGCTGCAACCTGAGGGAAAACTAAAATGCACATCACAAAATAAATATTTTTAAGAGCTGATTTTCCTAATAGTTTTTAACATAGAGTTGCTCCTGTGAGGTTCTGACAATAAGTAACTGTATCAGTGTTTCTCAGCCTTAGGAACTTTAAGATGAGTGGACTTCAACTCCCAGAATACCCCAGCCAGCATTCTTGTAGTATGATTATCTGTTATAAATCTCTGTGAGGCCTGTCCAAGACTAAATAAATCCCTCCATTGACCAGGATTAAAACGATGAACTGAACCAGGTACTTGAGCCCAGCAGCAGCAAATAAATGAAGAATATGGACTCTGTTTTCTGTAACACTTTAGAACCTTTCAAAAAAGCAAAATCCTTGCAACTTCTTGAATGAAGCACAAAAGGGGAAAAATTTCAGAGTTTTTTCTTCATGTTGAACATTACTTGTATAAAACATGGCTTGCCCTCCCTTTTTTTTTGAATTAGTTATTTTTTCTACATGGACTGAGGCATACTAAGTTAGAGTGGATGGTAGTCTAATAAATTACAGAACTTCAGTTCACAGCTAAATCTTGGCTATATCCCCATTTAATATCATGTTGAAACCAATGCATTGTGAAGGGAAGTCTTAGCAATCTCAAGGGTGTGCTTTGTATGGACTAGGCTGCTGTTTAAGGCCATTCCCCAAATGATATAGCAGTTTCTAGCATGTTTTTTTTTAAGTGCTTGGCAAAGGTCCAAGAATTCAGACCTTATGAAAATCGGCCACAGTGCTGTTTCCCTACATGACTTAAAAGACCCCAAATACAAAATAAAACAAAAAACTCCACATTGCACATGCCCATTAGAGCAACCTTCATATACATGATACTTGAAATATATTGGACTATAGATAGTCCTTGTTTAGCGACCACAATTCTGACTGGCAATTGGGTCGTTAAGTGAAGCAGCCACTAAGTGAAACCGCAACTGTGCTTATGATCTTACTTCAACTTTCCTTTGCTTTACAGACCTGCAAATGTTGTAAATGTGAGAATTGGTCATAAAGTTATTTTTTCATCACCATCGTACCTGCAAATGATTGCTAAACAAGGCAGTCATTAAACAAGGACTACCTGTACTTCTCCCATCTGGCTGTGAATTCTGTGAGATGTATTCAATACATCAGGAGGCACCATGTTGTAAACTCTGCATTAGAGCAAGGGTGGGGAAACTACAGATATCCAGATATTTCTAGATTCATGATTGCCTCTGTGGACAGGGGCTGCTAGGACTTAAAGTTCAGCAGCTTCTGGAGAACTATAGGTTTCCTATCAATGAATTAAAACATGGATAGTTTGTGTATTAGGAACGTATTTGAAAAAGGTGCTTTGCAATGTGTGTTAGGGCAAACAAAGTATTAACACAGCTCCAGCCCTTGCAACATTAGTGGAGTTGTTCAACAATTTTCCCTTGCTGTCTCTGATTGTGCATGCATGCATAGTCACTTTGCCTCACTGGTGTTCCAGCAGAAGTGTTTTCCATGAAAGCCAGTGTGGTCTAGTGGGTAAGGCATCAGGCTAGAAACCAGGAGACCGCATGTTCTAGTCCCACCTTAAGCACAAAGCCAGCTGGGTGACCATGGACCAGTCGCTCCCTGTTAGCAATAAGAAGGCAATGACAAGCACTTCTGAAAAATCTTGCCAAGAAAACTGCAGGGATTTGTCGAGGCAGTTGCCAGGAGTCAAGAGTGACTTGAGGGCACAAAAAAACCAACCCAACCCAAAACACATGTATACAAAGAAAACTGTGGACAACTTTGAAGCAGCTGTCCAGGGGTGGTAAACGATGTCTGCTTTAATGCTCCCAAAAAAGGCACTTTGTTCATACTAAAATATTTTGTGAAGCACCTTTTGAAACCTTTGCACAGAATAGATAGCCAACTGTGGCACAAATAATGGACTCTAGAACAAAAGAGGAGAGTTTTTCTGTCCTACAGTGGGACAGATACTGAGTAGAACAGTTTATTTTTCACAGCTGCCTGATCCCTCAAAGATTAAGGATAAAAGCCCTTCTAATGTACAATGTGCCCCAGTGTTTCTATACCTTTTCTTGGAATTTTATTTGAATCATATAGTGTAAACTCGTAGAATTAATCTGTATAGTTTAAGCTCTGCATGCCCCCAGCAAAAATTCTTCTCAGTGAATTACTTGTTTCTGTAAGTCAGGTGTGGACTCTTCCCAAATCCAGCAAACCTATCATACACTCCTCTCTCTCCAGTCTTTACTAACAAGGAGGATCGCAGTTATGCTATCCACCTGGGAGTGAGCAGACAAATGAAAAGACTTAGGGGGAAGTAGGTAAGAGAAACTACAGCCTCTACATCGGGCTAAAATCTGAAAGTGAGGGGATAATTTTCCGTTTTCAACCCTGGAAAGAATCAAGGAAGGAAGAGTCAAACTGCAATCCATACTGTTTCTGATAAGCCGCTTCATGATGTGTGACGTGGTCTGTCATGAAAAGACTGCTTTCAAGGATGCTCAGGAGTAGGAAACATGTTTCCCTCCAGATCTTTTGGACTGCAACCCAAAAGGACCTATTGTCCTTTGACATTGGCAGTGCTGGCTAGGACTGATAGGAATTGATGCCCAAAGCATCTGGATAGCATCAGGTTGCCTATCTTAGCCTTAATACTACCCCCTATTTCTTCAGGAGCTGGCAATTATGAAATTGTACCTAATAACTCATCAGTATGTTCTGCCTCAAAGGAACAAACATAGTGAGCTATAAAACTGTATTTTCTTGACTTACACGATTACAATTTTATATTTCTTTCATAATGACTTCTCTTAGTTCTTTCTTAGGTGGGCAGACAGATGTTTCCAATTACGACCCAATATGTGGCCCACAGGTATTCAAGAACTGAAGAGCCTGGCTCTTTTAAAAATATTTTCAAGAAACCAGCTGCCACATGATTTCTTACAGCCAAACCACACCAAGTGGAAATATTCTAAAAAGATGGGCAAGGGGAAGGACTTCTTTAAAAACAGATGACTCATGCTCATAAAATATAATTACTGTAGTAATTTCTTTTAAATATTCTGGCTGATGAAAGGGAGGGATTTCAATGTCTGTTCATTAAAGGAACCTGCCCCCCTCTTTGCATAGAAGTATGTCCAGAATTGGCACAACTTATCCTAAAAGGGGCAGCCCAGTTTTAAATACTTGTTGGAACTGCCTTTCTGTCTTCAGTTCTATAGTGGGATGAACTCCGATATATATGGCTTAAGAACCACATAATCTGAATAAAATGCTGTAATGTACAAAATATGCCATCTCTGTAAAAAAAAAAAAAAGCCAGCCTTGGCATTTACAGGAGTACTTTAATTGTCTATGATAATAAATATTGGAAAAAGATAAACACTTCAAAAACATATCTGGAAGGGGGGAACAATTAAAATTATAGAATGGAGAAATCCAACAATGAAAAAAGATATATTATGTATATCTTTATGAAATCATTGCTGTTATTGTGAAGTGCCAGGGGATTCACTCTCACTTTGAATTTTACAATATTATCACATTTCTTTGTGAGTCTTTTCATATAAGATAGGGACTATAATCCCACCCTCCCTTTAGTCCCATCAGCTCATTTTATTCTTATAACTCTATGAGGGGTTGATTATGAAAACTGGTCAAATTAGTTGGTGAAGAGCCCTGGCCCCATGACGTTGTGCCTGTAATGCCATTTAAAGACTGAATGTATATCACAGATGTCTGTATCAAGTTTTTTTTGCACATATAAACTCTATTCATGCTGGCTTCTATGTGATTTAATTCATATTCTTCATTAACAGGATTTGGGATCAAGTTGAACCTGATCGTTATATTATTTTACTTGTGTAGACACACTGAATTGAGTTCATTGGATTATTACAGGTAGATAGGTTCATAGGATTGCAATCTTAGTAAAGCAAATGTGTGATCACTTGAATCCAGTGAATGCAAAACCAAATAAATATGTATGTGTATAATCTTAACTGAAACCTGAATGAATTTCCTGAGGTGCAAACACAAAGGAAAAGAAATATGCCACAGATCTGTACAATGAAATGGAAGGTTTAGATTTCCTTAAAATTGTGTGGATAAGGCAGAACAATTATGCACTTAAAGCAAAATCTGGAATAATCCTTTGTTCTCTTAACGCTTACTGATCTTTGCTTACTGAAAAGCAAACTGTAACATATTATATTAAATAGAATAAGGCAAGAGTGAGTTAAGGATTCTGACCATTTTTTATTTTAAAAAATCTACAAAATCTATGTATTCATTTATTTAATTTAAATTTGTTTTAAAAGATTCAGGTTCTTATGATTGCAGGGACAAGCCTACAAATAAATAATT
Source organism: Candoia aspera (assembly GCF_035149785.1). NCBI lineage: Eukaryota > Metazoa > Chordata > Lepidosauria > Squamata > Candoiidae > Candoia > Candoia aspera. The sequence goes on from NC_086155.1 coordinate 135,707,450, forward strand.
TATAAGCATAATATTTCAAAGTAATTCATATTTTTAATATATCAGCACTAAAATGCTTGGTCACCCCACTCCATGAGAGAGGCAAATCTAACTAGAATTATTATGCTCTGTTGCAGCCAAAGAATGACTGGGAAGTCCTGTGTCACCTCAAAGATTATTATTATGATGTAAGTTTACACAGACTAGATGAAGTGATGAAGTAAACTCAGATTTTGTACTACAAATACTCCTAAAATAACAGATGAATTTTGTGACACACCCTTCACCCCCAAATTAATAAAGCTAATAGTTTCATTGATGCTAGGGTTGGACGAGGAATATGCAACTTATTTTTTATATGCATTTTTAATCATTTAATCAATTTTCACCTAAATATTGCAGTGATTCTCAAATTTTTAGAACTGCTATTGCCCACTGCAGGCTTGTGCAGACAAAGGGTCCTGACTCACAAGCTGAGACCCCCTGCTCTAGTCCATAATACAGTGGATTGAATTGAAATACAAGAAAAAATAGAGTGAAAAACTATGACATGTGAAAAAATGCTGGTAAAAAGAAGAATTGATCCCCAGTTTCTTAGTACATGATGAATTGATGATCAAGCCTTCTCAATGGAATGGATTTTCCTCCTTTATGCTTTGCTTGTACATTTGCAAGTCAAGCAAGTTAAAGATGTCAAAACCAACTTTCGTGTACAAGGTCTAAAAAAAGTTAAGTTATGCAGTGCTGTTCCTGGAATATCTCCCTGCTTGGGAAAATGGGAAGTACATAACAGGATATTTAAAAACTTTAAAACATTTTCTCAAAGGAAAAATTAGATGTAGATGTTACAGTACATATCCATACAGTTCTAAAATACCACAATCATCAGCTCATATTTCATTTCTAGAATAACCAACATGTGGTTGCCTAAATAGAGAATGTAAACTTTGGCTGCATTCTTTGAAGTTTTGATCACAGAGCTTGGAAATATATTACATTATTATGCAATGGACCCATCACCTTTCCCTTCAGGATGGATTACCTTGGGTGCCTCAGCGGAATAATGAATGTTAATGAATGAGTAGTGGGTACTGATGTATGTTTGGATTGCATTTAAACAGGATACCTTAAGCCAAAAGTTTACACCCTCATATGAATTAAGCAAAATCTCCTGTAGTATATACATATAAAAAGGATTCTTAAAATATTCAAACATTATATTGAGGGCTGAATATACTAAGCCACCATGGAATAAATGGTAGGGTATGAACCATCAGTGTGGACTGGAGTGTTTTGGAAAAGCACATGACTGGTTTCTGAACAAGAGTAGTTTATAGTTCTGACCATTGAATGGCCAACAGTACTTGGAACCAGCCACTGTATTAGGGTTTTTTTTTTAAATGACCAATTATTCATTAATTCATATAATTATTCATATAATTTGTGTAATTTTATTTCATCTATCTATGCTTCCAATGTCCTTAATGCTAGCATGTCCTTAATAAGGTTTCAGGTATTCAGTAAAGTGAGGCTGGATTATGAAAGTATGGCTTCTTCTCATGAAAGACATACCACTTTACTTTTCTTTCTTGGCCATTTATATGCCATTTCTTGACTGTGTGGGCGCCTGCACTATGACAACTTTGTAAATGGGCTGATTTGAACTGCCAGCAGCCTCACAATTGTGGTAATCGGTGCTTCGATGCTGAAGAATCAAATGTGGGTGGGTGAAGGATTTAAATAGGAAAAATTGATGGTCCCAAGAAAGGAATAA